>NW_006408705.1:2347044-2406118 GCF_000296735.1 Chrysochloris asiatica
CAAGACATAATGAACTGTGTTGGCGTGAAGAAATGTTCCAGGGAAAGTTATTCACTTGATAGGAATGTAGAACAAGGGATGAAAAACCTTTTAAACAATGCAAAAATAAAATGTCAGTTTGCTGAAGACAGGTTTCCTGGTTGGCAGAAATGATTAAACACTCGGCTACTAAATGAAAGGTTGGCAATTCAAATCCATTTAGAGGTTCCTTTGAAGAATAGCCTGGTAATCTACTTCCAAAAAAGTATCCACTGGAAACCCTATGGAGCATACATATGAGTTCGTCATGAGTCAGAACCGAGTGGACAGTAACTATTTTTTTGGTTGTTGAGGACAGGGACTTTGTCTCTTTATTCATTTCTGTATCCTCATGACAAGAACAGGAACTCCCTTTATATTGTTGTTCTAAGTGCTGCTGAGTCAGTTCTGACTCATAGTGACCCTTGTACAGGATTTCGAGAAGCAGCTGGTGGTTGTGAACTGCCAGTGCTGTGGTTCACAGTTCAATGCTTACCCCACAGTGCCATCCCAGGAGTCCATCTTTACATAGTAGAACTCAATATTTGTTAAACAAATTGCTATGTGAAAAGAAATAGATTAAGAAGTAATTCTTCCAGTGTTACCCCTCTCCTCAGAAGTACCATGACTAGCAGTTTGCAGTATATCTCTCCAGACCTCCTTCCACTCATCTACATGTATATTCTACATTGTACATAAACACACATTAATTTTTTTACCCACTCATAGACACTTTGGTAGCTTCCTATATTTTGGTAATTAAACATTGCTACAATGAACAATATATATATATCCTTTGTACATATGTATTTCTTATTGCACAGATTTAAGACTCTTTATATGTATAAAACAGAAAATATATAATATGTATAAACAAAAAAAGGTGGCAGACGATTTCATAATCCAATATGGCTTAATACAGCATCTGAATCTTATTACAACCCATTTTAGGGCAAAGGATGATTGATGTGTCGCCTTAAAAATATGGCTTAAAAAAAGTAGCTAGTAACTGGTGCTGGATTTTGCAGTTTTATGTGAGCATTATTTTATTTTTTTTAAGAGCAGTAGTTTTTAAAGGGAGTCCTGGTGTGGCGCTATGGGTTAATGCACTGGACTGGAAAGTCGGTTTGAACTGCAAGGTTGGCAGTTCAAACTCACCAGATGCTTCTTGGAAACTCTATACAGGGTCTCTCTGGGTCGGAACAGACTTGACAGCACTTAAAAACAACAACAACAACAACAACACTTTTAAAAGACTGTGTACTTTGCAAATGCGGGAGACAGATGAGGCTTTCTGCCCCATAAAGATTTACAGCTTTGGAAACCCTATACAGGGTCGCTATGATTCAGAAGCGACTGCAGGGCACATAACTACCTCCACCATCACCACCTTGCAGACAACACATCATTGCAAGAGTCAGGTTCCTTCTTTTCACATGGTTCTGAAGAGGAGGTGCTTGTAGTAGAAGTCTCCATAACCAGCTCATGCACATTCAGTGAAAGTGGGAAATTCACTTTCCTGAACAAGTTTGTAGTTCTCCTTATCTTTCCTGAGCTTTGTGTCTCCCAGTTCTGATTTGTAAACTGTATTTCAGTTTGTGATACAGCACAGACAGTATCCGTGAGTGCAGGTTTCAGTGGTCATAAAATTCTCAGGTCTGTGAGTTGCCTACTTCCTACAGGTTAAATTACCCTGACTAATCCAGTCATCTGTGTAACATGGTAATAACTACCTGCTGACCTGGCCAACTGTAGAAAATGAATCAAAATGGACTTGCTTCGACAGTCACCTTATAACATTTGTTTAGGCAGTGAGAAGCCCTATCAGTTTTCATTATACACATGTGCTGAGGTGGTCCAAAGACTGCCCTGTGTCAGGGTTCTTGGTTAGTTTGATTTACCTTGGGCATACCAGCCTTCCTACACTGAGATAATAATAACCATAGCTTATCAGCAGTTCAAACCCACCAGCTGCTCCTTGGAAACTGCATACAGAGTCTCTATGAGCCAGAACTAACTCGACAGTACTTAACAGCAACAACAAACATATTTACATGAGAGCATGGTGGGTCCGTGGTAGAATTCTCACCTTCCACGCAGAAGACCCGGTTTGCTTTCCAGCTAATGTACCTTATTCACAGCGACCAAGTGATTTTGTGTGTTGCTATGATGTTGAACAGATCTCTGTGAAACTTCCAGGATGCACTAGGAAGAAAGGCCTGGGGATGTTCTTCCAAAAATCAGCCAGTGAAAACCCTGTGGATCACAATGGTCTGACTTGCCACCAATCATGTGAACATTTTATTGTGTTGTGCATAGGGTTGCCATGAATCAAAGCCAATTCCATGGCAGCTAGCAGCAACATAGATTTACATATATTTACTGACATCGACTGCTGCTACTCGGCCTTCACCTGACTCTAGTGTTCTGTCTTGAAAAGATGTGTGAGTGAATGCATTTTCTAAAAAGTCATCCTTCTGGTAGCATAGTGGTTACTAGTCGGGCTGTCTAACCTCTAGATCAGCAGTTCGAAACTACTAGCCGTTCTGTGGGAGAAAAATGACGCTGTCTGTTCCAGTAAAGATTTATAGCCTCAGAAACCTCATACAGGTCGCTATGGGTTGGAAACGACTCCACGGCACATAACCACCCACCACTGGTACTTACCTACCGGACTTTAGCTTTTGAAATCAGCTTGAACAGGAGCCACAATCAAGGTACTTACGGTAGTGCTGGTCCTCGCCTGTCCCTCCTATTTTATAATGTAGAGTGTCTCCTCCTGGCCTCATATCCCTCTGGCTTCATACGTCCTTCCCTTCCCATCTCCCTTGTCACCATCTCATGTGTCACCTTTGTCACAGTGACAGTAGGGCCTGGAACCTTGTACAAGGTATCCTTGACAGTGATGCAAGCCAGAGGAACAGACTTAAGGGTGAGAATGTAGGTGATGGGGGAGTAAACGTTCCAGGTCATTCTCAACCAAGTGATTCTAAGAAACAAGGGATTATTTAGAAGCCCTGGTGGCACTGTGGGATAAGCATTGGGCTGCTAACCTCATTGTCTGCTTCCATAAAGACTTGTTGTTGTTGTGAAGTGCTGTTGAGTTGTTTACGACCCATAGCGACCCTGTATAGGGTTTCCAAGAAGCGACTGGTGAGCTTTGAACCACCGTTGTAGTTCAAACGGCTTTACAGTCTGGCGCATTAACCTACAGCGCCACACCGGAACTCTTGGAAATTCTATATAGGATCACTAGGAGTTGGAATTGACTTGATGACAGTGGGTTTTAGGGTGTTTTTTTTTTTTTGTGTGTGTGTGTGGCATAGTAAGGAGACCTGGTAGAGCAATGGGTTAAGCATAGGAGAAAGATAAGGCTGTGTTTTCTGGTGAAGATTTGTCGTCTTGGAAACCTTTATGGGCAGTTCTATTCTGTCCTTCTATAGGATCACTTTGAGTTGGAGTATTCAGTGGCAGTGGTTTGGTTTTGTTTTGGTTTTTGGTGGCACAGTGGCTAAGTGCTCGGTTACTAGCAGAGAAGTTCAAACCCACCACCCATTCCACAAGAAAAAGGTGTAGCTGTCTGCTCCAGTTAAGATTATACGACCTTGGAAATCCTGTGGGCTAGTTCTACACTGTGTTATAGGGTGACTATGAATCAGAATTGGTTTGATGACAATGGATTTGGTGTTTTGGTTTATATCCAATTTATGACATAAATGCTGATCACCCACAGCCATTTTTTTTTTTTTTTCTCTCTCGATTTAGCTGGGCCACATAACATTTTGGTGAGAAAAAAACCTGGACCAGTGAAATTAATTAATGCAGTTGTGTGTTTGGTACAAGCTTTGGGGAAGGGAGCTTCAGTCTGAAGACAGCTGGATAGCTTTTCTTTCAAAAGTTAAATAGCAAGGAGTTGGCTGTATCCATAAAATAAGATACTTCCTTCCTAATCTTGAAACTAGGCCATTCAGTCTATGAACGAGGAGACCTTTAAATTGCTGCTCTGGTCATGCAATAACATCTCAACCTTCTGAGGAGTGTCGTTTTACTCTTTTGGTGTGGTTGCTTCTGATTTATCCAAGATCTACTTCTTTTATTTCCAGCACTAGATTGTTTTCTTTAAAGAATGACTTTTACTTATATACAAGGTAGACAATTGTCTTTCATTTTGTGTCAGTATAACATTTACCTTTATATTGATTGTAGACAGATAAATGGTTATATGTTTTGAATATTAGTTATACCATCCACATCTGATTATAAATACTAGATTAAAAAGCTTTTTTCCCAAAGGCTATTGAGACTACAAGAAGTGGTACAGTGCGTTAAGCATTGGACTGCTGAATGAAAGGTTGACAGTTCAAACCCCTTAGCTGTTCCTCAGGAGAATGATGAGGATGTCTGTTCCCATGAAGATTTATAGTCTTGGGAACCCTGTGCAGCAGTTCTCGGCCCTGTAGGGTTGCTATGAGTAAAAATCCACTTGTTTCCGATGGGCTTATTGAGATTACAACTATATTTATAGTTATAAATTTCTCATTCCTTTGGTAAATGAATTTAAAAATACTTCTTTAGAAGAGTTCAGAAATGATCTGTAACATGTAATGAATTACTAGAATCATGTTGTAGCTTATTAGAGGGTTATTGATGTTGTTTTAAGAAAAAAGGAGATGACATTTCAAGGCTAATCCTGACAGAATAACCACTAAGGGAGTTGAGTAACTATGTATATAAATTCATAAGTAGGAATATCTGTGGGATCGGGGGTGGGGCTAGGGGAGAGCAGCTTAATGTTAACATTTAAGCAAAAAAATTTTGTTTGTATCTGAGCTCCACACATTTACAACCTTTTGCTTCTAAGTGAAAGAAATTAGATACAAGTTTTCATTGCTTAGTCTTGTGTTTTGGCTTTAGAACTACTTCTAAGTGATACTAAAACTTAAGTTTCCAGTTCGAGTTCCTTCTGTAGACATGTCGTTAGCATCCTCCTATCTTCTCTTACTCCTTTTGTTCTCAGTTCTAATCCATTGTGGTATTTCAGCTCATCCTCTGGCTCCCTCTCTGCAAGGAGAGAGCATGGTTGTAGCAGTGGACGCTTTTGGCAGGAACGCAGGTGGTGTTTATCTTTAATCACAGAAGGTATTTCCTCACAGTGGTGTGTGCAGATCAGCACTTCATTCTGGGAGATGGTTTGTAACATTCTCTCACTATTCACATCCTGCAGTAGCCCTTTACAAGGAGATTCTCTGATGTTTGGTAAACAAAGATGGTTTATACAAAGAAGCAACTTTCTCACCTTAGAAGTTGGAATGACAAAATGGTTCAAATTGCATTTTGCCCTTTAACCCTTCCATGACCAAATTATTTTCTGCTTTGAATTTTTTGTTGATGCCATGTGTCTTCAGTATTAGAAAGCATGCTGAACTCAAATTAATTATTATTAATATAATAATTCATATTAGGTAATATGAATTTTGATACAATCATGCAATCATGTGGGATCTGTGTGTCCTGATTGGACTTTGGTAGTAAAATTGGTGGAGTGAGTCTCATTTCGTAAGATTCAGGCAGCTATACAGGTCCCCACCACACAGCAGCATGTACTTCAACTGGGATAGGGTCTTCCCAAGAGACCTGAGAGACTAAAAATATAGGGGAGTGACATTTGTCCAAAACCTTATGAAAGGGTTAACTAGGAATTTCTAAATCAACGGTAGCTGGTATTAGATTTTTGAAAGCAGATTCACTGTCTTTAAGGAATCATGGAAAATGATTGTAGACTTGGTTTTCGTGCTGCTTAATTCTCAGAGCCTATTGAAGAAATAAAGGAGCCCTGCATTGGGTTGCTAACCTCACGGTCAGCGGTTCGAAACTACCAAAGGTTCCACGGGAGAAAGATGAGGTATTCTGCTCCCGTACAGATTTACAGCCTCAGAAACCCTGTACAGGGTCGCTGTGAGTCAGAATCGATTCCACGGCACACCACCACCACCACTGAAAGAATATTTGGAAAAATTGTTTAACAGTAAGTAACCATGTTGTAGTTAAGTGCCGCTGAGTCATTTCCCGACTCATAGTGACCCTGTATTGGGTTTCCAAGGAGCGGCTGGTGAGTTTGAACCACTGACCTTACAGTTCTAGCCAACATTGTGGTCCCAATGCTTATCCTACAGTGCCACACCAGGACTCCAGTTTATTTTTGGCACATAGTTTTTGTTAAAGTAGAATATATTTGGAGTTCACGATGAAGTAGGAACATGTAATGGTAACTTTAAGGGTAACAAATTTTGACAAACTGGCACTTTAGGGATCAGGGATATCTGGCACCCAGATTATTGAAATTCAAATGGACTTTTGCTTTCTTAGTATTTGATATTGTTCTTAGATTTAAAGAACTGATAGGAATCATTCAGGGACCTTTTATTAGCTTTATGTTTTTGGTCTGAGGGAATCTGGAATTGGAGCATTCAGAAATATGTAACAATAGTTAAAGTAAGAGTTCCTGAGTGATGCAAACAGTTAAGCGCTTGGTTACAAATGGAAAGGTTGGCAGTTCGACCCCACCAGAGACACTTCTAAAGACAAGATCTGCTTCTGAAAGATCACAGTCTTGAGAACCTTATGGAGCAGTACTACTGTGCACACGTGGAATGTGCCATGAGTCTGAATCAACTTGACTACGGCTATCAGCAACAGTGGTTACTGTGAAGTGCCGTAAAGTCGATTCCGACCCATAGCAACCTGTATAGGGTTTCCAAGGAGTGGCTGGTGAACTTGACCCGCTGACCTTGAGGTTCAAACAGACTTTGCAGTCCTGTGCATCAACCCACAATGCCACACCAGGAACCGTAGTAAGGGAGCATAAATGATAGTTTGTGCTTGTGAGGATCACGTCTGTCTGTTCCTTCAGACAGGCACACAGGTTGTTTGTGTTACTGGTTTGGTAGGCTTTGTGTTTATCTGTGTTCTGGAATGTCAAAGAATTGCAGGCTTGAGCATTTTGCTTCCCTCTACCCTAGAGTGATAGTGTAGGAGTTTCTGGGTGTGGGGACAGCCATATATGGAAAAGGAAAGGGGGATTGGCTGGCTGGCTTTAGTGTTCTCTTCCCTTTTTCCTAATGCCATTTTCATTCCTCCATTAACAGAGATAGTTGCTACTTGGAATAATTATTTATGTCTGTCTTTTCCTTCATAGTATATCACACACTTCGCTTGTTTTCTTCAACTTTTCGTACTACGTGTGTTTATGATACACCGAAGAGCAATGCATTTGAGAAGAGAGATAATTAGCTCTGACAAACTTACAGAAATGAGGCCATAAGAGAGGAAACAAGCAGGCTGCTTAAGAAAAGGCTGTGTCTACTGGGTTTGAGAAAAACCTTTCCATCAGTGTTAAAATTCACAACCATATGGGTGGCATAGGTTATAGAAAAAAAGTGCCTTGTGGTGTGGTGTGATGTTTTGATGATTTAAACATTTTTCATAGCTTAGAAAAACTCTCTTATTATTTTCTTCATATCTTAAATGGAGAAACTCAGGATACTGAGTAATGCCTTTCAATGGAAAGAAGAAACAGCAACCCAGACAGTCCTGTTAAAAACTCCATACATTGTTCACATAACCATTTAACTTCAACCTCTCTTTTAAAATAAGTATGTATCATGTTTAGTTGTTATCGGACCTTTAAAAATATTTTTCCTTTCATTTCTGTCGTTAATGAATTTGGGAAAGTAGTCTTCAAGAAATGAACCCTTGTGGCACAGTGGTTAAGTACTCGACCGAGAGCCAAAAGGTTAGCAGTTTGAACCCACCTGTCCCTCCCTGGGAAAAATACTTTGCAGTCTGCTTCTGTAAATATTTATAACCTTCAAAACCTTATTGGATAGTTTCTACAGTGTCCTGTCAGGTTACTATGAGCTGGAATCTACTGGACAGCAGTGGTTTGGTTTTTGGTTTTACTCTTCAAGGAACATGTCTCATTGAGCTTTGCTTTGACTAAGTAGCCCATTCTGCCTTTCTCAGTCTGGAGGTCCTTTGCAAAAAGGACACTTCAACTGTCTCAATGTCTACAGAGAAGGAGGTGGTGGTGGTTATGTGCTGTGGAGTCAGTTCCGACTCATAGTGACCCTATATAGGGTTTCCAAGGCAATAAATATTTAAGGGAGCAAGCAGAAAGCCTCATCTTTCTCCCGCGGAACCACTGGTAGTTTCGAACTGTTGGCCTTGAGGTTAGCTGCCCAGCTTGTAACCACTATGCTATCAAAGCTCCTTACAGAGAAGATTAACCATTAATTGGCTTAAATTATTTATTTTTTGACTTTTTTTCTGGATTAATAACAAAAAGCCTTGTAGTACAGATTGATTTATGGCCAAAGGAAGATTATAAAATTCATGTCTTCGGAGGCAAGCAAGGTCTTCCATATCCCTGGTATTTCTATGGTTCTTCTTCCCCGGGCCAGTGGAGGTCATGATGATACAAGGCGAAAAAAAATATTTACTTGCAACATTCTAGGATATACCAGATTATTGCTTGTAAGAGAGTTGAGAGGAGGCTTCTTAGGGGAATTTAACTGAGAAAGAAATAGTTGAGACAGCTCACAGCCAAAGCTATGGGATGAGTTCCATTTGGTTATTGTCACCTCTCAGCACCAAGGTCTGTTAGAGTTGAGTTGGGATTGACTTGAAGCAAGGGCTCCAGATAAAGAACGAGGAGAGCTGAAAGGTTTGGATTTTCTGATAAATTGAGCCCCGTGTCACCTGGGATCAGAGTGAGGAGCACATTTGAAATGTCCAGCTTTTCTTTTCTCTACACCCAGAAGCTGTTTCTGTTTCCCGCTTCCCTCTCTCCATTCTTATGTCTTTTGTTCCATGAATAAATATTATGTGGTTTGGTGCTCATTACTCGTTGATATGAAAAAAAGGCAATTCATTAGGTTGCAGGAGAAGAGGGAGGGAAACACCATTTTTCACCCAGTGCATCAAGCGCGGTTACCCTAATTTGAATTTCCAGAAAAGTAATAAAACAGTGGAAATAATGATAACACAGATCCTAGGCTGACAGCTGTGCAGCACGGGCCCACTGAAGAAGACGGGCCCCTGGTTGCAGCATGGCAATATTGTGTGGCATATGGTACCATTGCAAGCCAGTTGTTGAACTCGGTGGCCGGCTTTTGTTTGGAGAACTCTCTCAGCATTGGGTGGATGGTAGCTCTTCAGAAACTTCTAGCCTTATTGGCAGGCAGCCCGTGGCACCAGGCCAGCCTTGCTGTATGGTGGCTGACTCAGGCCACATGGAAAACCTCTTGCTTAGAGAACATGAATGCTTCCTTACTTTAGTCACTAATCACATCATCTGTTCAGCAAGTATAAATTAGGATTTTTTTCCACTGTAGCTTTTCCTCACATCATAAAGGGAAAATTTTCTATGGAATGCCAGTAAATAATTATTAGATGCGTTAGTTCACGGGTGCCCAGTACTTCTTAACAGAGTATAAAATTTATTATTATTATTTTTTCACGCTTTTCAAATACATTTTATACACTACCTCTCTTTCTTAAGACCAGCAGGTATATCAGGGCCAGCATTGCTGTTAGAAAGGCAAAAGAGTATATCCGTCTATCTAGTTTTGAGAAGACAGTACTAAAATAAGCCCTTTGCTCAACATGGGCCTATTTTTGAATGTGTGAAGCTGGCATGTGTATGTGCATAAAAGGATTCATTAATTTCACACTCCTCCAGGGAGGGGTCTCCTTGACTGCCCTGTGAGTGTGCTTCAAGTTGATCAAACTTGCACCATCATCCTGAGTCCATTTAGGGGTCCGTTCTCATTGTAGCTGTGGTGAGCCATTCTGGGAGGGGGGGGGGTTCCTTGCTTATTGGCTCCAGAGTGTAAGGGAAGACCCCTAAGGACTACATGGTCCTGGGGAAGCGGTTCCTGCAAGCAGAGCAGAAGGCGAATCTCAGAGAGAATCACATTCCATGAGGGAGGGCTGTGGCCTGTGGTATTGAGTGCCGTGCATAAGCATATTTTTATTGCAGTAGCTAAAAGGAGAAAATAGGCAATATTCATACTCTGATCAAGGGGCACCAAAGTCCACCCGTATTCTTGGTTTGTTAGAGACCTTTTTTTCTCTTGCCAGCGCACCCGTAAAAGTTGGACTATGGCGTTGGGATGAGTCAATTTCTTTTTCTTATGAACCTGGTGTGGTGCTGTGGGTTAATGCGCCAGACTGCAAAGCCATTTGAACTGCAAGGTTGGTGGTTCAAGCTCACCAGCTGCTCCTTGGAAACCCTATATACAGGGTTTTGTTCACAGCAACAACAACAACAGTGAACAAATGTTCGTGGACCAAATGTCTCAGGTCTATTCTACTCGGGGGTGAAGGGGTGGGGGATATATGTATGTGTATTTGTTTTTGTGAAGTTCTACTTATCACTAATCAGAGATTACATTTTAATGTGTGGCTTCTGCTAGGGAGACTAATATTATTCCAGTTTGATGTCGAATTTTACCAAGTGATTTTGGATCACCGGCCTTGGAAACTTGTTTTTAAGTGGAGGAAAATAGATTTATTTACAAATATGCTCTGAGTGGACATGGACTTGCTGTAGCTTTCAGGGCTTTGGAAAGTTTATGCCTGTGCCCTGGAAGTGATTCAGAGCATCTGGAGGAATGTCTAGGATGTTGTGTGTTTACTTGCTACGTTGACTGGCTGAATTCTCCTGAAGTTTGTGAATATCCTTTCAACCTTACCATGATAACATGTTTACACAAGACAGTCAGGGGAGGAGTGCCTCAGCTTTTACTTCTTGAGTTGGGGAAACCATCTTTTTGCCTAGAAAAGGAAGCAAAAACACATTGACTGAAAAAGCCCAAACTCTAAACTCTTCCATACCCTTCCCCTAAGCAGTGTGACGTCAACCCCAACATCTCCGGGAAGTTCTGTTACTAGAACTAGGAGGGTAGAGACAGCAGAAGGGATGAGTTGGGAATAAGAAAGAAAGCTAGGAGGGAAATCTGGAGAAAAAATGAAAAAGTTGAGAGTAAGAAGTAATAAGACATTTCTGGCTGTTAAGCTTATGTGAACATATGGATAGATGAGCTATCCAGGTTTCTAGTTACTACTTTTTTTTTTGTAAATATCTTTATAGTTGTTTTATACTTGCAGAATACTATTAAACTTTCTAATTATGCAGCACATTTATAGAACCAGTTGAGCTACGTGAGACTCAGCTTTACTAGGTCACCAAATAAGTAGGTGGCAAAACCAAAGCGGACATGGATTTGTGAATGTTCTGCCTATGGTACAGCTTTTCCAGTTAGACAATGAACTAGGAATCTGAAAATCTAGCTGCGTTGCTTTATAAACTATTAAGAAATGTAATCTTCAGGGGTTATGGGGACAGTTCAATTAAAAAAAAAACCCAACAACAAACTTGCCCCCTAATGTGATTTGTATTATAATTATTTAATACCTAAAGGACTCTTCTAATTGAATTTTAGGGTGCTTCATTTACATTCTAGCTGGTGAGAGTTGAAGTACTGTCACTTTGTAGGCTTCTAATCAGTGTCCCAAACATTCACAAAGTGTCCTATGATTCAATTATAAGTATCTTCTAGGGACCATGTAATTATATACTATGTAGTTATCATTGTGAAGCACCAGGGGATGGGAAGCCAATCAGATAGCTTTAGTGGCTAGATGTTCACAACTCTAATTGATAGCACTAGGTGCTTTGGGTAATGCTACAGATTTTATAGGGGGCATGCCACTCTTGTTTTAGGGGCAGGAAAGGGTTACACAGTAATCTTTAAGTTATACAAGTCAAAGTTTTTGAAGTAAATTGTTATTGCTACAACATTAAATAATTGACCTTCAGTTACCCACCCCACCCCCCAATGAATGAAATAGAAAGTCTAAAGACATAGACCAAAACTCTCTGATCGCTTACAATGAAAGAAAGGAGTAGGAAGGTACTGTTGTGTATATAAAGTTATGTTTTCGTAAAACTAAAATTTAAACAAAGAACAAGACAAATATATATATACCTTATACCGGAAATGATTACTGGATGTGAGCATCTAGTAATCTTTGAATTAGACAACAGAGAACAAATGTTTTTAAAATGTTTGTGCAAAATAAGTATCCAGCCAACTCTTCCTAGAGCACCACAGACGGATGCATTTGCTTGCAGACTTTACCTTCTTCCAGAACTCTTTAAAGTGGCCACCAACTCTCAACAGTAATTGCTTCTGAGTAGTGTTCAAATAGCCCTGACGTGAGTCCCTTGGTATATCATTATCTAGTCTCATATTTAACCTTTTTCTAATAGCCTCCCCAAAGTCCGGACTTTTCAGTGAGTGCCAGAGGAAGTTATAAAAGGTATTTTATTTTCCCCTCTTGACTTTACAGCTGTGAGAAGCATAGTTATCTGAAAGTCGTCTTTGTGTTTTCTTCCTTTGTCCTATGAGGGACGGGTTGTATGTGAAAGGAAAGGGACTTGCATTTGAAATAGGCCAAGCTTGGTGGCAAGTGTCAATGCGTTAATAAGAACTTTCCTCTTTCTCCCCAATTTTTACCGAGTCTCTTGCTTGATTAACTCTGTTTATAGAAGAGAAGGGCAAAGGAATACATGCATTTTTAGAGTGTGTGCTTCCCTCTTCTTCTGTATTTGTAAGCTTGTTATTAGTGAAATGTTCATGCCAACAAGAGGTTAGATACAGGCTTCGGAGTTGTGGAATGACCTGAGAATAGTGTTGAAGATTATAATGTCTAGACCCCACCCTTACACTACCTTATGGTAAACAATGCCTGTTTGCCTTAATTGCAGCACAGTCTCCTGAACTCAGTGCCTAATACTTATGTATTAGGAGAAGCACTGGGAAATAATGACATCTCTGATTCCTTAACTAGAAATTAGAGATGGCATTCACGAATTTAGGTGGGTGGGAATGTCTCCTTCCGAGCAGAGACCAGAAGCAGATGGCCCATAGAACCGTTCCCTTCACTGCTTCTTAGCCCCTGCCTGGCCTGGTGTTGAGCAGTAGACTGACCATAGATGTTCTGGCTCCATTCTCACTGCCAGTTACTTCAGTTGCTTCTGAAGTTGGTAATAAAGATGACAGGTGGATGAGATGGACCACGGAGAGGGCAGCCAAATGCGAAAGAAAGAGAAAAATGAAATAAATATAAGGGGCAGGGATGCCAAGAAACATTTGAATGTTGACTCTTTCATTACCTAGAATTGATTTCGAGATGGCGAGAGGGAAGATTTCTTCACTTTTTCTGGAGATAGCCTGGGGAAATTCCATTCTGATTTTTCTTCCTAGCTCGATGCATTCTGAGACATCTCGGTGGCTCTGCAAAAATTCCAAGGAACTTTCTTGACTCGGCATTGAGTCCTTCTTAAAGCAGAAGCAGGTCTGGTCTACAGGAGAAGTGAGGCAGTCTGTTGAACAGAGTGCCTTCATCTAGTCCCCTGTGGCCACTGGGTGTCATGCTTGGGAAATCCCCATCCATCCCACTGAAGATGGCTCTGCCTTCTGCTCATGAGTTGCGCTTTGTGGTGGGTCCTCTAGCCTTTGGTGTGTGGGAGTTCTGCTGGTTTTGAGATTTTCCACATTTCTCTCTTGATGTGTTCTTTAGATTTCTGAGGCCAAGTCAACATCAAGTCAGTAACTTCCTCTGGGTGGCTATATCATCTGTGTTTCACAGATAGAACTTCTGATTATGGAATATAACAAATGCTCCCATTAACACTTAAATCTCTGGTGCTCATCTCTGTGTTTTGTCTGCCTAAAAGAATATTGTATTGGGAAAAGAGAACTCAGGTCAACTTCAGGTCCTGCTACAACAAGTGTGACTGTCAGAAAGTCACTTAATCTCTTAGGGTCACAGAAATAATGGTTTGATTAAGTTGACTTGTCAGGACTCTTTATAGCAGGATGGAAGCAGGTTGATGAAACACAAAATTTTAGCTATTTTGTGTAGCCATGCTGACACTGCTGTGGCACTGTAGGGTAAACACTGGACTGCTAATCGTAAGGTTGGCAGTTTAAACCCACCAGCCACTCTTTGGAACCCCCTGTACAGGGTCACTATGAATCAGTACTTAACAACAAAAGAAGAAACAGGCTGGTACTGCCTTAACCTCGAGGAATATCTGTATTCTTCTTTCTGGCTATCTAGAGGCCCCACTACACACACACACACACACACACACACACACACACACACACACGGACTCCACCTTCACTGAAATGACTGAAGGGTTTTTGTCTACTAGATTGCATTTATAAATTCAAGATACATGTGCATGCTTCCATTTTGGGATTATAGTGTGTAAATGTAGGCATGTCAGCAAGGCATGAAGGGATGTTTCTTCATTCTGTTGGTCCTCTCTGTTGAGAACCCTGTGTCCTTTTGCCTCATCATGCTCTCTTAGTGCTCTCTGTGATGTGGTTGTCTGTGTTAAATTTGACCGAGTGCCTTTAAAGCAGGGATTGGGCCTGACTCATATGATGAACTCTGTAAATGTTTCTTGAATGGACCTGAGCTCTATTGATTGACAACTTTCCTGATATTTTTATTAATTAGGCTATTAGTCCTGAATTCCAGGGTTAGAGTCCTAGATGTAGCTTCTGTGTTGAGATTTGGAACTTTTCTGCATTGTCTAGAACCATTTCTCCCTCATCTTTCAATCTGCACATATCCATCTGTCACCAGTAGTGAAACCAAGGCATTTCTATTGAATAGCTGTAACTAAAGACTTTCCTTTAAAATCATATTTCAAAAAATCCTTATCAGTTTTTACAACTGTTATAGATACTGGACTTTGTAGCAGATATTATAGGTGACTCTCAGATGGACTTGTTAGACATTCAGTTTCTTGCTAGTAGACAAAATCAAAGAACATACTACTCTTAGATATTTACTTGAGTTTTCTTTAGAAATATGTGTTTTGGGCAGATAAAATTGTGAGGGTTCATTAAGAACTAATTTACAGGATTCGTAAGATATGCAACAGGTTCCACATATAGATATTAGTTATTCAGTTATAAAGATGTTTAGTTTTTGGACAGAGTGGGAGAAAAATGTAGACTTGCTGGTCCAATCTAGATTAGTGGAAACCCTGACACTGTGGACCTTAGAAACCCTTCAAACCAAAAAGGGCAGCATTTGCCCCGAAACGAAACTCAGGAGGCAGGAAGAAGAAAGAAGAAAAGACAAAATGGGGAACCCAGGGGAGAAGTTGGAAGAGTGCTATCGCATTGAGGGAACTGCAGCTGATGTCACAGAACAAAATGCATTTGAATTCTTAGGTGGAAAACTAATTTCTGATCTGTAAACTTTTACCCAAACCACAGTAAACCCCAAACCATTGCCAGTGAATAGTTCTAACTCATAGCGACCCTATATAGGGTTTCTCTGGGAGCAGCTGGTGGGTTTGAATTTCCGACCTTGTGGTGCTTATCCCACAGTGTCACCAAGGCTCCTGAAACCATAACTGAATGCTAAATAAATAAATAAAGATGTTTAGCTTTAACAATACTTTCTAAATAAACAACTCCATAAATTAGAATGCTTGGATTGTCTCAAAGCAAGATAGCAAAAGACTTTTCAGTTGTATAACACTGTCTGGCATATTCATAAACACAGAACATTTTTTCTGTCTTTTGGCAAGTATATTTTCTCACTGGTTCTCTATGAGTAGTTCTGACATATATATGGAAAGACAGGAGAAGGCCTCAAAATAAAGACAAGTTCAGATTATTTTGCTAAATATTCATATTCTTTTACAAATTCAAGGTAGGTTAAAAAAAATAAGTTCCAATCAAATTAAAGGGCAAAGAATTGAATCGGTTGAATTTTAGTATCTGTGTTTGGCTGATGTCTACTGTTATTGTTGGGTGCTGTGAAGTTGATTTCTACTCAACCACCCCAAGTGACAGAGTAGATCTGTTCCATAGTGTTTCTTTAAGCTATGAGTTGAAACCTATTCGATGGCACTTAGTAGCAACAACAACAATTTTACAGGAGCGTATCACCAGGCCTTTCTCCCACAGAGCTGCTGGATGGATTCGAACAACCAACCCTTGGGTTAGCACCAAAGGTTGTACCACCCGGGCTCCATAAAATCTACTTCCACTCATGTTATTAGTATCCTTTCTATCATTGTGGATTTATTGGAATAGTAACACATATTAGGATGGTAAATGACTGGCTAGACTTAGTCTCTTTTGCTTGCTGACTGATTGGCCATCAGATTTAGAACTCCTGTCCTCCCTTTTGTTTTCATTTGTTTCAGTTCTACAGCAGAGTAAGCCTCAGCCTGTCTATCAAGAGGACCTGGGGGAAATGATTAAGAAGATAAAATTTACCAGTTGTTCCTTTATCTTCTGAAAATATATATATTTTTAAAATTCTCTTACTGTTGTCAAATTTTGACTCATACAAACAGCCCTATTGGACAGAGTAGAACTACCCCATAGGATTTAGGATAAACACTGGATTGTAAACCACAAATCCACCATCTGCTTCACAGGAGAAAGATGAGGCTTTCTGTTCCCACAAAGATTTAAAGCCTCCGAAACCCTATAGAGGGTCGCTGTGAGTTGGAACTGACTCAACAACACTTAACAACAACAATCTTTATGGAGGTGTACTGATACATCTTTCTTCCACTGAGCGACTGTTGCATTCAGTCTTTCTGTTAGTAGTGAATGCTTAACCACTGCATCACCAGGACTTCTTTCTGAAAATAAATACTGCAGCCAGTATCAGCATTCACTTAATTTGATGAAAGAACTAGTTGTCTCATCTGGAGAAAGAGTAACTTTAAGAACTAGGGTTAAGACTCAGAAATATTATTTATGTAGAACTTTGATTTTACCTCAAAATAGGACAGACAGCTCATACTTCAAGTTACTCATTTATGTAGCACTTATGTGGTTTCCAGAATTTGCTGGAGGGGGACTTCCATGATACTTCTGATGGAAAAAGTAATATTACAACTCAGATCTACTGAGCACTTACAACGAAGCCAGGCACTGTTGTAAATGGGTTACCAGCTCTTTATTTTCACAGTGACCCTGTGAAGTTGTTATAATGACCATTTTCACTTAAAAGAAGGGACTACTGAGTCCCAGAGAGTTTAGATAACCCACCAAGATTAATGAAAGGTATAACAGGGATTCAAATCCAAATAATATGTTCCAGAGTCTGTTTAGCTAACTACTGTGTCTGATCATCTCTCAGTGCTGGTCCTAGGTGGAGACTGATGAGCTTTGGGGAGACTGTTTTAACTTTACTTGTGGAGCATGCTTGAAGTTAACTCTTCATTGTGGATTGGGTGAAGGTTTACAGAGCAGATCAGTTTTCCATTCAGCAACTCATACTCACTTTGTTTCATGTCATTGATTGCAAAGGTCCTCATCCAGTTGCTACTTGTTACCATTTATTTCCAAACTGGATCTACTTTGCCTTGAGATTAAGAACAGAGTGATGCTCTGGGTTGTTTGAGTGTCATCTGTGTCCCTTGTTCCTACATATGGCACACTAGCCATGCTTATCCTCAAAATGTACTCTCTCCACTTATTTCAGTCCCAAATTGCCAAAGTTGGCATCCTATTTGGGCTTGAACACAAATCTAGAGAACTAGAGCAGCCACCTCCAGAGCCCCATGTGGTAGGGACCTATATGTGTGCATCCTTTTTGACAGCTCACAGAAACATTTCCAAGAGTTCCAGTCCCTTGGTGATTAGAAGAAAGCCTCTGCTACACAGGTGTGTGGTGCTGTAGGATAAGCATTAGACTGCTAACCACAGAGTTAGTGGTTCAAATCCACCAGCTGCTCCTCAGAAACCATATACTATGAGTTGTAACTGACTCGACGGCCCATATAAACAATGACAACCCAGATCCTCTGGCCTAAGATGAACCTTGAGCCAGTGCTTCCTAACAGGAAGTAGTGGCCAAAGCTTGAGGTTCCAGGAAGACAGGAATTTTGCTCTCTTTTTCTTTTCTTTTCAGTCTAGAATAGTACCTGTTGCTGATGAGTCTATTCCAACTCATAGTGACCCTATGTTGTTGTTAGGTGCTGTTGAGTCGGTTCTGACTCAGTGACCTGTATAGAGTTTCTAATGAGTGGCTGGTGAGCTTGTACGGCTGACCTTGCAGTTAGCAGTATAGTACTTAACCTACAGTGCCACCCCAGGAACAGAGTAAAACTACTCCATAGGGCACCAAGGCTATAAATCTTTATGGTTCCAGACTGCCATATCTTTTTTCCCGTGGATTTAAACTGCGGACCTCTGAGTTAACAGCTGAGTGCTTAGCAACTGTGATACTGGGGTTCCTTTAAGACGTAGCAGTTCCTAAGTAAATATCTTAGGAACTTGAAGTTAACTCTTTATTGTGGATTGGGTGAAGGTTTACGGAGCAGTTCAGTCTTCCATTCAGCAATTCAATTTATTCAAGACGTGATTGTCCCTTGGAACAAGGTTTCCTCTCAAAGTTCTATCCTGCCTTCTCCACCTTCCCCTTTTTATTAAAGTTCTCTCATCCTTGAATTAATCTAAATCTTTTTTGAGTCTGGTCATGTCTGCTTTTCTTGAGGTACTGAGCTCTCTCTCTCTTTTTTTTTTTTTATGAAGAAGAGATTTTGCTTTTTATACATCCTAAAGCACCTGAAGGAATCCTGATGTGGCGCTGTGGACTAATGCATAAGACTGCAAAGTTGTTTGAACTGCAAGGTCGGTGGTTCAAGCTCACCAACTGCTCCTTGGGAACCCTACATAGGGTCACTATGGGTCAGAATTGACTTCACAGTACTTAACAACAATAACAACAAGGCACCTGAGGGAGCATGGTGACTCTATATGATAAGCACTGGACTGCTAGCAACAAGGTTGGTGGTTCCAGCTCACTAGCTGCTCCGTGGGAGAAAGATGAAGTTTTCTGCTCCTTCAAAAATGTAAAACTTTGGCACTTTGCAACAATAGCAAATGCACCATGAGGAGCCCTGGTAATGGAGTTGGTTAAACACTTGGCTGATAACTGAAAGGTCAGCAGTTTGAACCCACTAGCCACTCTGTGGGAGCAAAACCCCAAACAGAACCCAAAACCTGGTGATCTGCTTCTATAAAGATTACAGTCTTGGAAACCCTATGAGGCAGTTTTACTCTGTCCTAGGGAGTCCTGGTGTGATGCTGTATAATAAGCACTCGACTGCAACGTCGGTTTGAACCGCAAGATTGGCAGTTGAAACCCACCAGCTGCTCCTTGGGAACTGTATACAGGGTTGCTAATGGGTTGGAACCAACTCGAGGGTACTTACCAACGACGACAGAGGATCTAGCAGAGGGTCATGACTCTGAGTCAGAATTGACTTGATGGCAGTGTTATTTACTTTTAATACACCCTTCCTTCGTAATCTAAAGTAGAAGAAGTTTGCGTTTGAAACAAACCAGAGAAGAAACTGGGCAGATGAGGGAGCCAAAGAGAGCCAGGCTGCAGGAGAAGGAGCTGTGCTGTAAGAACAAGAGTGACTACCATGGTTCAGGTCTCCATGATGTGCTCTCCGTGGAGCACTGAATCAAGGCAGTGACTCCGTCATTTCCTGAGGTCATTTTATATGATGGGAGCAGCAGCTCAAATGCTTGATGACGCAAGAAGTGCTTTTCATCTTTCATTCATGGCCAGCTCTAGATAGACACATGCATACATTTGTGGTCTAAATGAAGTGAATAAGGAGGCTTAGCTTGCATTCTGGCTAGCAATGTCCTTGATATTAAATCTTTGTCCTTTTAGTAAAGTTGCTTGATCTCTTGGCCTCAACTTCCATACCTGTAAAGTGGGGGTCTAATAGTTTCTACTTCATTGTATTGATATGAAACTAAGTGATACTATTCCTGTAGAAATTTCAGTCCAGTTCCAGATGTACAGTAAGAATTCTATAAATATCAGCTGTTATTATCAGCCCATCGTCAAAATGCCCACCCTTGTGCTTTGTGAAGGCAGGCTCAGCAGGTAGCCAACAGGTTTTCTTAAAAAATCTAGAGCATGACTGGGTTTGTGGTGGGTGTTTTAAGGAGGAGTTGAGATTTTGCTTGCTCTCTTACACCTCTTGTGTGGAAAATATTTAGCATGTTTAAACCCTACTGCCATTACTTTCAGTGTGAGCTCAGATTCCCTCAGCATTCATATCTGTGGTCATTCATGGACTTAACACATACTGTCTTCCATTACTGATCACTGACCATTACCATGGCACTGCTGTGAGCCAGATGCTGGGCTGCACATTGAGAGGATGCTCATGGCTGTGCTCTGGTAGATGGAGGCTGGAGGTATGACACAGGCTGTGATTAAGGAATCACCAGTGTGGTATTCTTGAAGCAGAAATTTTGGAGCAGAAAGCAGTGGGAGAAGAGGCTGAGAAAATAGGCAAGCATTAGGATATATATATATGAAAAAGCCTCATCTTTTTCCCACTGAGTGGCTGGTGGACTCAAACCACCAACCTTGTAGTTCCCAGTCCAGTGTTTGTCCTATGGAGCCAACGCCACACCAGAGCTTCTTATATATATAGTTGCTTACATATATATGGAGTCCTGGTCTGGCACAGTGGTTTAATGCGCCAGACTGCAAAGACCGTTGGCAAGGTCTGCGGTTCAAACTCACCAGCTGCTCCTCGGAAACCCTATGCAGGGTCGCTATGGGTCAGAATCGACGCAACGACACTTCACAACAACAACAACATATATATATATATATATATGTGTGTATATGTATATATATATATACACACATACACACACATATGTATGTATGTATGTATATATGTACATCTATATAAAAACTATATCGCTACCTCCAGGAGGTATATAGTTTTTAAACAAGGATTAAATGCAGGTAGGACAATTAGAAGACTGTTGAATATACCAGCAAGACATATTGAAGGTTTGAAGGAGGTGAGTGATAGGTAGAGAAGGAGGTGTCTGTGAGGCCACATTCAAAGAGTACTAAGGAAGGTGTAAATGCACTTGGCTGCTAACTGGAAGGTTGGAGTTTGTCTCCACCTAAAGCCTTGGAAGAAAGACCTGATAATCTACTTCCCAAAAATTAGTCATTGAAACTCCTTTGGAACATAGTTCTACTGTGACATACATGGGGTCACTTTGAGTTGGAGTAGACTCATTGAGTTAACAGGGAGGATTGTGAGCATTTAGTGAGAGCTTTCAGGTTTCTGGCTTTGTTGATGGTTTCATGAACCAGTATAGAGAATATAGAAAGTGTCTTAGGTGTTATGGGGAAGATGATCAGTTCTGTTATGGACATGTAAAGTATAATGGGCTGATGGTCTATGTTGTAGGAGTATCCCATAGTCATTTGGATATGTTGTTGTTAGGTACCATCAAGTCGGTTCTGACTCACAGTGACCCTGTATAGACAGGGTTTCTGAGGAACGACTGATGAGCTTGAACTGCCAACCTTGCAGTTCAGACCGACTTTGCAGTCCAGTGCATTAACCCACAGTGCCACCTTGGATTCAGCACAGAGGTCTGACCTGCAGGTAGGCATTAAGAATAGTTAAAATTTTACAGTGAATGAAATTAGTGAAGACGAATATATAGCATGAAAGGAGAAGAACAAGGGTAGGCATATTGGGAAGCATAACAATATGAGGGGCTCTTCAAAAGGAGATTCAGAAGGAATAGTTAGGTGGTGAGGAGCACCAGGAGAGAGGTAAGTAGTTGAAGCTAGCATTATCACTTGCCACAGCAAGAGCGGGACCAAATGTTGTCCTGGCATTTAGAAACTAGAATCTGTGGTTTTGTGTGTGTAGTTGCCCTGGGATGTTGGGAGGAGACACAGTGAATGAGAAGTGGGGGAGAAGAGGTGGTGAGGAGGCTCCTCCCAAGTAGTTTGTAAGCTTCTTGGGGCTAAGAGTGTCTTGCCTATCTTTGGGCTTTATCACTGTTTTTCTTGACTTTTTTTTTTCCCTAACAATGTCTACTGTAGACCTTATTATTTTAAAAAAGGATCCATCAGGTTTAATTACAATTTTGGCCCTTTAAAGCCCATATCCTCTCCTATATATAAGAGTGATGTGGTTTATTGGTTTGCATGTTGTATGAGTTAAATACATGAGTGATATAATTTGGATACTTGAACAAGAATAGAATAAAGCCATATAATTATCAACATTTAGTTTTGTTTTTGTTATTGTGAAGTCGTCATTGTTTCAAAATATGAGGGTGGTTAAGTAAAAAATATTGCTGTTAGGGTTCTAGCTTATACGTGTATAAGTTTATTCCAGATAAAACATGTTGAAACATGCCTGGGCAATGGCTGGATGGCTGAAGACAAGTTCTCTCAGTAATATATTTGTCTTAGTCTTATTAGGAGGTTTTCAAAAAAGATTCAATCCAAGCAGTGGCTTCCAAGGGATCTGCTGGACTAGTTCCATTCAAGACAGAGAGGTCAGTTCAGAAGGTTATAGAGACTGTATTTTGTGATTACAAAAGGGCTGGTGTGACGCTGTGGGTTAATGTGCCAGACGGTAAAGCTGTTTGAACTGCAAGGTTGGCGGTTCAATCTCACCATCTGCTCCTTGGAAACACAATACAGGGTCGCTATGGGTCGGAATCAACTCGATGGCACTTAACAACAACAACAACAACAACAACAAAGGGCAATACGGAGTCCTGGTGAGGCACTGTAGGATAAAGCACTGGACTACAAGGTCAGTTTGAATCACAAGGTCAGTGGTTCAAACTTACCAGCTGTTCCTTGGAAACATAATACAGGGTCATTATTAGTCAGAACTGACTCGACTGCACTTAACAACAAAAACAACAAAGGGTAATCTTGATAGATTTTCTCACAGTACACAGGATGATCATGGGAACTTAAAAATGTTTTAAGGACATTGAAAACTGCATTGGTGAGAAAAAGGTCAGGAAAGTTGTCCCAAGGTTTTTTTTCCATCACGACAGCTGTTGTTGTTGTTAAGAGCTGCCGAGTCGGTTCTGACTCATAGCGACCCTGTATAGGGTTTTTTGATGAGCGACTGCTAAGACTGAACTGCCAACCTTGTGGGTTTTGATGAGCAACTGGTAAGACTGAACTGCTAACCTTGTGGTTCAAATAGACTTTGCCATCCAGAGCATTAACCCACAGTGCCACACCAGGACACACCTGCTCATTCTATGAGGGGTAGAAGGGCTGTCAGATGAGAATTTCCTTGGGGAAACCTTACCTCACCCATCCTACAGCCCTGATCTTGCCCCTTCAGACTTTTTGTTCCAAAAACTCAAAGAAAATTTCAAAGTAACACAATTTGAGTTGGAGGAGAATATTAGAAGTATCATGAATTGCCAAAAGAACAAACACATTTGTGTTGGAAGAAGTACAGCCAGAATGCTCCTTGGAAGCCAGGATGGCCACATTTCGACTCTCATATTACCAGGAGGGACCAGTTCCTTGAGAAGGACATCATGCTTGGTAAAGTGGAAGGTTAGGGAAAAAGAGAAAAACCCCAAACAAGATCCTGTGGCAGCAGCAATGGGTTCAAATGTAGCAATGACTGTGAGATTAGCACAAGACCGGGAAGTATTTTGTTCTGTTGTGTATAGGGTACCTATGAGTCAGTACTGACTGGATAGCACCTAACAACAACACAACAGTAGAGTCCTGGTGTGGTGCTATAGGATAACCACTGGACACAAGGTTGGTGATTCAAACTCTCCAGCCACTCTTTGGAAACCCTATACAGGAATGCTATGAGTCAGAACCGACTGGACGTCACTTAAGAGCAAAGGAGACCAAGCCTGCCATTTTGATGTGGTATAAATGAAAAAGCTCAGAATTCTTCCAGGAAAGGTTAGAAAGATGGAAACACCACCCACAGATATGTATAGACCTTGATAGAGACTATATTAAGAAATAATAGCTTCATGTTTTGATGTTTTTATAAAAGTGGCTTTTTTATTGAATATATATGAATTGAACATCTAAACTTCAGGAGATTGAAAAATAAGCTAAAGTTGGGCTTAATTAAAAACTAAAGTCAGTTAGGCATAGCTTCTTTAATTAAAATACATTAAAGAACAATTAATTTCAATGAATTATCTCTCTAGGAAGACTTCTTCTTTTCTGCATTCTAGAACCCAACTCTGCATTGGATATAGGGCATTTGTAGATTACATATCAACCTGGACTTTTTTTCGTGGGAGTTTCAGGTGGTGGATACTTGCTCTATTCATGATTTCAGGGTGGCTCTGCTGCTGTACCACAGACTTTCCTGTAGTAAGGTGTAATCCACATTATCTAGTAGTTTCCCAGCTAAAGGACTGTGAAGAAGGGTCAACTCAAGACTTAGTGGAGTTGGAAACAAGTCTTGGAATCCCTGAATATTTCCTCTGCGTATAGGAGTCTTGGGGTTGCACTGCGGGTTAATGCACTGGACTGCAAAGTCGGCTTGAACTGCAAGGTTGGCGGTCCAAGCTTACCAGCCACTCCTTGGAAACCCTATACAGGGTTGCTGTGAGTTGGAACTGAACCTGTATGGTGGAGGCTAATGTTTGGAACACTAAATTTACCTTTCCTTGGCTATTTCACTTTTTAAAAGAGGTGTCTGAGCTTCTATTTTGTAACAGCATTTGGTTTCTTCTCTCTTTTTACCTAGATTTTATTGTGCTTCTAGGAATAACTTGTGCAGGGTTTCCAGGCTCTCAAGAGAGTACTTCAATTGGTTCATTATTTCTTTCCAAATTAAGGAAGATTTGGAAATGGCTTTCTGAGTGTTTTTCTTCCCTGGAAACTTGCCTGTCATTGTTGTACGTGCCATCGTGTTGGCTCCGACTCATAGCAACTCTGTAGAGGGTTTCTAAGTAGTGGCTGGTGGGTTTGAACCACCAACTTTGTGGTCCAAATTGACCTTGTGGCCCAGTGCTTATCCTACAGCACCACACCAGGACTCTCATACCTCATCAGTTTAGCTTCAGGAGATTGTTTCACTGCATTAAGCACAGGGTACTGAATTAGGCACCTGTTTGTTAGATAGATAGATAGATAGATAGATAGATAGATAGATAGATAGATGGGCAGATTCCAGTTCATGGAGATCTTACGGACAACAAAATGAAATGCTGCCCAGTCCTGCATCATCCTCATGATTGCTGGCGTGTTCCTGTCCTTCATACTGGTTATTGTGCCAATTCATCACACCAAGGCTCTTCCTTGCCTTTGTTGGCCTTCCTCCTCACCAAACATGATGTCCTCCTCCAGCAGTTGATTCCTCCTGAAGACATGTCCAAAGCAAGCGAATCAGACAGGGGTCTATTGTAGTCAAGTTTTCACTGGCTACTTCTCTGAAGTAGATTGCCAGGTCTTTCTTCCTAGTCTCAGTCTAGCAACTTGTCACCCATGGGTGATCCTGCTGGTATTTGAAATTCCAGTGGTAAGTTTCCAGCATCACAGCAACAGGCAAGCCACCACAGTATAATAAACTGATAGAGTCACCTGTTGTTGGTGGTGTTAAGTGCCGTCGAGTCAGTTCTGACTCAGAGCTACCCTGTATAGGGTTTCCAAGGAGCTCCTGTTGGAGTAGCTGCAAATAGTTGTTTTGGATACATTTAGTGGCTAATGAAGTAATTAGTGTCTTGGGCATTGTTTCAGAGTAATCATCATCTTTAGCTCTCTATTCATAGGTTGGAGTCCTGGTGTGGTGCTGTGGGTTAATGCACTGACTGCAAAGTTAGTTTGAACCACAAGGTTGACGGTTTGAGTAACTCCTCAGAAACTTTATACAGGGTTACAATGGGTAAGAAGGAGCTCTGGTAGTGTAGTGGTTACGAATCGGGCTGCGAACCTTAAGGTCAGCGGTTCGAAACTACCAGCTGCTCTGCGGGAGAAAGATGAGGCTTTCTACTCCCGTAAAGATTTACACCCTCGGAAACCCTGTACAGGGTCGCTATGGGTCGGAACCGACTCGACGGCACTTAACAACAACAACAACAACAATGGGTAAGAACCAACTCCATGGTACTGAACAACAACATTCTTAGGTCACTGATAAGGACTACAAGTTCAAGAAGTGATGAGGAAACTTTAGAAAGACATAGAAAATTGTGTAAATCTTAAAACTTCAAAGAAAAGGGTAAAAGTAAGCCCATGGGAAAGAAAAGCATTTGGATTACCTATGGGAACATGAAAGTTTGAGAAGAGAGAAAACTAGTACTAGTATGGTTATTAGTATGTGGTTGGAACATATGGATGGAAGTCTGGATTTTTTTCTAAAAAATTGCTGTGAAAGTTTAATTGCCATAGAGCCAATTCTGATCCATAGTGACCCTGCTTAGGTTTTCCAAGGAGCAGTTGGTGAGTTTGAACCACCGATCTTACAGTTGAAACAGACCTTGCAGTCCAGAGCATTGTTCTGTAGTACCACACCAGGACTTTTTAGTGAAACTTAGGAGTTGAAAGTTTAAACTTTAGTCACTTTGCGGTTTCAGTGAAATGTGATACAAAGAACACCATTTGTCTTGTTAAGTGCCATCAAGTCAGTCCCGACTCGTAACAGCCCTATATAGGGTTCCCAGGGAGCTGCTGGTGGGTTTGAACTGCTGACCTCATAGTTAGCAGTTCAGTGCTTATCTTATAGCATCTTGAGGCTACATAAAAAAGATCTAACTTTTTCCAGAAACCTTGCAAAGGTGTTTAATTTTTTTACTTTTTAAATGCTTCACCTCATTCATTCAGATCTAAATGGAGGGAAGTAACAATGGACTTCAAAGATGATTCTTCTGATGGATTAGGCTATATTTGTTCTCTGTTGATGAGAGAATGGCATATCTCTGAAATGATCAAATTTAGGAACCAGAGAATAGAAGACCTGATTAATACTGTATCAGAAAGACAAAGAAAGAGCAAAAGAATGAATATGAAAGTATGTTCTAGAAAGTTCAACCACCTGGATGTCGATTTTTTTGTCTACTTAAAAAAAAATTAAAAAGACATCCTTAAAGCAGTTGTTTTTTTTTTTTTCTTTTTAACTATCTACATCTTGTTTTGCAAAAAAAAAAAAAAAGAGAGCGATTTACCCATAATTCCACTATTCGGAGGTGGCATGCGCTATAAAATTGGCTGTATAACTTGTAAATACTTTTATGTGTGTGTGGATAGATGGGTAAGTCCAAAAGTATTGCTACTGGGGCTCCAGTTTATATATGCATAGATTTATTCCAAACAAAATGTGTTTAAACATGCCTCTGCGATCGGTGGATGGCAAAAGGTGGAAGAAATTCTCTCAGGAATATACTTGTCTTCGTCTTCTAAAGGGGCCTTCCAAAAGAAGGTCCAGTCACAACCATGGCTTCCAAATGGATCTTCTGGGCCAGTTCAGTTCAAGGCTGAGAGGTCAGCTCAGCAGGTTATGTTTTTGGGATCCCAAACGGGTAATCTTAAAGGCTTATTAGGAAGAAATTTTAAGAACATTGAAAATTGCATCAGTGAGGAAAAGGCCAAGAAAGTTGTGTCAAGATTTTTTTTTTTCCTTCATAATAGTTTTGTTGTTATTAATTGCTATCGAGTCATTTCAGACTCATAGTGACCCTGTCTGTATAGGATTTCTGAGGAGCAGCTGGTGGGTTTGAACAGCCGACTTTGTGGTTAGCAGTCCATTGCTTATCCGTACCAGGACTCATTACAGTGCATCTGCTTATTCTTCAGGGTAGCAAGGGATATCCCATGAGAATTTCATTGGGAAATCATACCCTATTTATCCTAACACCCTCATCTTGCCCTTTCTGACTTCTTTTGGTTCCTTAAACTCAAAGAACATTTAAAAGGGGTATGGTTTGGGTCCTTGTTGAATGCTATAGCTGCCATTTTGAAGTGTAAATCAAAGAGTGCAGAATTCTTTGGGGGAGTGGTTGTTGTTGTTGTTGTTGTTAAGTGCAGTGAAGTCGGTTCCGACTCATAGCGAGGCTGTAAATCTTTACGGGAGCAGAACGCCTCATCTTTCTCCCGCGGAACCGCTGGTAGTTTCGAACTGTTGACCTTGCGGTTCACAGCCTGATTCGTAACCACTACGCTACCAGAGCTCCTTTGGGGGAGTGGTTAGAGAGATGGAAATATCACTTTCAGAAGTGTATAGATCTAGATGGAGGATGTATTGAGTAACAATAGCTTCATATTTTGATATTTTTGTTTAATAAACAGCTCTATGATGTTATAGCAACACTTTTAAAAAAAGTTTTAAGCCTTTATTGTTATTATTTATTTTATTTTTAAAAATGTTTTATTGTGAATTATGTGATAGTTTACATGGGAGAACATTAGCTTTACATTCATTCTATTGTATATTGTTACATTGCCATGGTGATAATCTCCTCCATGCATCATCAACCAACCAAATGGTACACCCCGCAAGCCTGCCCCCTGGTAGCCAGCACACAGCCTCTCTCCCTTTCTGGGTCTAGAGTTCCCAGCCGCTCCATCTTTCCACGTCATCGTGTCTGCCTCTATCTTTGGAGTCACTGTTTCTCTGAGTAGGGCCCCGCTCTCCGCTTTTCTCCTTTGGTGGTCCCAGGCCCCTCCGCTCCTGGACTGCAAAGTCAACCACTCACCTCCTTTTGCTACAAAATGTCTACCTTTACATTTCCAACCCTCACAACCAGTCCTGATATTAATTATTCACTGTTGTACCACATGAGTGCTATCCACATCTCCTTTCATCAGCCCCGCCCAGACAGATTGAATACTACTCAGTGAAGATTCTACCTTCCTCTGTGCTCTCTGGATCTAGGCTCCCTCTTGAAAGTTTGTAAGCCAGTCACTTCTTGCCTTTGTAGCCCCCCCCTCCCAATTTTACAGGTGTAGGTCAAGTTCATCAAATTGTATCAGATTACTCTTTTATTCCTCTTCTTTATTCTTCTAGTTGAGCTCTGATCATCTAGCCATTAAAGCCAAGTCAAGTGGGTATTATCTGTAAGTGTGGGTGTTCTTGTGCATATACCCTCTCTTCTTATCAGCTGGACACTTCACTTTCCACACTAGTCCTCTGTGGCTATGTCACTGACTCTGGGCCCAAGAATACCCAGGTCTTGCCACACTGCTGGCCAACCAGGTCTCCACTCTGGTTCATCAGAGTGTATTGAACGTAGTAGGGCTTAGCTCGCAGCTTCATTGCTATTTTTCCCTCACTTCCCCTTATCGGTGACCAGAGTGGTCACCAGTCAGAGCACGTGTCTGCTCATATATTCCCATTGAATCTTAGTCTTAGAAGGGGGTTTTCCCTGAGGGGACCTGACCACTTGCCTTGATATCTCCTGGGTGAGCAACTGGCTTGTTCTTGTAATAGTCGGTCTGCGTTATTGTTGTAACAATACTTTTTGACTTATCATCATATATATACTTTTTCTTTTTCCAAAGTAGTTAACCCCATATAATTAATTGTATTTATTTTATTACATATGTGTTGTTGTAAGTTGATTTAAACCCTTTCTGGGTTGATTTTGAGATAAATAAACAGGGAGTAAAAGAGTAACTTGTGGCCCCACAAGTGCCAGCTCTTTTTCTTTGAAAAAATATTTTGTAGTGTGTTTGGAGAAAACGTACAGAGCAACTTAGTTTCTCATTGAGCAATTTCTAGGCACTGTAGAATAAGCACAGAACTGCTAATCTCAAGGTCAGAGGTTCAAACCCACCAGCCTCTCCTCAGAAACCCTGTACAGGATTGCTATGGGTCGGAATGGACTCCACGGCACTTGACAACAACAACAATGCATATTGTGCAGTGACATTGATTAGACTTTACGTGATGTATCTGCATTCTTATGATTTCCGTTTTGGTTGTTCTGTTTCCATCAATCTAGTTTCCTTGTTTTCCTCTACTTTCTCAGTTTGGGTCTAGGGTAAATGTTGGCTGTTAGGTCCCATTTAAATGATTGTTTAGAAGAGCACAAGACTCATGTTGTTGTTGTTGTTAAGTGCCGTGGAGTCGGTTCCGACTCACAGCGACCCTGTACGGGGTTTCTGAAGCTGTAAATCTTTACGGGAATAGAAAGCCTCATGTTTCTCCCGTGGAACAGCTGGTAATTTCAAACTGCCGACCTTGAGGTTAGCAGCTTGATTTGTAACCACTATGCTACCAGAGCTCCTTATTTTACAGGGTCGCTATGAATCAGAACCGACTACACGGCACACAGCCACAAACTAACCACAAATATTGCTGTGCTTTAAGAAATGATGGCACAGAAATTCAGATTTATAACATAGTTTTGAAAAGTGGACTCGAGGTTGGTAACTCCCATTGTCAAAGATTTTCTCTTTAGAAAAATAATTTACCTCAGTTCCTGTTAAGTACAATTATCTCTAGTGGTGGTTATGTGCCGTGGAGTCAGTTCCGACTCATAGCAACCCTCTCTAGAGTTTCCGAGGCTGTAAATGTTTGCGGGAACAGAAAGCCTCATCTTTCTCCCATCGAATGGCTGGTAGAATCGAACTGCTGACCTAGAGGTTAGCAGCCTGACTCGTAACCACTACGCTACCAGAGCTCCTTACAAATACCTCTAGTTCATTTAAATTTTATGTGGTATATAAAAAATTTGACTTAGATGCCACTTAATGGGAGCAAAGTCAGTCAATAAAATATACCTGTAAAACTCTGCATTTTGTTTTGCCATATTGGGTGTCTATCAGCATAGGCCAAATGAGTGGCAGCTGTATAAAAATAGAGCCTTTCCTCCAGTCCCCCCTCCAAAATCTGTGTAGCATCACACCTCATTTTCCCTTTCAAGCTGTTGGTGTAGCCATGATTGTTGGCAAAAGAACATTTCTGGTTGAGATTTAGAAAAACGTTAGGATTTGCGTCCTATTAGAAGTAAGAGAACCGTGTACTGTGTTGTGAAGTGGCTGAGATTGTTATCTAAGGCATTAAGTGTCTGATGAGTTACGTGAAAATAGTTTTCAATATTTTAAATTTTACCTGGGCCACAGTGAGTCCCAGCAAAACGTTAATACTTGTACCTGTTTGACACCAATGTTGTTGCTGTTAGGTGACATAAAGTCAGTTCTGACTCAGAGTGACCTCATGTACAACAGAAGGAAAACAGCTCAGTCTTGGACCATCCCATCCTCACAGTTGTTATATTTGAGCTCATTGTCGCAGCCATTGTGTCAATCCATTTCATTCAGGAGCTTCCTTTTATTCCATGACACTCTACCAAGTATGATGATGTCCTTCCCCAAGGACTGGTCCCTCTGATAACGTGTCTGAAATATGTGATATGAAATCTCGCCAGCCTCACTTCTAAGGAGCATTCTGGCTGTCCCTCTTCCAAGATAGATTTGTTCGTTCTTTTGGCAGCCTGTGGTGATTTCAGTATTCTTTACCCACACTGTAATTCAGATAATTCATTCTTCTTCTATCTTCCGTATTCATCATCCAGCTTTCACACCTACATGAGGTGATTGAAAATACCATGGTTTGGGTGATAAGAACCTTAGTCCTCAAGTGACATCTTTGCTCTTTATACTTTAAAGAGATCTTGTGCAATAGACTTGCCCAATGCAATACGTCATTTGATTTCTTGACTGCTTCTTCCGTGGGCATTCATTGATTGTCATACTATTGTATCACCAGGCCTCTTTGAGTGACCCAATTAAGTACAGTCAAATCCTTCTGCTTCAGAGACCACTGTGCAAGAGAAAACAAAGAATAACTTTAAAAATCCAGGAAATTGAGTCTGAGCTTATGAAATGAAATGACTTTACTTTTGGATATTTCCCTCTACAGCATGTAGTGGCAGAGTAAACTTAGAAAAATAAGACTAAATGAAAAGCTTAATGTTAACCCCGTCCCTCAGACTTTTCAGCTTTTAGCTCAAAAGATTTGTTTGATACTAGAAGTACCATTTTTTCTGCATCTATTGTGTGTATACAGCTCAAAAATCACCAAAATGTTACTCACTCCTAATGATGCTGTTGAGAAGCAAACTATTTGTTAAAGTGTGATATTTAGCTTAGAGAACAAATAGTGCTCCCCCCCCCCCCGCGTATATGTTGGTAATTTTAAAAAGAAAGATGAGAGTAAAAAGAACAGTCAACAACATAATCCATATGTTTGTCCGTGAGTGGGGTGGAGGAGGCTAGATTAAGGAGAAACTATTAGGTTTTAGCTGTGGCCAGTCTTTATATGGGAAAAGATTAATTCTGATACACTAACTATATCTAAAATTAGTACTGTGAGGAAAGGATTATATGCAACAAAATGCAAAAGATTAATGTGGAAGCATGGTGACTAAGGATTGGGTACCCTTAAAATATTAATCTCCATCAGGCACATTTGCAGAGTTCCATGTAGTCATAGGAAATCGAGAAACATGAATGATAGCAGTTTAACCAAAGGTTTTGTTAATTTGTCTTCTGTTAATAACTACTTTTATAAGACATCATCTAGCTTGGACGTTCAGCTTTTTGTAGAAATTATCAGTAGTAACCTGTAATTTAATACTACTCATTACTCATTAGGAGAGGATCTCAGATTCACATTGTAGGCGTGACACTTTGGTTAGCTTTTAACCTCAGGAGACAAACTTGATTGTGATTGGAAGTCTCTTTTCAGTGCCACAATAATTATTAATTTGCTTCTTTGGAATAGCTAATAGTAGTTGAGTAAATGGAGAGATTTAAAGATGTTTGACCACAGAAAAGTGCCTGTCTTCAAATGCATAAATATTGTGTCTCCCAAAGTGTTGTTTTAGAGCATGTTGCTGTGAAGTTGTGAAGTACCATTGAGTCGGTTTCAACTCACAGTGACCTTGTATAGAATTTCTGAGGAGCAGCTGGTGGGTTTGAACCCCCAACCTTGTGGTTTTGCAGTCTAGTACTGATCCCACCGAGCCACACCAAGAGTCCTCTTAAAGAGGGTTGTGGTTTTTAAGTGCCGTGAAGTCAGTTCCGACTCATAGCGACCCTGTACAGGGCTTCTGAGACTGCAAATCTTTACGGGAGCAGAAAACCTCATCTTTCTCCCGCGGAACAGCTGGTAGTTTTGAACTGCTGACCTTGCCATTCGCAGCCGGCTTTGTAACCACTATGCTACCAGTATCTGGGACTCCTGGTGTGGTACTGTAGGATCAGCACTGGACTGTGAACCACAAGGCCAGCAATTCAAGCCCACTCCTGGGAAATCCTACACAGGGGTGCTATGCATTGGATCTAACTCAAAGATACTTAATGACAATAACAACAGAAGTCTACTGTGACTACATTTAGGTATCAGTTCATATCCATCAATGGAGTGTGAGGTGAGAATAATATCTCTGGGAAGGTCTGAAATGAAGTGAATTAAATCAATTTCTATCTAAGACTGCAATGGTTACTGAGTCTAGTTTCTCAATTGGACAACTGCAATTAGTAGGTAAATGGTTACAATTCCATCCCAAGCATATCTATTAAAAAAAGGATTCTAGAGGAAAACTGAGTGGGTTTTTCTATTGGGTGAGATTGGAGGTGAGGACAAGATCTAGAAAGTGTACTCATCAGGGTGAATTTTGAAAGCAGGTTTACATCCTATCAAACTTTCGCCTTGAAGTCTCTGGGAAATGTTGTCATAGACCTGGACTTGGAGAACGTGTATTGAAAGTAACTGTAACAGAAGCTGCTGCCAACTCCCATTCCTCTAGCTGAAAATCTTACATTAATTTCTAAATCCTTTGCTAGAAATTATTTGTCTGATTACCTCTAGAATGAAGGACCTTGTCTCCATCCTCTTGTACAGTCAGAAACTTTAGGGTAGAATTCAGCTAGCCTAGATCACCTAATCAAAAGTGGCTCTTATTTGTATAATTTTTGCAATTGGAGAGAGTGTTCTGTTTTTTTCTCCTGCAATGGCTTGTTCAATTCCAGTGAGTTGTAACATAAATATTGACCAGAGGAATGAATCAGGGCTTTCTAAATGTTTTCCATGTTATATACTTCTCTCTCTCTCATTTTAAGTTGCCGTAAAGTTGACTCTGACTCATGACAACCCCATGTGAGTAGGGTTTTCAGTGGCTGATTTTTTGCAAGTAGACCATCAGGTCAAATTCAAACCTCTAGTCTTCTGGCTAGTAGTGGAGTATGCTAACTGTTTGCACCATCTGGTAGCCCCCCCTCCCCCTTTTTTTTTTTTCACATTAGAATACAGAAGCCTCAAAAGACAGTTAGGATTACTATTCTACTACCTTATTCTCATGTAGTCCTGGTTTGGAGCTGTAGGATAAGCACTGGACTGCTAAACACAAAGTCAGCAGCTCAAACCCACCAACCACTCCTTGGAATCGACTTGACAGCACTTAACAACAACAACAATGTATCTCATATGTAACATGGATGATGTTGACTCAAGTTCTATGGCACTGACTCTGTGCCAGGCCCTGTTCTAATAACTTGATGTTTCTTAGCTCGTTTAATTCTCCAAGCGTCCCTGGGAGGCAGCCTGTTTACACATGAGGACACGAAAGCACGTAGAGGCTAAATAACTTGACCAAGTGGTGGAGTCGATGTTTGAACTTCTGTACTCATGACTTATTTTCTCAAAGATTGAACATAGTAGGAAAAACACCCAGTCCCTTAAATATTTTGATTGATGGGTTATAGCTTGAATATTCTTATGGATGCATTTGTAGCTACTATCAAAGAAAAAAATTTTCTGTGGCAGTAGTCTAACCGTAGACTCTGAAGAAATTGCTGGTGTGGAACTGTGGTTCTCATTTTAGAGCATTCAAAAGAATGAATGTAGTGTGTTATTTTATATATTTGCATATTAAGGCTTAGAAACATGTGCACACAAAAGGCCCTGAGAATTACCAGATACAGTTGTGCTTTCTCATCTGAACTGTTGGCCTCTGAACTTCTCTGATGTACTTACAGAACCTGTTTTGCCCCTTGGATAATCTCAGGCTTTTATAACTTTATTAAAGATACAGCTGTCATTTGGAAACATTTAATTTGTATTTTTATGAAACTTGGGAAGGTAACATCAGAGCAACCATTGTCCCTATTCCGTACGTACGATTCGGATGTGTTTTAGTGAAATTTGAAAGAAACTTCGCATTTTACAAAAGATTTCTGATTTGAAATACTTGGCTTTGTTACTGTTTAGAAACAAAATTGCATTCAAATTTAACTTCAATTTTGGAATTTAGATTTTTAATGTAGTCAGCAGCTCTGAGTAAATGTATACATTTAGGAATTCTCTCTATTAAAAACACCTTTTAAATGTCTTACTGGGAAGAGAATTAATGAGTGGTTAAGAAAGCCTGAGGGAAGTATTTAGATCAATATAAATAGGAACTACAAACATTTGTTTTTAGATTATAGTAAATAAGTAAAAGATAATGGCCTTCCTCATAATTACAATTTCACTTGATATTAAGACCTTGAAGTAGAGGGTTAGTGTAAAAGAGAAGACTCATACCAAGATGGCTTGACACAGTAGATGCAACAATGGGTGCCAACATAGGAAAGATGGTGAGGATGGGACAGGACCAGGCAGTGTATCATCCTTTTGCACATAGGGTCACTATGAGTTGGATGCCATGTAACCACAACAGCAAAAATCCCTTAAAAATTGTAGCGGATGATACTAAGGATAGAAGGGGTGCCTAGAGAAACCTGCATTTTGAGAACAAAACATGATACTTTTTGATTCTGCTAAGGAATTTTCTTCTTTTTGGTTATGAGGAAAGCCAGTTGAAGGTTGGAACTTGGCGTATTCTACAAGCTAGAGATTGTAAAATGAGTGGCGGCGCCTAGCTAGCTTCTTAGGGAGAGTGCTTTGCGATCCCATGTATGTAAAGTGCCCTGTGCTTTTTTAAAAAAGTCCAATCTGTAAGGGGAGATGTAAATCCGAAGCGCTAATCCTTTGCCATCAGTAACAACCCCAGAACACTTCTTTACAAATTAAGTGTTACTAATCCATTTTGGTTGTCTGTGTTTAGGTTCCTTAAAACTTGCTGCAGTTTCAGTTGAGTAAAGCATGATTCACTTCCTGCCCTGTAGGGTATAAACCAGCTCTAATAGTTTAGTCTGGAAGTGACCAAAGGATAAAGGGAATAGCAATTTTCAGAAGCAATAAGGTTGGCACCTGAGGTTCGAGTGGCAGTTTCTATCTAATGTGAATGACTCTCTGAAGGAATTGAGTCCTGGTAGTTGTATTTGAGTTATTTGTGTTTTCTTCTGCAGTTCTTCGTCAGCCTGCCCATCCTTGTATTGAAGTAGAATAGACACCCTCTTGATTTCTGAATATACCACAGGAACATTCCTTCGTGGTTGTCTTGCACAGGGGACCACAAGAACAACACTTAAAAACCAGTTATGGGTTAGGACTTCCTGAACAAGGGCAAAGGCCTATCTTTCAATTCTTCGGGGGGTGAGGGGGAGGAGTTTGAATATAGGATGAAACTGTTTTGAACACATGAAAAAAAAAACACACCACAGAATATGGGAATAGAGCATGGCTTGAATAATTTGAGCCCAGATGTTCAGAGTTTGTATTGATTACAAATATGATCTTTTTACCTTGTGTAAATGAGTATTATGAACAAATGAACAGAATAAATAAAACAGGGATGTTGTTGTTGTGAAGTACTGTCTAGTTGGTTCTGATTTACAGCAACCCGGTATTTCCAAAGAACAGCTGGTGGGATTGATCTGCCGACCTTGTGGTTATCAGTCTAGTGCTTATCTATAGTGCCACACCAGACTTCATCAAAAGCGGGATAGGGGAGGATATTTAACTTATTTAATGAGACAAAGTACTTTCATTTAGTAAAGTGGCATCTGTTTTTTTTGTTTTTTTTAATAACAGAAAAATAATAAAATACTTGCAAATAAGACCATTAAAGTAAGAAATTTAAAAAAGATGTGTTTAGCAGATAATTGTAGTCTGTGCAGTTGCATATATTTCAAAATAATTCCTACTTTTTATTAGTCTGTCATTATACCCACAATTAGTCTGAATTAGTAAAGATTTATATACTTAAATTGGCATCTGCATATCCATCAACTATACATATTTCCTGGGAAAAATCTCTATATTAAAGTCTAAATTTAAAAAGGATAGTTTTCGCATTGTAAAGGATAATTTTAATTTTTCAAAATTTTCATCTTAATATTCACTAATGGCAAAACAACCCTCCTACAAGTGTTTCTTTGTATTCGGTTTTTCAATTGCACTTCAGTTGCTTAAATTGAGCGTATTTACTTTAATGCTCTTTATCAAGGAGCCCTAGTGGGGTAATGGTTAAGAGTTTGGCTGGTAATAGAAAAGGTTGGCAGTTCAAACCCACTTAGTGACTTCATGAGAGAAAGATCTGGCAATCCATTCCTGTAAAGATTATAGTCTAGAAAGCTCTTGTTGTTGTGGTTATGTGCCGTGGAGTTGGTTCCAACTCACAGCGACCCTGTACAGGGTTTCCGAGGCTGTAAATCTTTATGGGAGCAGAAAGCCTCATCTTTCTCCCGCGGAGTAGCTGGTAGTTTTGAACTACTGACCTTAAGGTTCACAGCACGATTTGTAACTACTACTAGGAGGCAGTTATTTGTAACTACTACTAGGAGGCAGGTCACATGGGTTGCTCTGAGTTGAAATGGACTGGATGGCACCTAACAACAACAATGGCATGCAGTAGTTTCTAATTCCAAATTACGGGTAAGCTTGTTTTATGTGGTAAGCTCATCAAAAGTCCTGGCAGTGACACAGTGGTTAAAGAGCTTGTTTGCTAACCCCAAGGTGTACGGTGTGAACCCATCAGCTACTACATGGGAGAAAGGTGTGGTTATCAGCTTCCATAAAGATTTAGCGCCTATAGTTCAGTTCTGCTCTGTCCTATAGGGTAACTATGAGTTGGAATCACCTTGACTGCAATGTGTTGGATTGGGCTCATTAAGAAACGAATTTAAACAGCTGCCCTTTGTGTCTTGCTTTCTTCAGAGCATCCCTGTAATCCTAGGATCTGATTGATTACTTCCCAGAGTCGTCCTGGCATTGTTCTTCTCCACTCTCTGATTTATGTTTATGTGGATGTAAACACTTTTACTCTCAGGTATTAATGTACATTCCCAAGTAAAAACTGTAAAGGATACTTAACAACTATGCAATACTTGCTTGTTTATAAATTGTCCGTTGAGGGCAATTATTTTTTTCTAGCCATGCTTTATTTTAAAAGTGAAAATTGAGAACGAAGAATGCATTTGTGCTCTTTGAGAATGAGCCCTTTGAGTTTCAGGAAGAAGAAAAGCATGGACTTTAAAACCTAAAAAATAAAATGTATCATTATGAGTTATGAATAACTCTAAAGTCGAGCTAACTCATGTGGAAGTCTGTGTGGAGCAAAATCTTTGAGTAGAAAGTAATGAGCTGAAAAATTATTTTACGTATCTGTATAGGACAAATGTTTAAAGAAATTTCAGCAGCATAATTAATACATTGCATTGAAGGGTGAGACTTTATGTGTCTTACCTGGTGGAATATTATGGCTCCATAGGATACGATTTGTGGCTTTTTATTTAAATGGGAGTTTGCTTATGAGTTGTATGAAGTAACAATGTATCTTCACTTATTGCAAAAAAAATGGAGACAATTGGAAACTTAAACACTAACTGAATATCTTATGATATTAAGGGTCATCATTAAAGAGCTTCTAAGCATTGTGGTTTAAGAGGATAAGCCCTGGACAGCAAACCTTAAGGTCAGTGATTTGAGCCCACCAGCTACTCCACGGGAAAAAGATGAGGCTTTCTGTTCTTGCAAAGATTTTCAACTTCAGAAACCCCATACAGGGTAGCTGTGAGTTGGAACCGACTCGACCACACTTAATAGGTGTGATGATGGTATTTTGGTTATGGGTTTGAGAAGAGACTATAATGGTTAAAGATACATTCTGAAATAATTGCAGATATGATAGGATGACTTGGATTTGCTTTAATATAATAATAAGCAAGGGGGGATGGGTAGGGAGTATACATGCACCAAGATAGGTCATGAGTTCTGAGGTGATACTTTTTCAAGTTGGACATTGTTACATTATTCTGAATACTTTCGTATGTTTGAAAATTTCAATAACAAAAAGTTTTAAAACCAAAAAGACACACAAGCATACACAAAACTAATTGAGCAGCCGTGCACTGATGGTTAAGAAGGGTTTCGAGACAAGGAGGCTCCTGAAAACATCGGCAGTTTAATTGCATTGTAGTTGTATACAACTACCTGATTTTAAAACCCAATAATATTGCAGTTCCTTTTGCTTAAGATTAGCGTCTGCTTAGGTAAAAGGAAAAAGAACGCCTGTGTTTCGGCTACAGTCTTTACTTCAGCAAACAGTTTTTAAGGTCCCTCTGTGCCAGGTACTGTCAAGATTATTGGAGGTTCAAAGAACAACACGGATATGGGCCTTGTATTAATGTAGCTGGTGAGATTCTTCACGTCATTCCACAGTCTAATGTGATAAGGGTGCTAGTGGACTTAAAAAGAAGCATTGTAAGAACACAGAGGTTGGAATGATTTAATGTAACTTTTTAGGGCAGAAGGAACAGGTAAAAGGCATATAAGGAAAGGCTGTCCAGGGAATGGGGATTGGATCTGGGTCTTGTAGGGTTGTTTTTGTTTTGTTTTGCTTATTTTAAAGGCAGAGAAGACTGGAAAGCTGTTGTACCCACAGGAAGCAGCATGATCAATATCATGTGGGTATGGAGGTATGAATGGGAGTTCAGCAAGCTGTATAGAAGTTCAGTGAGTCTGAAGTACTGAGTAAAGTGTGGAATAAGTGTTGTTGTTGTTAAGTTCCATTGAGTCGGTTCTGACCCATAGTGACTCTGGATAGGGTTTCCAAGGGTTAGTGCATTAACCCATGGTGCCACAGGGGAGGATATTGTTGTTATCATTGTTGTTAGGTGCCATCGAGTTGGTTCTGACTCATAGCAACTCTATGCGCAACATAATGAAACACTTCCCAGTCTTGTGCCAACCTCACAGTCATTGTTATGCTTCAGCCCATTGCTGTTGCGGGGAGAACGAAGCTGATACAATAACAGAGAACATAAAACTGTGTTTAAGTGTGAGTTTTCCCCCTGACCTGGAAAGGGCAGCATTACTTAGACGACCTGTTTGTCTGAATTTCTAGGTACAATTTCAAGGCAGTCTTGTGACTTTGGATAGGAGTTGTCAGCCTAGTTTGAGTAAAGGGGGTCTGAGTGTCCTTGAATGCAGTCAAAAGGCTAGTGTTTGTGTACAGGTGACGTTTGCTAACAAATAGCATCAAGACTGCACTTTGAAAAATAATTTGCTCCCATGATAAATGGAGAAAAGATTGAAGTTTTCAAAGACTTCATCCTGCTCAGATCAACCATCAACACTTGTGGAAGCAGTAGTCAAGAAATCAAATGATGACTATTGCATTAGGCAAATCTGCTGCTCAAGACCTATTTAATGTGTTGAAGAGCAATGAGGTCGGTTTGAGGAGGACTAAGGTGCGCCTGACTTAAGCCATGGTATTTTCAATAGCCTCATATGCATGTGGAGAGTCCTGGTGTGGCACTGTGGATTAATGCATCAGACTGCAAAGTCGTTTGAACTGCAAGGTCGGTGTGGTTAAGCTCACCAGCTTCTCCTTGAAAACTCAATACAGGGTCGCTCTGAGTCAGAATCCACTCGAAGGCACTTAACAACAACAACAACTTATGCATGTGAAAGTTGGACAGTAATAAAAGGAAAACCATCCAATTGATGCATTTGAGTTAAGGTGTTGGAGAAGAGTATTAAGGGTACCATGGACTTCCAGAAGAAGAGAGGAAAAAGTCTGTATTAGAGGAAGGTCAACCAGAATGCTCCATAGAAGCCTGGATGGCCAGATTTCATTGCTCATACTTTGGACATATTATCAGGAGAGACCAGTCCCTGGAGAAGGATTATCATGCTTGGCAAAGTGGAAGCAGACCCCCCACGAGATGGACTGGCACAGTGGCAGCAGCAATGGACTCAAAAGCAACAGCAATTGTGAGGATGGTGCAGAACAGGGTGGTGTTTCATTCTGTTGTACATACAGTTGCTATGGGTCAGAATTGACTTGACGGTACGTAGCAACAGCAGCATGGCTTTGTGGGGGTTATGCTTGCTTCCTTCCTTTATTTTGCAAGCCATTGGTGGGATTTGAAGTCCATCCAACAAGTATGTCCTTGATACTATCTATTTACTGAAGTAGAACTTAGAGTGTCTAACGCCCAAAGCCCAGTGAAATATTGTCTGACTGCCCTTGAATAAATATTCTTCTACTGCTCAACCCTGAAGGGTTCCTGATAACACTGTGGGTTAGTCCTCAAGGGTGAAAGTTTATATCTGTCAGCCTTTCCATGGGATAAAGACTATCTACTTCCGTAAAGATCCCCAGGCTCAGAAATCCTATATTGGGTACTATGAGTCTGACTAGATGGTAGTGGGTTCTTTTTGTTTGTTTGTTTGTTTTTCTCTTCATTTGGGCCTCAATCTCAGAGTCTGCAGCAAGAAGCTAGAGCTATGAATGCTTCGGAGCAGAAGAGGCTAATCAAGCTTGAATCTCACATCCCCTCACTTGCACACAGTTCCAAAAGAGGCCCTAGAAATTTTCGTAAAGTTTTGTTTTAGTTTGTATTAGTAATTTTAATTTTAGTATTTTCTTAAAGGATAAAATGTCAAGCTCCAGGCACCACAAAAACTGAATCTTCCCTGACTTTTAAGCATTGTATTAAAGGTTGCCAACTTCTCTGTGCTCTATTTTCTCTCTCTTAAAAGAACAGATAATAATTTCTATGCCACAAATCTGTCACGGATTACTTACACCATTGAGTAAGTTTATTACAGGTGAAATATGATAAATGATCCAATACCAGCCCAAGAGGCAAAGGAACCAACACATCCTCCTTGTGGTTTCCCTGGGTAGGCTCTACTGGTTCTTCCTAATTGGCCTAGGAAGTCTGCCTGGCATGCTATGCCTTGTCTCCACCGTTTTCCACTATTGTTTTGGAGTGCTTATCTCTTTGTTCTCTCCTTTCTTCTTGCTAACCAGAGTTGAGTCATTGCTTTCCTAGCCCAGGTATGTTTGGCTAGAAGTAAAACCAGTTCTGATGTTTCTGGGCAAGAGTGCTTGACAAAGGCTACTGTGTTCATTGGCTGCTTTCTACAGATTGACCAGTGATGTTTCCACTCTATATTGAACAGATTGACACTTCAATTCTATAGAACATCCTTTTTTTTTTTTTTTAAATGTATTTGCATTATTGCCTTAGAAGTCATCATGTTGACTCATTATACAAGGGCGAGTCAAAAAAAGTATTGCTGCTAAGGTTTCAGTTCATCCATGAATGGGTTTATTACAAACAAAACATGGTGTCATAGGCTGAATTTTCTAGAGAAGCAAAACCAGTGAAACATATATATGTCTATATATAAAGAGAAGCTTATTATCTTACATTTGTAGCATTTCAGGTCCCCAGCAGAAGAAGGAGAGAGAGTCCTTCCTGCATGTCCATTTTATTGGGACCAGGCCACACCCCAAAGGAAGCATCCCTTCAATTGATTGACTGTTCATAGTCACTCATCATAGAGCTAACTATGCTTGCATTAGGTTTCATCACCATGGGAATAAGCACATCCCAACTGCTAAAACTCTGGAAATCCTGGCCTATTCGAGTTGACACAGAACCCCTAACTATTAGACATGGCTAAACATGTCTCTGAGAGATCAGAGGATGGCTGCAGACACTTTTTCTTTTTCAGTAACACACTTGTCTTAGTCTTATTCAGGTACCTTAAAAAGTCCAGCCCAAATAGTGGCTTCCAATGGGATCTGCTGGATCAGTTTGATTCAAGGCAAACAGGTCAACTCAGAAGGTTTTGGTGACTTAAACTTATTGAGATTCTAAAGGGGTAATCTTGATAAATTTTCTCAAAGACCACAGGATGATCATGGGGGCTTATTAGAAGTTTTCAGAAAATTGAAAACTGCATTGGTAAAGGTCAGGAAAGTTGCGCTGAGAAATTTTATCCATCACAAATATGCACCTACTATCCTATGAGAATTTCGTTAAGAAACACTTGCCCATCTATCGTATAGTCCTTATCTTGCCCCTTCAGAATTCTTTTTGTTCCCCAACTCAAAGAACATTTCAAAGGAACATGATTTGAGTCCTGTGAGGATACCAAAACTGCTGTTTTGATGTTATGTAAATCAAAGAGCACAGAATTCTTTAGGGAAGGGTTCATGGCGGTGGTGATAGTGTGCCATGAAGTCAGTTCTGACTCATAGCGACCCTGTATAGGGTTTTTGAGGCTGTAAATCTTTAAGCGAGCAGAAAGCCTCATCTTTCTCCCGCGGAATGGATGGTAGTTAGAAACTGCTAACCTTGAGGTTAACCATTACACTACTGGGTTAGAAGGATTAGAAAGACTAAAAGTCTGCCTTCAGAAGTGTGTAAAACCCAGATGGGAGGATATGGCAAAAAAACAATAGCTTTACATTTTGATATTTTTGTTTAATGTTTATATAATTTTGTAGCAGTACTTTTTGACTTACCCTCATTAAAATATATGGCGCGTGCTTTAGAGGAAAGGTTAGAATCCTGAACCGGGACAGGGAAAGTACAACACAGGCCTGGAAAATGGGGAGTGCTCAAAGAATCAAAAGGATATCGGAGCCAGCTTAATCGGTTCCCTGAGAACTGACCAAAGAGAATTTGAACATCAAAATAAATATGGTAATGGATGATAGTCCTTCTAATAAAATTATCATCCCAAAGTTCATATGCATATAAAAATTGAAGAAATAAATGGGGAACAAACAAAAACTCTCAGAGTGCCAATTGCTAAGTATTAATTGGAATGATGGTGTTACAGACTGGCAGGTGAGAGTTTGAAGAGAAACAGAATATTTGCATAGTCTCAAATAATCTCACCCACAAAATAGTTATGAATTACAAAGGCAAAAATAGTAACTTTTTAGTAGAGAAACCTGGTTAACGCTACTACCTTAACTAAATGATCCAAGATATTATCACCAGTATAGAGCCAAACAAGTACCATGTGACACCTGGTATTGTGTTCTGAGAAGGACACCATATTAGCATCACCTCTGTTCGTCACCTGAATCGAATCATGAAGAAACACCAGATAAGCCCAAACTGAGAGTCTATAGCAGAGTGATTTGCACTTCTCAAAATCGTCAAGACCAATAAGACAAAGAGTGGCTGAAGCCCGGGATCGGTAAAACAGGAAGAGACAGGTTGGAAGGAGTAGAACAAGTACTTCTACTCTTTATGTCAGTTGTAGGAGGTTTCTGGTCCAGTTTTCAGAACTTGCTTTTCAGATGTGAGGTGGTTTAGTAAAGAAGACCCTTTTAAATAAAGGCTATGGAAGATATCACTGTTGGTAGGTGGCACTAATATTCGAAAACTTCCTTTTTCATATAAATTTGAGTCATTTCCCACAGTGAGGGAAACAAAAATATAATAGAAAATCTATTGGACTCTCTAGAATGTAGAAATTGTAATTAATGTTGTTAGCCATTATATATAAAAAAAGAGCTATTAGGCAAAAATGAACAACTTTTGCCAGTCTTCTTCCAAGAATACCCATAAATAATTAAGCAGATCAAATACGTCTTAAAAGGTAGCATCAGTATTAGAGGAAGACTCATTAACAACCTGCAATATGCAGATGATACAACTTTGCTTTCTGAAAGTGAAGAGGACTTAAAACATTTACTGATGAAGATCAAAGAGCACAGCCTTCAGTATGGATTACATTTCAATGTAAAGAAAACAAAAATCCTCACCACTGGACCAATAAACAACATTCTTATCAGTGGAGAAAAGATTGAAGTTGTCAGGGACTTCATTCTTCTTGGATCAACTATCAACACTCAGAAAGCAGCAGTCAAGAAATCAAACGACGTATTGTGTTAGGCAAATCTGCTGCACAAGACCTTTTTAAAGTGTTGAAGAGCAAAGATGTCAGCTTGAGGACTAAGGTGCGCCTGACTCAAGTCATGGGATTTTCAATAACCTCATATGGATGTGAAAGCTGGACAGTGAATAAGGAAGACCATAGAAGAATTGATGATTTTGAGTTATGGTGTTGGAGGAGAATATTGAAAGTGCCATGGGCTGCCAAAAGAACCAATAGATCTGTTTTGGAGGAAGTGCAGCCAGAGTGCTCCTTGGAGGCCAAGATGGCCAAACTTCGTCTCTCACACTTCGGACATATTGTCAGGAGGGACCTATCACTGGAGAAAGGATATCATGTTTGGTAAGGTGGAGGGTCAGAGAAAAAGAGGAAGACCCCCAACGAGATGGATTGGCCAAGTGGCAGCATCGATGGACTCAAGTGTGGCAACAGTAGTGAGGTTGGCCCAGGATCAGGCAGTGTTTCCTTCTGCTGTGCATAAGGTCACTATGAGTTGGTACTGATTCAATGGCACCTAACAACAACAATAGACTGCTAGCCGCAAAGTCAGGGGATTAAGACTACCAGCCTCTCCTCAGTGACCAGTATGTCCCAACCAATGCTATACATGGTCCCTGTGAGTTAGAACTGACTCAATGGCACTTAACAACAACAGTATCACCCCTTATTATCTAAATGATGTTTATAAAATTCCACTGTAAAAGGGAGGGGGACAAAACAAGGATGAGTAAGTGAAGTACACAGTAATTATATGAAAACATTTCATCAAACTGTTTTAAATAGTAGAATTGGTTGGGACATACTGGTCATTGGTTGGCCATTTTAGCTAGGGATTCCTAAACACCCATGTGTTTGTATCTGTATATCTGATGTCCTGGTGTGGGGCTGTGGGATAAAGACCTGTGGGATAAAGCCATAAGGTCTGTGGTTCAAACTCACCAGCCATTCCTCAGAAACCCTATACACGGTCACTATAAGTCAGAACTGACTTGAGGACACTTAAAATAACAACAGTAGAACATTATGGAGCCCTGGTGTGGCACTGTAGGATCAGCACTGGACTGCTAACCTCAAAGTTAGTGGTTTGAACCTACCAGTGGCTCATTGGAAACCCTAAACGGGGTCACTATGAGTCAGAACTGACTTGACAGCATAGAATATTATGGAAAGTGTTGAATTCTTTTCCTAAGGAGACATGGATCCAGATCATGCAATCTTTTTCTGTCCTCTTCTGAGACCTGTTAATGAACAATAGGTGATCAAGAAAAAGATTATAAGTACCTGTCTACCAGTCAGCAAATAATTGAGGTGGCTGTGTTACAGAGGCCAGCGATTAATCAGGCTTTTCATGCTTGTTATGTAATGTATATAATGCCATGTTTAATGTATGCTGTAGGTGATACCAGGCTTATAACTATCGTGTTTTGACAGCTGGTTAAATGTTGTATGACTGAATGGTTGTTGTTTTTTTAGGATTTAGCCGTAAAGAAAATATTTTTGTCTCATTCTGACAGGTGTACAAATACTAACTTAAGAGTTCATGACATATACTTAAAATTATATTACATTTGTCTTTCTGTGGATCGATGTTTATTCAATCATATGAAATTGCTTATTTTCTCATATTTGGAGTCTTTTATATTGGTCACAAAAGGAGCCCTGGGTTAGCAAGTTGGACTGCTAACTTTCACTATTTGTTCCACAGGCGAAAGATGAGACTTTCTGTTCCCTTAAAGATAGACAGCCTCAGAAACCCTAGGCAGGGTCAGTATGAGTTGGAACCGACATGAAGATATACAACAACGTTAGCCACAAAGCTAGGTATAATTTCATGTAACTTGCTTGGCAATAATGAGTAGATGACTTAAATCCTAATGACTGAAGTTGAAGGGTGGAGGAGTCTTTCCAAGAACTGAGCCACTTGTACCTGAAGGGTTATCTTTCTCTGTGGCCTTTTGTCCATGTTTGCTTTGTTGATTGCTTTTACAGTCCAGGTGACTTTTAACTCTGACTTTAAATTTAATTACTCTTTCCTATAAGAAGGACTTTTCTCCATAGTTTTCCACAAAAGTGTTAACTGGTCAAAGTTCACTTTTTTTCATACTGTCAGGATGCGACCTTTTTCAAAGATAGGATTAAACCCACTACTAAAAATCTGCAGAATTGACTCCAAAAGTCAGACAGTCAAGTATCCATTTTTATTATTAGAGTATGGAGGAGAGTGTTTGAAGAGTACTGGAAAAAATGACTGCAGGAGAAGTGTTCCTATTGAAAGCCTCTGCTTATTTGTGATTTCTGCCCTTTTTACTTTGAGCTGTCGCACTGCTCAGTGCTGCTAGGGCAGTCGGGAGATGATGTTTACCTGTGCAAGGCTTGTGGTGGTAGTGATGAAATGGATTTAAAACACACCCAAATTCGGGAATTTTACAGTGTAATTTTCCCTACTCAGATTTTTTTTTTTTTTTTAAGTCTTAATATGCTAATTAATGAGCTAGGGATGTATGTATCTCTTCTTATTGGCTGATACATACTTCAGCTGCAAAGGGACAGTTCAAGCACAGTTGGTTACAATTTATACTAGTCACAGCCTCCTCTTTCTGCCGCCCCCTCCCACCCTCTCTTGCCACTTAAGATTTCTTTTAGTTTTTGCAAAGCAGCCATGTGAGAGGAATAAAATAATTTTGAAGAGCATTATATGGTGGGAATTTTGACAATGAGTGGAAGATGGTAATTACTCTCTTCCATTAGACTCAGTGGCTTTGGACAGATAAGCTGCATTGAAACGTGTGACCAGGGCATGGGATCATGGATTGTCTTTCACTGTTGTCATGGCGACAGTGATGCAGGTGGCCTATAACTGCCGGGCTGTCAGATCTTATACATCAAACTGGTGCTAAGTGAAAATATGTTAGAGGCATTGGGTTAAAAAAAGAAAAAGAAAAAAGCCAGCAGTGTTTATAGCAGGGGTGGGGAACCTTTTTTTCTGCCAAAATTTGTGACATCATTCACGGGCCATACAAAATTTATCAACTTAAAAAATTAGCCTGCTATATTTGGTCAAACATTTAATTAACTCACCCCTAATATGATGGCTGGAACTTCAGTTGCCTTAGCAGGGCCAGACCAAATGATTTCTTAGGCCATGTATGACCCACGGGACAAATGTTCCCCACCCCTGGTTTTTAGAATCAGCTGGAGAAAAACTAGCCTAGGTGAAGAAAACATTTCTGTTAAAAGCTGTAGGTGATTCTGAAGAAGTTAGGAGTTTTTACTTTTTATTAATGAAAGTAAGACTTTTAAAAGAAGGAAGAAACAAACAAACATTGTTTCTGGATGTTGTATTTCTGTCTGCATTCATGCAATTAACATGATAGCTTCTTGCTGGCCCTGAGCTAATATGATAATGCAGTGGCTTGAGAAGAGGCAAAGAGGCACTGTATGGTCTAGAAGCTTAGCTTGGTGATTTGGGAACAAGTTTTGTACACTGAAAGATATTTGAGTCTTTCTGTTTCCAGAGACCTTCCCTGGATTTTAGCTAGGAAAAGTGGTAAGACATCATAATCATAGAATCCTAATGGAACCCTTTAAGTACTAAATGTTGTTTTTAAGTGCCATCGAGTCTGTTCTTACCAATAGTGAACCTCTGTAGGGTTTCTTATGAGTGGCCAGTGAGCTTGAACCGCTACCTTGCAGTTCAAATGGACTTTGCAGTCCAGCGCATTAACCCATAGTGCCAAATCAGAATAGTTATGTCCTGTTAATAAGTCTTTTGAACTAAATCTTTTGAAAGCATACATTCAAATGTTTCACAGTTTCCAAACCTGGCTTTTCTGCACCTCTTCCCTCCATCTCTTTCTGTTTTTCCATACAACTTACAAATGCTTTGAAATGAACCCCTGAACTACTAAGTGAGAGTATTACTTTTGTGTGTTTTGTGTGGTCTCAAGAAATTAAAACTAGCTTTATCGTTCTCATTTAACTATACTTTATTAGTAAAACAAAAAGTATGTATGTTTCAATTTTCATTATATTTGAGGAGAAGGAAATACCAGAGAGTTTAAAAAGAAGTTCCCTGGGCAGGAAAGTCTGTTTACTGAGTTAGGCAGAATAGGTGAGACACACAGTGGATGCTTCCTGGTAAGACCCTCAACAGTGTGGTCCCACCTTCACCTGGAGCATCTTCTTTGACATATAGCTGTGTATTTGAGGCTTAGGTAACAAGAGTAAGTGCAATTAACTTATATGCCATTGGTACATAATAGATCAAAGTAGTACGGATTCAATTTATTTCAATACACACGTGTGGAACATGTATTAAATAGTGAATGTTTTGTTTGGTACTGGTATTCTGAAGGAAGTAGAATCTTAACATCTGTTGAACACCTAGTACGTGCTAAGTAATTCTTGAGTCCTCACAATAATCAATAAGGTATCCATGATCATTTTGCAGAGAAGAACCTTGACAAAAGCAAGACTCAAGTGTAGTGTGTTTGACTCCAGACTCCACTGATATTTTCCCCCGTTACCTTGTTATTTCGAGAGATGTACAAGAACAGCCTTGTCTTCAAGGAGCTCACAGCTTTACTGGAGATCCAGAGAAGGACTAATAATTACAATGCACCTTGTTAAGTTAGGTAATAGATACATGCAGCAAAGGAGTTGGAAGCAGAGGTTTCTAAATCCTAAGAAGAGTTTATGGTAGAGCTGGTCATTAAATAATGAATAAGTAATTGGAAGATGATAAAGAGAAAAGGAAGTTACAGGCTGATGAGACAGGAGTAAAAGCATATAAGAATGAGACCATGGAATATTCTGGAATAGCCAGTACGGGTTTTCTGTGGTTGAAAGAGTGATTCTCTAAAGTTTGCATAAGATAAGCCCAGTATATATATATTAATATATATGATTTAGAGTTCAAAGACTGTGGTAGTGGTTGTTCTCTTTTAAGTCTTTACAATCTAGAGATTACTGACTTCATAGTACTTCCCTGTAGATTTTGTTTTATTTTCTCATTTTCTCTCAGGGGCGCTTCTCTTTTCTCAGAATATTCGTTTACTCACCCAGCCATCATCTTTTTTTTCCCCTCCTTCATCAATATGGTCAAGGGACCTCCTACTTTGCCTTTACTTTTTGATCCATGGTCTGTCAAGCCCTAAATAAAGGGAAATATTAGGAGGATACATCAGTCCCAGGCACATCATTTTAATGATTAAGATAAGAAAGATTTGTGCATTCAAAGAACTTGACGGTAAAGTTTCTTCAACTTTAAGCCCCAAGTAGTTGCTTTGAGAAAATAGATTCCAGAAAGCAAAACCATACCCACTGCCATGGAGTTGAATCGAACTCACAGTGAACCTTTAGGACAGAGTACAACTGCACCCTCGGGTTTCCAAGACGATAAATCTTTCTGGGTGTAGACAACCTCACCTTTCTCCTGAGGAGCAGCTGGTGAGTTTGGACCATTGACCTTACAGTTGGCAGCCCAATGCCTAACTCACAGCACTACTAGGGTTCCTTTAGATTCAGAAAGAATAAACACAAACAAACAAATAATAAAGCAACAACTCTTCATTGCCTAGTTTGATATGTAATGGAGATTTGGGTCCTCTCATCAACAGTGTTAATAAATTCTCTGCTTTTTATTTTCTTGCGTTCATGAAGACATTGCACTTCTGAAACCTAGCTTCTTGATTAACAAGTTTCAATCAAGAAATAATACTGAGACTTTGCTAAACTGTTTAAGACTAAAAAAATTAATTACCCCCATGCTGTGATTGGTTGTCATTGTTTTAACAGATAGTCCAGATTTTGCTAGTGATGGTTGTCTCCAAATTGGACTAAACTGCTGTGTCGATATAAAACTTTAAATCCTTGTACTTGAGAGGTATTTAAAAATACTGCCCCTCCCCCCATTTTTGGACAAAAAAAGCAATCTAAGGTCACAGTTGCACTGGAAGATTCTTCTTGAGTTTCATAGCTCATATGTCCACACATCAATGTATATTTCTGCTTGATTGGTATGTCTGAGACTAGTGGCATATAGCATGAGACTAGTGTCATGTAACAATTGTAAGGAAATTTACTCCAGACAGCTATAAATTCATTGACCAGAACTAGGGTTTGTGATAGTTAAGATCAAGAAGAAAGAAAAGGCTACTTCTCTGACAGCCTTGCATCCAGTGAGGATGGAATGTGTCATTACAGGGGAAGATTTTACAAACAACAGGAAATGGAAAATTCATTTGAGCCTCCCGTTTCCCATTCTTTTTACATGTCACAAGAGAAGTACCCCACCCCACCCCAAAGGAGTCCTGGTGATTCAACAGTTAAGCATTTTGCTGCTAAAACTGAAAGATTAACTGAAAGGACCTGGCAGTCTGCTTCCATGAAGATTGCTGGGTATCAGAGAGTTGCTTTTGACTCACAACCACCCTGTGTGACAATGCAGAACTGCCTCAGAGGGTTTCCAAGGCTGTAATTTTTATGAGAGCAGATCCCTAGGTCTTTTATCCTGCAGAGTGACTGGTGAGTTTAAATTGTCAGCGTTGCAGTTAGCAGCTGAGCACTTAACCATTGTGCCAGCAGGGTTCCTTTTGTGAAGAATTCACCTTAGAAAACCTGTCAGAGCAGTTGTACTCATAGTGACAAGGGGTTACTAGGAGTCCGATTCAACTGGGTGGCACCCAACAACAATATCCCTAATGACACAGCAAGCTGTAGAGTGAGGATTACTACTGAGGAGCTTTAAGAGCTTGAGGTGGAAAAACTATGCTAGCAAATTTAAAATCTATTTTTTGAATTTGAAAAACCTTCTCCTATTCAGTTGTAATGTCTTCAAGGACAGAAATATTTTCTTAGTTCTCCCATTGGGTGTTTGCAGACCAGTATCTAAGATTTCAAGGAGCTCTGGTAGCATTGTTGTTGTTGTCAGGTGCCATCGAGTCAGAACCGACTCATAGGGACCCTATGCACAGCAGAAAGAAACAATGTCTGATCCTGGGCCAACCTCACTACCGCTGCCACACTTGAGTCCATCAATGATGCCACCTTGCCAATCCATCTCGTTAGAGGTCTTCCTCTTTTTCTCTGACCCTCCACCTTACCCAGCATGACATCCTTGTCCAGCGACTGTTTCCTCCAGACAATATGTCCAAAGTATGAGAGACGAAGCTTAGCCATCTTGGCCTCCAAGGAGCACTCTGGCTGCACTTCTTCCAAAACAGATCTATGAGTTCTTTTGGCAGTCCATGGCACTTTCATTATTCTCCTCCAACACCACAACTCAAAGGCATCAATTCTTCTACGATCTTCCTTATTCACTGTCCAGCTTTCACATCCATATGAGGCTATTGAAAACACCATGGCCTGGGTCAGGTGCACCTTAGTCCTCAAGCTGACATCTCTGCTCTTCAATACTTTAAAAAGTTCCTGTGCAGCAGATTTGCCCAATGCAATACGGTCGTCTGATCTCTTGATTGCTACTTCCGCAAGTGTTGATAGTTGTTGATCCAAGAAGAATGAAGTCCTTGACGACTTCAAACTTTTCTCCATTGATAAGAATGTTGTTTATTGGTCCATTGGTAAGGATTTTTGTTTTCTTGACATTGAGATGTAATCCATATAGAAGGCTGTACTCTTTGATCTTCATCAGTAAATGTTTCAAGTCCTCTTCACTTTCAGCAAGCAAGGTTGTATCATCTGCATATTGCAGATTGTTAATGAGTCTTCCTCCAATCCTGACGCCACATTTTTCTTCATAGAACCCAGCTTCTCGTATTATCTGCTCAGCATACAGGTTGAATAAGTATGGCGAAAGAATACAACCCTGTCTCACACCTTTCCCAATTTTAAAACATTCAGCATAGTGGTTACAAATCGGGCTGAGAACCTTAAGGTCAGCAATTGGAAACTACCAGCCACTCCGTGGGAGACAGATGAGGCTTTCTGCTCCCATAAAGATTTACAGCCTCGGAAACCCTGTACAGGGTCACTATGGGTCGGAACCGACTTGACAGCACTTAACAACAATCTAGGATTTCAACATTATTGGCAGTCTCCCTGTCGCTTGATTGATGTGTCATGGAAGTATTGACCAGACTCTGGAAAAGGGTTTTATTTTTTTCACTCCATGTTACCCACAAGCAACTTCTAGAGTCATATGCTTACTTATTAATTTGTCAATGAAACTATTTAAAAAGGCAGCTGTTTGTTACACTTTATCGATACTTGGCTTTGTAAACAAGAAAAATGAATCTGATCTAACTTGAAAATGCTCTGTAGGGAATAATCTTGTTTTGTCAAACAGAGACAGGGCTGACCCTTTGGGACTTTTCATGCTTAATTCCTGTTAATAATTCTACAAGGCATCAGGAGGTTCTATAGGCACCTTTGACAGTTGCCTGTACACTTAGATTAGCTCTGAAAAAGTAGAAATGCAGACCTAACAAGAATTTGAAATAGTATTCTTGTTAGAATCCTGTCAGGCTTAGAACCTGATCATTTAGTTTCTCATGAAGCCTTTGGATCCACCACTAGTTAAATCTGGTTATGTGATTGAATCACAATTTTTGTGTTGTTTGATTTTTGTTTTCCCCTCAAGTTATATATATATATATATATAATTTTATCTAAGAATATGAACTAGCAGAGATTATTTTATGTAGCTTATTTTTTATGACAGGACATACAGTTTTCTCAGACAATAAGAGGTTTATGAAGGCATGTTGGTGGCCCAAATGCTTAAGGGCTAGGCTGCTAACAGAAAGGCTGGCAATTGAAACCCAACTTGGCCATTTGCACCCAAATAGATTGTTGTTGTTGCTCACTGCCATGGAGTTGGTTCCATTTTATAGTGACTCCTGTTTCTGAGGAGCAGCTGATGGGTTTGAACCACTAACCTTGCAGTTAGCAGTCCAATGTTTATGCTACAGTGCCAAATTAGAAAACCCTATGGGACAGTTTTCCTCTGCCATATGGGGTTGTTCCAAGTTAGAATTGACTTGATGGTGCTGAACCAAAAGGGAGTTACAGTGATGATGGCGGTTTTGATGGGCCTTTGGTGGGGTGGGGACAGGCCTTTATATAATCAGCCAAATAAGGCAGGTCCAATACTCCTTCTAAGCAGGGGATATCATTTACTCCTTACATAAGCATTCTGGATTCTTTACACCCACTGAAAGTTTACAGAGAAAAGTTGAAAAAACAAATTAATATCTCAGAGTATTTAAACATACATGCTATAATGTACATATGTAATTTTAAAATCCTTTATTTGGTTAAAAAAAAGTTTGATAATGATGCCTTCTTTTACTCTACACTGGCATCCAGTTGATTCAATTCACAGTGACCGAATAGGATACCAATGTACTACCTTATAGGATATATATCTTTACAGAAACTAACTGCTTCATTTTCTCCTGAGGCTGGTTGGTTCGAATGGCTGACTTAATCCACATGGTACTATATTTATTATTGTTACTGGTCTTTAGGTCAAATGAACATTAGCAGTGAAGAATTACGGTTTTCAATATGAACAGTGGTTGTTGTTGTTTTGATATGATACAGTGATTGTTGTTGTGTGCTGAGGAGTCAGTTTCAACTCATAATCACCGATTGTGACACTATAGAATGGTTCCATAGGGTTTCCTAGGTGGTAATGCATCATGAGTGTTGTTGTTGTTAAGTGCCATCAAATCGATTCCTACCCATAGTGACCCAGTACAGGGTTTCTAAGGAGCAACTGGTGAATTTGAACCACTGACCTTGTGGTTCACACCAACTTTGTAGTCCAGCACGACCCATGAATGCATGAAAAATAGATTTCAAGATGTCCTGGTATGGTGCCGTAGGATAAACACTGGACAGCTAACTACAAGGTTGTTGGTTCAAGTCCACCATCCACTCCTCGACACTGAAAAGTAGCAATAATCTTTACAGAAGTAGATTACCAGCTCTTTCTCCTACATATCTGCTGGGTTACTTCAGACCATCAACTTGTGTAACCCTTGTGCTGTTGGTGTTGTTATTAAGTGCTGTTGCATTGGTTCGATGCATAGAGACTCTGTATAGTGTTTCTGAGGAGCAGATGGTGGGTTTGACATGGACCTTGTAGTTCACACTGTCCTTATCCTACAGTACCACACCAGGACTCCCAGTCATATACAACTGTATGTAATTCCACTGGGAGAAAAATAACAGAGAAATATTACTGTTTGAACTGGATTTTGTACTGTCTTTGGAACCAAAATTTGACTTCTGCTGTGGTAAAACTGACAAAGTCATTTTTGTGATGCTGTGGTACTAGCCAACCAGACTGTAGGTAAGACTGCGTTGTGACCTCATTAGCCATGTTTTAGGGTTAGCTTGTAAGGCTCTTACAGAGCACAGGAAGGGGGAACTAAGGAGGGGCAGGTGACCAGCAACACAGAGTTCATCTCTTTCCAACTTACATCACTCCTGCTGTGCTCCACATTGATTGTAGAATGATTCATATCGAATTTTAATTTTTCACATTTTTTAAAAAACAATTCTTCAGCATGTCTTAATGCTTTTAAAAAATTTGTATCTCCAATATGCTGTTTTAATTTTGTGTGGGAAACCTGAATTCCAGAAGAAAGGTTCTTAATGCACAAAAGAGCCCCAGTTCTACCTCAGAAGCCAAACAAACACATACATAAACAACAACAATAAAAGAGTTCCAATTAAGATTTTCAGAACACAAATGCGCTGTTAAATCTACCTAACAATTCTCTGCTAGCAGCCACTTAAAGTTATTGTTCTTTTAAAAAGGAAAATCCAATATAGTTGAAAGCTTATGCTTTATAAATGTAAGAGGCTTCCTAGCATTATCTGAAAAAGGGAGAAAAACATGCCTTGCTTATTTTCAGACTCAACATGTTTTGATTGATTGGAAATCTTTGCGAATTGTACTTATGAGCTTCATGGCATTCTAAAAGTGTCTGAAAATTCTTATTACAAAAATTTGGTGAAAAATAATAAGTTGGAAATTATCTTGTTGTTGTTGTTGATAAGTGCCGTCGAGACGGTTTCGACCCATAGCGAACCATTGAATAGGGTTTCTGAGGCTGTAAATCTTTACGGGAGCAGATCACCTCATCTTTCTCTTGCGGAGCAGCTGTTAATTTCGAACTGCTGACCTTGTGGGTTCGCAGCCCGATTCGTAACCACTACGCTACCAGAGCTCCTTATTGTATTGAAAATAAAAGTATACAAGGGACTTCAAAAAGTTCATAGAAAATTCCATGATCTTTTCATTGCATTTTTCGATGATGCATTTGAAGCGCTCTTGTATTGCTAGGTTGTGCCTTGCCAATGGCTTCTAGCAGGAGAGCAAGCACTGGTTCCTAAGAAGACCTTCCAGTCCACTTGGAAGAAAGGTGGGGGAGTTTCCTGTTGTTACAATACAGCAATATCATGAGCAGAGGGAGGGAAGCTCTTGGCCAAAGAAGAATAGACTTGGGTGTGAGCTGCATTTCCTGCCAAGTCGTTTTAAGTTGCCCTCTCTTTTTTACTTCCATACCTTGGCCTTTATTCCCCTAATTTTTTGTAATTGTAATAGATAAGTAGCAATCTGTTGCCCTGGAGTGGACTTTGATTCAAGATGACCATATTGTGTGTCACAGTAGAACTGTATGCTCATACAACAGCCTTATAAAGTAGGGACAATTTCTAACCTCAACATAAGGATGGGGAAATTGAGACCTAGATAGATTTGAAGAGTTTTCAATGGCTGATATTTCAGAAGTAGATCACCACACGTTTCTTCCAAGGCACCACCAGGTAGACTCGAACCTTTCACCATTTAGTTAGCCGTATTTACCACCCAGAGACTCCAGTTGTATTTGATAACAAGGCCATTTTCTATGGCAACAGAGTTAAGTGGTGGTGGGACTGAGAAGTACTACATCTGGTGATCAGGGAGCTCACAAACCTGTGGAGGGTACTTACTCCAGCTCCACTGCTTAGTAGCTTTGTGCTTTGGGAAGAATCATGAAATCTATATCTAGGTCTCAACTTCCTCATCTTTAATATGGTGTTGGAAATTGTTCTGACTTTGTATGGCTGTTGCCTGAGGATAAATTAGATCATTCTTGTGATGCCGTGGTCATCATGCCTCAGTAGAGGATACCATTGCATAGGTGGAAGAATTTATGTACACCAGGCTAGTGTTTATTTTTTATGCCTATACACTCTGGTAGCGTAGTGGTTACGAATTGGGCTGTGAACCTTAAGGTCAGCAGTTCGAAACTACCAGCTGTTCGTGGGAGAAAGATGAGGCTATCTGCTCCCGTAAAGATTTACAGCCTTGGAAACCCTGTACAGGGTCGCTATGGGTCGGAATCGACTCAACAGCACTTAATAACAACAATACCAACACTTTTGGTACTCCTCGTGTGGTGCTGTAGGATCACCATTGGGCTTCTAACTGAAAGGTCAGTGGTTCAAACCCACCAGCAGCTAGTAGCTGCTAGAAATCCTATAAAGCATCACTTGATGAGTTGGAACTTACTTGATGGCACTTAACAAGAACAACAACATATGCTTTTTGTTGGTGTTCTGGTATGATGCTGTCGAATAAGCACTGGACTGATAACTGCAAGGCTGATGGTTCAGACCTCTCAGCAGCTCTCTGGAAACCCTACACAGGGTCACTGTGAGTCAGAACTGACTTGACAGCACTTAACAACAAAACACAGGCAATACCCATCATTCCATATGTTTGGAATTTGCCACATTGTGCATGGCTCATGTCTTGTTCAAAACCAAGACTTAAGGTGCTGATATTTTTAGTGATTATTTTTTGTTTTCTGGTTCCAACACATGCCATGCTGTTGTTGTTGGTAAGTGCTGTTGCATCAATTCTGACTCATAGCAGCCCTGGAAAGGATTTCCAAGGAGTGGCTGGTGGGTTTGAATCATTGACCTTGAGGTTAGCAGTCCAGTGCTTGTCTTATAGCACCACACAAGGACTCCACACATGCTATATGCTTCAAAGATCAATTCTCCATACATTTTGGTATTGTTTTATTTGCTATGCCTTTAAAGACAAAGTGTAGTGGTTACGAATTGGGTTGCAAACCTTAAGGTCAGCAGTTCAAAACTACCAGCTGCTCTGCGGGAGAAAGATGAGGCTTTTTGCTCCTGTAAAGATTTACAGCCTTGAAAACCCTGTACAGGGTCGCTATGAGTTGGAACCGACTCCACGGCACTTAACAAAAACAAAGACAAAATAAAAGGGTGGGCGGGGAGTTGTCTAGTAAATATCAAACAAATGCTCAGCTGACCTGTCCCAATTAGTAAAATTGCATTTACTAATTCATGTTATTTCATATACTAGAATGATGGAGCTGCAGGACACTGATAGTAACCAGAGTTTGCCTTCATTGTTCTTTTGGCTAAGGAACTAAAAGTGTTTTAAATTCATATCTGCATTTCTCTTCTAACTTATGTTGATCTAGAAAGTATCAGACTTACTTCTCCCCATTGAACAGCTAGACAGGTGAACGCACAAACATTTCTTCCTGACATGTGGGTGGTAAAAGAATGCAATACAGCAATCCCTGGTTTCCTGTATAGATTTCTACTTCAGTGTTTCTGAGATGACCTATTAACTCTATCTGTTTTAAAAGTAGTAACAAGTGTCTTTTCCCCTTTTCATTGAGCTGAGTTTCTGTACCTACAGGTCTTCTAGTGCAATGCTGTTTTCTAAGATTGTTGTTAGGTGCAATTGAGTCAGTTCCAACTGATAGCAACCTTATGCACAACAGAACAAAGCACTTGCCACTTGCCTGGTATTGCATCATTCTCACCATTGGTTCTTACATTTGAGCTCATTGTTGCTGCCAAGGTGTCAATCCATCTTGTTGGGGGTCTTCTATTTTTTGTTAACCCTCCATTTTACCAAGCATAATGTCCTTCTCCAGACTCGTCCCTCCAGATAACATGTCCAGAGTACAAGAGAGGAAGCCTCACCATCCTTGCTTTACTAAGATGGCATTCAATACAACACTAATCAAATAGTGTTGACCATCCACTGCATGCCATACATAT
>NW_006408705.1:2407074-2410874 GCF_000296735.1 Chrysochloris asiatica
ACAACCTTGTTGCACACCTTTCCCAATTTTAAAACATTCAGCGTTCTCATGCTCTGTTCGAACAACTGCTTCTTGGTCCAGGTACAGATTCCTCAGAAGTACAATTAAGTGTTCTGGAATACTCATACTTCACAATCAAAGAGTGGATAGGCTAGTTGAAAAGATGAGAGAGTGAGCAAGCCTCAGAACAGTTTGCGTTGTAGTATACATTTATTTGACAAGTTCTGTTCCCTCCAACTTCTCTCGACAAATAAGATGTGTTCCCTTTGGAGGAAAAGTATGATGTTAGTTAGGGTAGAATGTTGAGTCAAAGATTTAGATAATGCTCTAATTACTTGTTGCTGCCTTAGCAAACCATACCAAAAACTTGGTGACTTTAAACAACCATTATTTTATTATATCTGATTCTGTTGATCTTGACTTTGTATAGAGCTTAGGTAGGTTACTCTTCTATGTCATGTGGCATTGGCTGGGGACAATCAGTGATATTCAGTTGGTGGCTGGTCTGGTCTAGAGAGCCCACGATGGTTTCAGTCACCTGCCTGGCACTTTGGCAGGGATACCTGAAAAGCAGAGTTCTCCTAGTCCCCTGTGTTTTTTAAGAGAGTTTCAAGGCCTCTCCATAGGCTTTCTACATTAGAGAAGATGGATTTCCTACCTGGAGGTTCAGGGTTCTAAAAGAGCAAGGACAATGCTTTTGGTCATACTCAATTATAGGCTTAGCAATGGCATAGTATCATCTCCAGACTCTGTTGGTCAAAGCTGTCACAGCTAGCTCATATTCAAGGGGAGGGGAAGTAGACTCATTTTTTTTTTTTTTTAATGCATAAGGTTTCATTTCTTACCATGGAGGAACTCATGGTCCAGTGGAGAACAAGATCATGGCTGCGAATTACTGTAAAACACAGAGCTTAAATAATCCTGAGAACAGGGTAATCCAGGTGTGCATGGAGTGCTCAGAGAATTGTGAGAATCAGTTAGGGAAATCAGGGAGGGTTTCAAAGAGGAAGTGGCATTGGAGCTGAACCTTGAAGAGGAGGGTGGTCTCTCTAGATGGGAGGGGGCTGGATTGACGATGGCATCCTAGAAGGAGGAGCAAGAAGAGTGAAGGCTGCAGAAGAGATGGTGTGTTCCACAGACAGGGACTGGGTGCTTGCAACATCGGGGCTGCTGTGCTTCAGGGGCAGGGTGCAGAAATATATAGAGTGGGTCGTGGGAGGTGAAGCTGTACAGATAGGCTGAGGGCATGTGGACTTTGTTCTGAATGGCAATATCCATAGAAGGATTTGTGACTTTGAATCAAATTTCTGACTTTGAATACTATTTCTAATAGTAGGGTTTGAGGATGACTTGGAGGAGTAACAAAACAGGCACTAAACCCACTTAGAGGACAAGCAATCCAGGAGAGCAGTAACTGGAGAGCAGGGCAAAGGGAAGGAAGACAGATTTTGAGAGTGGTGTGTTGGAAGAGGTTAGGGACACAACTCTTTTTTCTGAATACCTACTAGGAACAGCTGATGAGCTTGAACTGCCGACTTTGCGATTTAAACCAACTTTGCGGTCCAGCACATTAACCCTCAGAGCAAAGCCAGCACGCCTTCCTACTCTTACTGTTGTTGTTGTTAAGTGCCATTGAGTCGATTCCGACCCATAGCGACCCTGTTTAGGGTTTGTTGTTGTTGTGTTGTGAAGTGCTGTCGAGTCAGTTCCAACCCGTAGCGACCCTGTACAGGGTCTCCGAGGAGCAACTGGTGAGCTTGAACTGCTGACCTTGCTGTTCAAATGGCTTTGCAGTCTGCCGCATTAACCCACAGCACCACACCAGGACTCCTGTATAGGGTTTGTTGTTGTTGTTAAGTGCCGTCGAGTCAGTTCCGACCCATAGCGACCCTGTACAGGGTTTCCGAGGGTGTAAATCTTTACGGGAGTAGAAAGCCTCATCTTTCTCCCGCGGAGCAGCTGGTAGTTTCGAACCGCTGACCTTAAGATTCGCAGCCCAATTCATAACCACTACGCTACCAGAGCTCCTTTTTGTATAGGGTTTAGGGACCCTGAATAGGGTTTCTAAGGCTATAAATCTTTTCAGGAGCAGAAAGCCTTATCGTTCTGTGGTGGGTTTGAACTGCCTACCTTGCTGTTAGCAGTCCAGTGTTTATCCTATAATGCCATATCAGGACTTCTTATAGGATAAGCACTGAACTGCTAATCACAGGGTTAGAAGTTCAAACCCACCAGCTGCTCCTTGGAAATCCTATACAGGGTCGTGAAAGACTGGTCTGTCTGGCTACAAAGTATCTACCACTTTCTTCCAACCTCTTTGTCCTATCTGTTGAAAATAACTGAACATTTCTTACTCAAGGCACAGGTGTATGGTTGTGCTAAGAACAGAAATACAAAGCACTAAATACTAAATAATACAAAAATACTAAAACAAAAAATACTAAGCGAAACTTAAAAGCTTTAAAAAAAGTACTCTTCTGTTCATATGTGTGTGTTTATGAAGCACATCTTTCCAACTGAATATAGTTTCAAAATATTTAAAGTTTTCTAAAGGAGCTCTGGTAGCGTACTGGTTACGAATCAGGCTGCGAACCGCAAGGTCAGCAGTTCGAAACTACAAGCTGCTCCACGGGAGACAGATGAGGCAATCTGCTCCCGTAAAGATTTACAGCCTCGGAAACCCTGTTCAGGGTCGCTATGGTCGAAACCGACTGGACGGCACTTAACAACAACAACAACAAGCTAGTTTCTTCTCAGTTCTACCAACTTAAATGATGCAGATAAGGGAGCACTACAAAATATGTAATTCATGTTAATTTACCTGTGTGTCTCTATTGTGTGTGTGTGTGTGTGTGTGTACATTCTTCTTGGCCTAGTAGCTGGTGTTCTTGCACATTATAATCTTGTAAACAAAGACTCTATTGTGAGAGTGATGGAACACACCAAGACATTAAGAAGAGCTGGGAAGGGCTGAGAAGGAAAAGTAAAAATGAGTCAAAGGTAAGAGAAACAATGTATCTGTTCATTTGTGAATTTCCTCTGTTTAGAACTTCAGTTCAAAATCTAACCCTTTCCTCTGAAAAAGGTCACTTTTCCCATTTAAAAGCAAGAGGAATGACAATGCAAGTCTTCTACATTTTATTTTTGCCTATTATTGTTTCAACCCTCTGTCTTTGAGTTCCCAAGTGCACAGCCTGACAGTGGGCCAGTAGCCACAGGACCTTTGTGCTTGGGGGTTCAGGACTCAGGGCTGCAGGCTAAATCTCACTAAGTGCAGGCATTGATGCAATTCACAATGAGACATTGGAAATAATGGCTTTTGGAAGACAGGCACCCATTTGATTTCATTTTCACAGGTCTTCAAAGCCCTTAGCAAGACCTGATGATGGTATGTGAAAAGGTGCTAAAGTCACTGATGCTCCCATACGTAGAACAGAGCATGGTACAGAGTAGCTGCTTGCTAAATGTTTTCTGAATGAATGAATGCGTACACAGAATGTGCCTAGTTCTGTTAGGTGCTTTATATCCATTTGAAATCTCATTTACTCTTCACAAAAACAATGAAACCTCATTTTCTATTAAGTTGGCAAGAGAGTCAACACCTAGTGGAGATATGTAACTTGCCCAAGGATAAGTAGTTTATATGCCATAGAGCTGGGATTCAAACTTAGATTTGTATAGCTGTTCTGTCATATAGGGTCACATAGTGAGTAGAATCTCAGTTGGCAACACAAAGCAACAAGCCTGTAATCTTTTAAATGTACACACTCTTATGTTCTTTATATATATATATATATATA
>NW_006408705.1:2410974-2487463 GCF_000296735.1 Chrysochloris asiatica
TTTGTACACATTTGGTTTGTGACACTGACTGCAATCCCCACAATGTAAGGGCCCTCTTCCCACTGCTTCTCTGTTTCCCATTTCCCTCCATTCTTTTTTTATCCCTTCCTGCCTTCTGATCTTTATCCTTGGGCAAATGCTGACCTTTTGACCTTGTATGGCTGGTTGTTCTAAGGAGTACGTAAATCCCTAGTGTCATTGTTCAATTTATAGACCTGTCCTACATTTGGCATAAAGTTGAGTCACTGGGCGTGGGGTGGTAGGTGTGGTGGGGAGTTCTAGGCGTTAAAGGTGTCTGTCTAATGGCCACTGTCTGAGGGTTCCCTCAGATTCCATCAGACTCATAAGCCTGGTCATTTTTATGATTTTGAGTTTGGGCTCACAATTTCCTCCCACCCTACTCAGGACATTATCCCTTTCAGTACAGTTCAGCAGTGGCATCTGGGCACCATCCAGTTCTTCTCGTCTTAGGTCTGTGGAGGTTGTGGTTCAGGTAGTCCATTAGTCCTTTGGTCTAATTGTTTCTTTGCATCTTTGACTTGTCTTCACTCCTCGTTTCTCCAGATGGGGAGAGATAGAGGTAGTAGGATGTAGAACATTGCCTTTATGAATGCTATGCCAGTTGACCTTGGTGTCTCTAAGACTATTGTCCTGAGACCCCAGATCTAGTGACTCTCATTCCCTCAAGGTGTTTAGTTAGGACTAAGAAGTTTTCATATCTTTCCCTCTTGCATGCTCTTCTATATTCATGCATAGATTTCCATTACATATAAATACATATGTAGAAATATTCTTTGCCAAACCTATACTCATTTATTGGTGTAGTCTCTTTTGCTTTCTTATATAAATGTCTTTGTATATACTCACAGCACACTGTTATATTATTAATCAGAACATTATTGTTGTTGCTAAGTGATGTTAAGTTGGTTCCGACTCATAGTGACCCTGTATAGTGTTTCTGAGAGCAACTGGTGAGTTTGAACTGCCAACCTTATGGCTCAAATCAACCTTGCAGTTCAGAGCTTTATCACATAGCACTACACCAGGACTATAAATCAAAACACTTTACATGCACCAACTAGAATTCCCCCAATTTTGAAAATGTGATAACATAAAGAACTCCTTGGGCCAAGCACTTAAAGGTACTCAGTAAATGTTTGGTGAATAAATGAATGACTAAATGTTTACTTCCCTTTAGTCTACTACTTTATTAATGTGACTCTGGGAAAAAAAAAATTATGAAGGATTTGAAGGTTTTTAGCATACATGAAAATATTATTTTCAAGACAAGGTATTTAATAGACAGGTATGCAAAACATCAAACCAGTTAATGGCAGTTGGTTAATGTCCCCCTGTCTGTTCTAGAATATTTAGCACAAACACAATACTGGGAATTAACTTCTCCCTTCGTGTTAGAAATGTTCATTTCTGTCTTGTCACCAGAAAAGAAAGAAACAATATATTAAGAGCTGCTCTTGGAAATTTCCAGTTTTACAGGAATGGTCAGATAAATGGCCAAACTTTAGCTTCTTTCCCATCATTCCTTCTACTTACCTCTTAGATATTGCTCATAGGATTAACCAATTTTTTCTTCTAGCCACACTCCACCCTTTTTTTCCCCTTAGTACATTCTTTACGGCATTACCGTATTTCTGAAAGAGTTTCTCCTCTAATATTTTCTAATCTAACATTTTTTTCTCTTAATCCCATTTCACGACTCTTAGCATCTCAATGTAAATAAAAACAAAAATCCTCACCACTGGACCAATAAACAACATTCCTATCAGCGGAGAAAAGATTGAAGTTGTCAAGGACTTCATTTTTCTTGGATCAATTATCAACACTCTCGGAAGCAGCAGTCAAGAAATCAAACAATGTATTGCAGTAGGCAAATCTGCTGCACAGACTGTTTTAAAGTGTTGTAGAGCAAAGATGTTAGCTTGAGGAATAAGGTGCACCTGACCCAAGCATGGTATTTTCCGTAACCTCATATGCATGCAAAAGCTGGACAGTGAATAAGGAAGACCATAGAAGAATTGATGCTTTTGAGTTATGGTGTTGGAGGAGAATATTGAAAGTGCCATGGGGTGCCAAAAGAAACAACAGATCTGTGTTGGAAGAAGTGCAGCCAGAGTGCTCCTTGGAGGCCAGAATGGCCAAACTTAATCTCTCATACTTCGGACATATTGTCAGGAGGGAGCAGTCGCTGGAGAAGGATATCATGTTTGGTAAGGTGGAGGGTCAGAGAAAAAGAGGAAGACCCTAAGTGAGATGGATTGGCAAAGTGGCAGCATCAGTGGGCTCAAGTGTGGCAACAGTAGTGAGGTTGGCCCAGGATTGGGCAGTGTTTCGTTCTGTTGTGCATAAGGTCACTATGAGTTGGTACTGACTTGTTGGCACCTAACAACAACAAATCTTTCATTAAAGTTATCACTCACCCTCCCCTTAGAGTTTTACCTGCTGAGCCACTGAGGAAATGATGACCACACTAACTACTAACGAAGTGAACAGAACTTAATCTTTTCCTCATCTAAGTTGTTACTGTTGTTGATGTTATGTGCCGTGGAGTGCGTTCCCACTCATGGCGACCCTACACAGGGTTTCTGAGGCTGTAAATCTTTACAGGAGCAGAATGCCTCATCTTTCTCCTGTGGAACAGCTGGTAGTTTCGAACTGCTGACCTTGAGGTTAGCAGCCCGATTTGTAACCACTATGCTACCAGAGCTCCTTAAATTGTTGTGGTTAGCTGCTGTCAAATTGTTCTCTGACTCATGACAACCTCATACCCAATGAAATTGGACCCTTGTGATCCACATGGTTCTTATTGGTTGTGTTTTGGGGAAGTAGATTGCTAGTTCTTTCTTCACAGTTGATCTTAGTCTAGAAGCTCCTTTGAACTCTGCTCCACGTCAGAGCAACATGGCAGCCTCCACTGATAGATGGGTGGTGGCTGCATTTGAGATGCCTTAACCGGGAAACAAACCTTGGTCTTCTACATGAACGCTGAGAATGTTACCACTGAGCCATCAGTTGCCCCTCATCTATGTTGCCTCAGTACATTTGAGGACTGTGAGATCAGGTGGTGACAGGTGGAGGGAGAGGCAGAGAAGAGAGGGTCAATACTCAAAGAAATTTGTTTCAGAAGTAGAACCTGCCTTGAAATATATTCGTCTCTTGTGCCCTTGACCTGAATTTAAATCTTCGTCCATCAGTGTTTTCATGGATAAGGGGGTGTGGTAGTTTTTTTTTTGGCAAATAGGATTTCTTAGTTTTCTGTCTTTTAAAATATAACGGCATGCACAAATGAATCTTCCCAGGTCTTGTGTTATTTTAGGTTGTGTATTTTTGGTGAGCAAGTCTATTGTGGTGTTTGCTAAACAGTTTCACAATGAAATTGAGTAATGGATCATTTGTTAGGTAGTAAAATTTCCAGATCCCCAAGAGCTACTCCAGTTAAGTGTTAAAACTTTTTTTTTTTTAAACTACTTTAATATATGTATTTCTTAAACTAGTTGACATTTCCTTTATTTTTTTCCTAAATAGTATTGGACAGAATGCAACTCTTCATTATTCCTGCCATTATTATGAGGGTAAATGTTGCTGTCGTTAAGTGCTGTTGAGTTAGTTCTGACCCTTAGAGATCCTGTATAGAGGCTCTGAGGAGCAGCTGGTGAGTTTGAACTGACAACCTTGTGTTTCCCACTGACTTTTTGGTCTAGTGCTTATCCTACAAAGCCACACCAGGACTCCATGAGGGTAAATCATTGTCATCATTGTGGTGGGCCATGGAGTTGGTTCTGACTCATAGCGACCCTGCATAGGGTTTTCAAGGCTGTAAATCTTTACAGGAGCAGAAAAACATCATGTTTCTCCCACAGACCAGCTGGTAGTTTCGAACTGCTGACCTTAAAGTTCGCAGCCCAATTCAGAACCATTACAATACCAGAGTCCCTTTGAAGGTAAATATTGCACCATTATTGTGCAGTAGTGTCATTGTTGTTGTTATGTGCCGTGGAGTCAGTTCCGACTCATAGCGACCCTGTACAGGGTTTCTGAGGCTGTAAATCTTTTACGGGAGCAGTATGCCTCATCTTTCTCCCACGGAGCAGCTGGTAGTTTTGAACTGCTGACCTTGTGGTTCACAGCCCCATTCGTAACCACTACGTTACCAGAGCTCCTTAGTAGTGTCATTAGGGTCCATTAATTTGTGTGGAATTCATTATTCCTAAACATGAAATGTCCCTAGATAGCTGTGTACTTTGTGTTCTTTTCAAGTTTGTCTATCTCCTCTTTTGCTTATGTTTAGCACTTAACACCGCTACCACCGTATCTGTCCCTATGATTCTCTTTCCACCTCACCTCTTCTAATATTTTATGTTTAGCTTGACTGGGGAATGAGATTTACACAGATGATCAGAGGGAGATTTAAAGTAAGAGCAAATAGAGTCTGAGAGCCAACCAGATGACCTCCTCCACGAGTTATCTCTTTCTCTGAGCTCTAGTGCATGGACTTTCCGATAAGTATTTTGACTTCTCAGAAGCCTGTTTGACTGAGGTTCTAGACAGTGTTCTGGTTAGTTAGTTTCAAGAAAAGTGAGCTGTCATTCTGTGACTCATCGTGTACTGTTTTAAGCAGCTACACAGCTCCAGAGAATAAAAGGATGTCTAATCATCTCCCATTTCCTGTCATGGCTGACGTCATTGTCATCGTCATCATCTTCAGCTCCATCACATTATTAAGTACCCTGGGGTGAAAGTACCTAAGTTATGAGACAAGATGCGTTACAGAGACACAGTCCTTGGTATCTAGGAGTCTGCCTTCTTTAAATAATGCCTACATTGATCTAAACCAGACCACTACGCTATTGATTGCCATGTGGCAAGTAATAGATATGGTGTTAGCTAGTAATCTGAAAGTACAAATGCAACAGCTCAACTGCAGAGGGCCTACTGTGTGCAACAGGTGCCTACTGTTTGTAATTGGGTGTTGAGACTACAAAGAGATACATATGGCACACTCCTTGTCCTTAAAGAACTTGGTGCAGTGACAAGAGATATGTATGAGTATTCTGAGTGCCTACAGGATGGGCCCAAATCGGGCTGCGAACCTCAGGGTCATCAGTTTGAAACTGCCAGCTGTTCCGTGGTAGAAAGATGAGGCTTTCTGCTCCTGAAAAAATTTACAGACTCAGAAACCCTGTACAAGGTCTCTATGAGTTAGAACCAAATTCATGGCACACCACCACCACAGGAGGGGCACTTAGTGTCATCTGGAGGTGGGGTAGGGGTGAGGGTCCAAAAAAGATGATGCCTGAGCAAAGTCATAGTGATTCCGTAGGTGAGGAGCCGTTCTGCGGGTAGAGCCTGAACAAATGCATGTAGGCCAGGACTGTGATGGTGGGTGTTACGTATAGATTGGTTCTATAAGCAGTGACCACAGTGACACTTGAAACACATTGACTGTCGTGCTGAGGGGCTTGGATGGCAGGGCAGAGAGGCACTGAAGGGCAGAGTTAGAGTTGTGTGTTTGTTCCTTCCTGGGGATGTGTGGTGGTACTGTTTGTGCTTAACGACTAACCACAATGTTGGTGGTTTGAACCCATCTATTAGCACCTTGAAAGAAAGCTCTGGCAATCTACTCCCTTAAGCCACTGTGAACCCAGTGGAGTGCAATTCTACTCTGATGCCACGAGTCACATTGACTGGTGTGCAGTAGGTTTTGCTTTGTTTTGGTTTGAGGGGTGCAGGCAGTAAGAAGAATGGATTTGAGCTTGAACTGGGAATTGGGTTTTTATCTATGTTTCGGGAACTGACTTTGAGCTATATGTGTGAAGGAAGATTCATGAGTCTGACTGTTGGAGGTAGGAGATGAGGTAACAGAACTGTAAAGCATTACCCATCCCTCCCCCTACTACACCTCCAGCACAGAATGCAGGGGGTCACATTAGACAGACTCCGTTTTGGATATGCAGGTTTTTACACGATTGTGGAGACATCCAGGGAAGCACTAGGTTTCCAGGTTTAGTACCTAGTGTCTGATCTCAGAAAAGCTGGGGATACTGGTTCCACCACAGATTTCCTCTGTAAGAGATGAAGAGAGCAACAGGGATTGCTAGAAATGGAAAAGATGTGAGCAAAGGTTCTTACTATTCAGTCAAAATGGAAACTGACATAAAAGAGGGAAGGAAAGTGTGTTGCACTAGCACACTGAGTGACATTGTTTGAGAAGGAGGCGGGGCTCCTGACTGAGGCCCTGGGCCAAGGTAACCCCTGGGGCAGTTGGTAGCAGCAGCCAAGACTCTGGAGAGGCAGCTCTTCTGCAGGCGTGGGCTCAGATCCGCCCTGCTGATTGGCCTGGGTTTTGTTCTTGGTGATCAGTGGCAGGCTTCCAAACCTCCACAGTGCTGCCACTCACAGAGAGAGGAGGGAGGGGCAAAGGAAACTTGCTTCTCCATAGAGTGTCTTTTGGCTTTGAGACAAAAGAAAAAGAACAGTTTATTGCACACTTCACCAACTAGAGAGCCAAGCTATTTAGTGATCAGCTGAAACACACATGCATACAAGGTGGGGGTGTTGAAACACACACATACACACACCCACAAGAGCCAAAAAGGAGGCGTAAATTACTTTTGTGTGAATCCTAATCCAGAAGTTCACATTCTGTCCACTAGCTTTTTTAGGGACATTAAGGGCCTTGTGTTAGGGACTCTTGGTGTATCAGCACTGGACTGTGAACCACAAGGTCGGCAGTTCAAACCCACCAGATGCTCCTTGAAAACCCTATTTGGGGTTCCTATGGGGAGTCTTGGTGTGCTGTTGTATGATAAGCACTGGACCACAAGGTAGGTATGAACAGCAAAGTCAGTGGTTCAAACTCACCAGACCTGACTCCACGCCACTTAAACGACAACAGGCCAACTCCAAAGTGCCTTGGAGACCCTATACAGGGTCACTATGAGTTGGAGAACTGACTTGCTGGCATTTCCAACCCATAGTGACCCTGTATAGGGTTTCCAAGGAGCAGCTGGTGAACTTGAACTACCAACTTTGCAGTTCAAATGACTTTGCAGTCTGACACATTAGCCTACAGCGCCACACCAGGACTCCATAGGACTTCTCGTTTTAGGAACTGCTGTATCTTTTCGAAATACTCTTTCTTCAGTAGTGATGGATTAGGGTGGTGAAAGAAATGAGCAAATTGGTTCCAAGTTTAAGGTTTTCTTAATTAAAAGTCTGGAGATAAAGAAAAGTGAGTGCAAATCTGTGGCCATGGTTAGCAGTTCACATGTAGGCTACTGGTTAACTTACTTTATTTGTGATTTTTTTTCCTTTGTCATACACTGAACAACAGATTCAATTCCCTTTCAACTGTTTAGTAGGGGTTATATAGGGCTAGAGCTAGGCTAACTATGGAATCCTTGTGTGGCGCCATAGGACATGCACAGGACCGCAAGGTCAGTTTGAACCACAAGATTAGCAGTTCAAATTCACCAGCTGCTCCTTGGAAACCCTATACAGGGTCGCTAAGAGTCAGACCTGACTCGACGGCACTTAAATGACAACAGGCCAACTCTAAAGAGCCCTGGTGTTGCAGTGGTTAAGTGCCTAGCTGCTAACCAAAAGGTTGGTGGTTGGAACCCATAGAGATTACAGCTTTGGAAACTCTTATATGGGTCTGTGTGAGTGGGAATCAACTCGAGAGCAATGCGTCACTTCCCAAAAGATAGAGTAGGCCAACTCTTTGCACAGCCCAAGATGATGTGGACATTGACTTTGGTGCCTCACTAGCTATTCCGGACAAAGGGAGAAGATAGGTCCACCTCTGAAAGCCCTTTTACCCTCCCCCTCCCAATACCGTCTTACCTTAATGAAATCCTGGTGTAAATGGATCTTGCCTGCAAATAGAACTGACGCCACCTGCTACATCATCAGGCTCTGCGAAGCTCATTGGCAGAGAAGTGAAACCTCTTCAGTTTAGACCTAGAGACCAGACTGTGCAGATCCAGCTAGAACAGGTCTCTTCCCGCTCTGAGCCCTCCCCTGTGGTTGCTGGGGCTTCAGAGGATGGAATGTCAGAGGGAGTTTGCTGCCTATTGCAGGCAGAATAGGACAACTTCACTGCGATTCAACCGGGAAAACTAAGATGCTGACAGCCTAGAGATCGCTTACCACCCAACTAGCTGATGTCCTGCCCTGCTATTGGTGCTTTCTGCCTTCTGAGCTGCTCTCAAACTGTAGTGCAACCGACAGGGGCTCAGGCTGTTTGTGACTGTTTTTCAGCCTATTTTCCTTCCTCTCTTCCGCTCTTGCTTAGAGTTAAAAACCTGTGCTTGCATCCCTTTTTTAAGTAAACCAAGTACATTCAAAAGGCTGTCTCAGACTAGGTAAATAGATTTCAGCTAAAATGCTGCCTCTGCAAACAGGAGAGGTTTAAACCCTCTGGGATTAAACCTCTGAAGCAGTGTGTATGATGGTATAGATTTGATCCAGGAGGGCAGAGTAAACAACCTTTTTTTTTTTTTTTTTAAAGGGAGGCTGTACTTGTGGCTAGGGTCCTGAGCAACTAACTAGAAAGGACAATCTTTTCAGAATTTAAAAATCTAGACATAATGGTCTGGCAAAGCTTTTTTTTTTTTTTTTTTTGAATCCTTTCCCTTTTCTCCTGATTTAATGATAATAATTCACATCTGGTCAAGATTATAAAGGATCATATTTTAATTAAATTTTGTGAATAAGTTATGAAACTTACCACAAACTATGGCAACATGCTGCAAATAAAATGTTTCCATACTTTAATTTAGCCATGCCAAAGAAAATCCACATGTTCACGCTTTAACCACCCAGTTGCCATAGTTGATTCTGACTCCTGGTCACCCCAGGTGTGACGTAGAACTGTGTGCTCCATAGGATTTTTCATGGCTGTCATCTTTCTGCAGCAGGTCGCCAGACCTTTCTTCTGACGCACTTCTGGGTGGGTTTGATCCACCAATATTTTGGCTAGTAACCCAGTTCTTAACCCGTTTTTGCACTCCATGTGGAAAATCTGGGTGCACAAAGACGGTGAGACAGGAATTAAGGTTTTCCCATCTTTATGTTTGGAAATTAGGGCTGCCTTGATTTTACAATAATATATTGTAGTTTATCCCTGCTACTTCCCTTGACACCTCTCTTGTTTGCTGTCTTACAAAACAACTTTTCTTGTGCTTTAATATCACCATTATTGTTAGTACATTGGGGCTTTGGGTCAGATTTTTCTGTTTTCGGTTGCCTCCGTGTAGAACCAGGCACAGAAAAAAAATGGAGTGTGGTCGAGAGCGGGCTTCCGGAGAATACCTCCTAGGGCCCCCACGGAGCAGCGGCAATGAGGTGGGCTCTGCCAGTCTTAGGAAGTTGGCTGCCTCTGCCCCGGTGTTTCCTGAAACGTAGTCAACTGTGGCCGGGCCCCTGACGGCACACATTGAAACGCAAACGACAGCCGTAATAGGCTGAGAGATAAACCTGGAAGAGTGAGCGGTTCAGGGGAGAGTTAAGTGGCTAAGTGACAATTACTGCTTTGTAGCTTCCCGGATCCTGAGCGCTGGGCCTTTTTTCTCGGTTTTAAAAGCGCAATAACACATTAATTGGATGAGGTCTTCTCATATGATTCTGCTCTGAGGACTGGAAGTCTCTACTTCCTCTCACTTTCGATTGGGTCAGAAATTGGGATATTTAGATTGCTCTTTGTTTTAGCTAGAAGGTCTCCTGAAAGCTCATTCTCTGGAGGGAGGAGCCTGTTTTACTAATTCTGTAAGAAGGTTCTTCATGGTGAAAAGTAGGCCTTAAACTAGGTTTCCTGGGTGGCATTTAACTATGAACTAAAAGACATAGAAGTGCTTCTGAAAATCTACCCACTGCCACGGATTGATCCTCCTACTTAAAGGGACCCTGTAGCACATAGTAGACCTGCTCCTTAGGGTTTCTGAGATTGTAAATCTTTACAGGGGATGGACATCTTCATCCCACAGAGAGGTTGGTGGGTTTGAACCCCTGACATTGCGGTTCCAAGTCTGGCAATCGTCTTCCAAAAGCCTTGAAAATCCTATGAGGTACGTTTGAGATTGTCATGAGTTGGAATTTTCTAACAGAAAACTAACAACAACAAAGTCAGTCTAGATTGCCAACTGTCCCTACAGGTAGTCCTTTAAGCCTCTGATTGTTTGTTTGTTTACATTTTTTAAATTATTTAGCCAGGTACTCAGGATAAACAATGAACAACAGAGTTGGTGTCTGATCTGCTCTTTTGGGAGTGTACTGTCGGGTTTGCAGAGACGCATATGAAATCAATAAAGCTATGGTCCTGTGTTTTACCTTCTTGAAGTAGTGGTCCTTAAAAAAAGAAACTCCAGATCCTATAGAAGGGAGGGGATTCTTGCAACCTACTCTAGGCTAGGACTATACTAGCTTGCTACTTTGTTGAAAGGCCATTGGGACCCTGTTCTGGTCATAAACAACCATTAAAATCTTAGCTTGGACTTGAGATAAGAGACTAAACAAACCCATGAATTAGTTGAGGGCCCTTTCCCTTAATGTGATGTGCCTTTTTGCTACATTCAAAGGAAGTTCTCAGAGTCTGAATGCCTTACAAGTACTCTATAATGAGCTCATGGTTTTGATTGTCTAGTTGTGTTCTGTCTTGGCAGCTTGGTCATTTTTTACTAACCTGGTATGTGGGTTAATGCGCTGGACTCCAAAAGTCATTTGAACTGCAAGGTTGACAGTTCAGTTTTAGCAGCTGTTCCTCAGAAACCCTACACAGGGTCGCTATGTGTCGGAACTGACTCTACAGCACTTAACAACAACAACCACCATGGTGTAAGGAGTCCTGGTGTAGCGCTACGAGAACCATAATGTCATTGGTTCAAGCTCACCAGTCACTCCTCGGAAACCCTATACAGTGTTGCTGTGAGTCGGAACAGACTCGATGGCACTTACCAACAACAAGGTTTATTCTCCTTGTCCAGTTGTTGTTAAGTGCTGTCGAGTCAGTTCCAACCCATAGCAACCCTGATAGAGTTTCCAAGGAGTGGCTGGTGAGCTTGAACCACCAAACTTGCTGTTCAAATTACTTTGCAGTCTAGCTCGTTAACTCACAGTGCCACACCAGGACTCCTTTTGTAGAAGCCTGGTGATTTCAGGACCAGGTAATTGCTGACATTTTTACCCAGAAGCCTAAGCATATATAAAACAGTAAAATAATTGCAGGAAAGACAGGTAGTGACAAGCTCAGTCCTTTTCTTAACAGATTTAGAAGACCTTGGAAAAGCTTGTCTCTCACCTAATGCCAATTTTGCTGTTGTTGATAAGTGCAGTTGAGTCAGTTCAGACCCACAGCGACCCTGTATAGGATTTCCGAGGAGCAGTTGGTGAGCTTGAACCACTGAACTTGCAGTTCAATTGGCTTTGCAGTCTGGCGCATTAACCCACAGCGCCACACAATTTTGCTGTAGGTAACTGGAAAATGCAACTGTGCCTGGTTGTGAAGGGTAGTCTTTGTAGACCCTGTCCCTGTGATATGTTAATGAAATCACCAGGCAGAGATGGAGATGTTGGCTTGTCCTAATTAGAAAATCCAATTTCTGAAGAAAACCTAAGTAAGAATTTGTGGAACCACTTCGTAGCTTATAGACTCTCCAGGAAGATAAGTGAAGTGTTCCTTTAAATAAAGCTCTTCTACACAGGATCTTATCTTTGTGGTAAAGAGGTACACTGGTTAGGTTTGAATTCTGATTGTGCTGGTGGTGGTGGTAGAAATGTGCCATCAAATCAACTCCTACTCATAGTGACCCTGTATAGAGACTCCTGATGTGGCACTTGTAGGATCAGCACTGAACTGTGAACCACGAGGTTGGCAGTTCAAGCCCATCAGCTTCTCCTTGGAAACCCTGTACAGGGTCACTATGTATCGAAACTGACTCCACCACACATAACAACAGCAATAATGTAGGGTTTCCGAGACTGTAAATCTTTATAGGAGCAAAAAGCCTCATCTTTGTCCTGTGGGGTTGCTGGTAGATTCGAACTGCTGACCTTGTGGTTAGCAGCCCGATTCCTAACCCACTATGCTACCAGCTAATAGCCATTGTGTTTGGGCCTTGAGAAAATTACTTGATATCATTTTCTCAACTGTCACATGAAGGAGAACAACCGAACCTTTTCAGGATTGTTGTGATAACTAAATGAGTTACTGTATGTAGCATTTAGGTAGGCTGTATGTGAGAACTTAGAACAATGTCTGGAACATAAAACTAAAAAACTAAACCCATTGCTTTTTGTCAAGTTACTTCACCTCATAGCTACCCTACAGGAGGACAGCATAGAACTGCTTCATAGTTTCCAAGGCTATAATCTTCACAGAAGCAGAATGCCACATCTTTCTCTTACATAGGTGCTGGTGGATTCAAACTTTTGATGACTTTTTGGTAACCACAGAGCTACCAGGACTTCTTTGAGACCAGGGTAGAAGATACAGTCAGCTCTAATGAAATGTTGGCTATTGTTGCTCCTGTGTTATTATTATCCGTGTTCTGTAACTTATATTTTTATTATGAATCCTAATAGTAAAGACAACCTTTTAATATTCCATGAAGGCTGTGCAGAGCCTGGGCAGCCCAAGAACCATGTTCCACTTCGGTTCATTTCATTTTTTTTCATTGTTAGAGGTACCACACTGGAAAATAGATTATACAGAAAGGATTCTGTAGAATGTCTGCCTAAAGATTTAAAATAACAATAACACCACAGAAAAAGCAGCAAATTATTTGGATACAAACTGGGTGAATCATTCTTGGAACAAAACCATTATAAGAAGTACAAATCAGTACATGGTCATGCACCACTTAACACCGTCCGTGCAACATCTAACCGAATATATGCCCATGTAACCATAAAGTTGTAATTCTACTCCCACCACCACCACCCACTGTCATAGAGTCAATTCCAACCCATAGCAACCCAGTCGGAAAATGGGACATAGTGTATATAACAGGGCGTAGAGAACACAACAACTTCCCACATGCAACATGGCTATCTCATGTCTCTTGTGCACAAAGTGATTGTAATGGCAGGCCTATAAATGGTACAATATATGTACAAGGGGGCTTCAAACAAATTGTGGGAAACTGACATTATCTTTTCATTTCATTTTTCCATGAACTGTTTGAAGCCTCCTTGTAGAAACTGTAATACATTTATCTTGTCAGTCATAAGAAATGCCTGTGTTACTGGCTTATGTACTGGACTATACTTAGGGTGTTTTAGTATGAGCCTTCCCTCCTTACAGAGTTTACCATGCAACGGTGTGTTGCTTTGACTCCTATCCTAGGCAGCAGCATCTAATCTCATGTGCCCCATGTTTCTTGCTGCATGTTATCTCCCTGCTTATTTTTCTTTTTGAAAATATTACCATGAAGTCCTTCCTGGCTCCAAAACATAGCAGAACCAGAGCTAGTGACAGCAGCAGCAAGAGGCAAAGGAAAAGTATGGATTTAGAAGTGAAACAAAATGTTATTAAACAATGCAAAAGTAGAAAATCGGTGAATGCTATTGCTCGCGACTTAAGCATGTATGTTACACAATGTCCAAATCATTTGTTGTTGTTGTTGTTGGGTGCCATCAAGTTGGTACCGACCCATAGCGACCTTATGCACAGCAGAACGAAACACTGCCTGATCCTGGGCCAACCTCACTATTGTTGCCATGCGTGAGCCCGTTAATGCTGACTTGGCCAATCTATCTAGCTAGGGGTCGTCCTCTTTTTCTCTGAACCTCCACCTTACCAAACATGATAGCCTTCTCCAGCAACTGGTCCCTCCTGACAATATGTCCAAAGTATGAGAGACGGAGTTTGGCCATCTTGGCCTCTAAGGAGCATCCAAATCATAGAGCATGCTATTTCACATAACATAACATTAACTGACACATGATTGTGAAACTTTTGGGAGAAAATTCTCCAGCTATTATGTGGTAAAAAAATTGCAATAGATCGGGACAAATACATTTCATGGAGCCTGAAATAATTTGAAGGCTTTAAAATTTGAAGACTTTGAAAAATGACAAACAAGAGAAAAGCACTTACTTTGCACACAGTAAAATGTACACATTTTAGTGTATAGTTGTAGAACTGTGGACAAATGTAGATAGTCATGATACCACCACAGTGAAGATGCAGAACAGTTTCATCATCCTCTCTCCCCAAAGAAAATTTCTTTGTACTACCCTGTCCTAGTGTGGTGCTGTAGGATAAGCACTCTGCTGTAAGTTCAGTTTGAACCTCAAGGCTGGCAGTTCAGACTTTATCAGCCGCTCCTCGGAAATGCTATATAGTGTCACTATGACTCAGAACCAACCCCTTTGTGGAAGCTCTGGTGGCACAGTGAGCAAAGACTGGACAATCTACTTTTGTAAAGATTATTGTTGCTAAGTGCCTTCACTTTGATTTCTGTATTTTAATTTTTTTGTGGGAGCAGAAAGCTTCTGTTTTCTCCCACGGAGTGACTGGTGGGCTCAAACTGCCAACCTTGTGGTTCCCAGTCCTGTGCTTATCCTACAGAGCCACCATGCTTCTTTTGTAAAGATTGGTTGGTTGGTTATGTGTCGTGGAGTCGGTTCCGACTCATAGCAACCCTGCACAGGGTTTCTGAGGCTGTAAATCTTTGGTAGTTTCAAACTGCTGGCCTTGCGGTTCGCAGCCTGATTTGTAACCACTATGCTAGCCTACAAAACCCCATGGAGCACTTGTATTCTGTCCTATTGTGTCACTATTATTTGAAAATCAACTTGATTCTATATTTCCTCACAATGACAACAACAACACCTCTCTTACCTTTAATCCCTGGAAACCAGTGATCTGGTTTCACCTTTTCCAGACTGTCATACAAGTGTAATCATAGTGTCATTTGAATATGGCTTCTTCTTTTTTCTTTTCTTTTTTACTTTTTATTGTGGTTTAGGTGAAAGGAGTCTGGCATGTTTCACTAAGCATAATTCGTTCATGGGCATTTGAGATTCATTCATGCTGTTTCATGTATCAGTAAAGAGTTTATTTTTAATGGTCATAAATCATTGAATTTTAGAGCTGTATAAAATCTTAAATTTCCCAGGTGAAGAAACAGAGACCCCAAGGGTGAAGTGACTTGCCCAAGGTCATGAAGCTAATTAAAGAAAGCGAGTGCATGAACCTGGAATTTCCTACAATTAGCTCAGGCAGTATCTGTTAAATCATGCTGTGATTAAGATGAATGTGTAGCTGGTTTTCAAATGGGGTATTCCATTTATTGTTATTATTATTGATTTAAAGTCTGACCAAGTAAGCTGTGCCTTACTTATGATAAAAGTCTTAGAAGAACTGGGTTGCTAGGAGATGAAATTTCTTTTGGAAGTACATGGATTAGTATCTTGGTAACTCATTCCTTTCTGAGGAAATCTTTGATGGTATCAATCTTGGATGGTATCAGTCTTTGATACAATCACCTTTCTTTGATGATATCAATCATAGTTATGATTTGATAATAGAGCTTAGTCTGATAGCCTATAATTTATTTTGTGTTTTCAATAATTTCCTTTTGATAACTAATTTGTGGGAGTACCCTGAATATTACTATCTCTCTTTTAGTTGATGCTTTATATGCAAAGAGATTTCTAGGTGGCTTCTTCCAGAGTACACAGCTAGTTGATCTAGATTGGACTTAGGTATTAATTCTTTAGTTCATTTGTAAAATAATTATTCATGGAAAGTGTACCATGTAGAAAGCACTGAACTATGTGAGGTAAAGTTAAGACACTAAGTATTTTTTAAAAGTTTAAATTTGAATGCATATTATGAAATATATATTGGAATAACAGTCAAATTAGTTTTAGGGTTTTTTTTTTTTTTTGTACAACTAGAATGTCTCTAAGCACTATGAAGTTACAAAGTGTGTGTGTTTATGTTTAGTAAGTATGTATGTATGTATGTTACCTATTTCAAGAAGCTCATTATATCCCATTTCTTTGAGTACATAATTCTATTTTTCGGTCCTAAAAGTTGGTTGTACTGTTTGTTATGATTAAATAATTGTTCTAACTCTTCCTCTCACGTGACATGATTCATTAGTTACAAAGAGATAGTGTGGATAGTGAAGGACACAGACTGTTTACACAGGATGAAATATAGGCCCTAAATTATCACTTTGGAAAGTACATACCCTGGTTAGAAGTTAAAGAAACCCACATGAAGACAACTTCAAGGTGAAGTTGTGTGTCTAAAAGCCTAAAACACACATACACACAAAAGTTTTAAACCTACATCATCAAACTATGGTAAAAATATCTTCACTTATATCCCCTTTATTTTTCTTTAAATTGGCTCTGTGTACCCAGTAAACAATCTTGAAATAGCCATGAAGAGTTAAAACTTTTTCACAGCCATGTTGTTATTGATTAGTGCTGGGGAGTCTGTTTCTGAGGAGCTGCTGGTGGATTTGAACTGCTGACCTTGCTTACCCTACAGTGCCACACCAGGACTTCTTCATGGCCATAAAACCATAAAAAAAAAAAATTAAAAAGAAATCATGATAAATGTAAAAAATGAAGTTTCCCATAGCAGCAATATTTATAAAAGTGAAAAGGGTGAAACAGTACAAATCACCAAATAACAGAACAGCAAGGCAAACCTTGATTAAATTGTATATTTTATTTGGATTAAAATTGGGATACCATGACAGTGATATCATAATAGTATTTGATAGCAGGGTATACAAGATTGCATGGATGTTCTTTAAATGTGTGAGAGAACGTGAACTTTACCAGTTTAAAGCAGTTGCCATCAAATCAATTCTTACTCATGACTCCATGTGTGACAGGGTAGGACTGTGCTCCATAGTGATTTCAGTTACTGATTTTTCAGAGGCAGGTTCCCAGGCCTTTTCTACAAGGTGTCTCTGGGTGGATTTTAACTTTACACCACCTAAAACCCATTGCCAACTCACAGCAACCCTGCATAGGAGTTCTGAGACTACCAATCTTTACTGGAGCAGATAGCTTCTTCTTTTCCCCTTGGAGAGGCTGGTAATTTGAACTGCTGACCTTGTGGCTCTACAACTCAATACTTAACCCACAGTGCCACCAGGTATCCCAAGGAGATAACTTGTTGTTATTAATAAGTACCTTTGAGTTGGTTCTAACTCATAGCAACCCTATACAGGGTTTCTGAGGAATGACTGGTGGGTTTGAACCACAAACTTTGTGATTAGTAGTCCAGTGCTTATCCTACAGCACCACACCAGGACTTCATAAAATAGTTCAGAGCCATACAAAAATAATGATAGATAAAGTAAGTCTGTGTCTTGTGGATTCATTGTTTTTACTATGTGAGTCAAATGTCGAACACAAGAAAATAATTTCTTGTGAAATAGTTAAATAAATAGTTGGCTGTTTATTAGTCTAACTCTCCACACCTCCTGTCTCCCTCCCTCCCATCTTCCCTGTCTTTTTAAGTGTTTCAAGTTCCATGTGTACTGTACTTGTTAAATCTATGAGAATCAGAAAACTGTACTCACTTCTAATCTTGCCATACTTGTAAGATCTCAAATCAATCCCACACTTATTGATAGTTTTAAAACATCTTTTTCCCCCATTAAAGAAAGGTTGAAATTTCCTGGTCCTTTCTGTTCTTAACATTGGTGCTGAGAACATCATTGAAAGAAAACATGTGAACGCGCTTCAAGCATTTTGACAACTAGACAGTTGTTTTCTAACTCTATTGTGAGACAACAAGAACAGAAATAGAGAACAGAATTGAACTGGTAAAAGTTTGAGTCTAAAAACTTGTGCTTAGCAAAGTGGAATTAAAGAAAGAAAAAGAAGGAATTCTGATGGTGCAGTGATTAAGATGTCGACTGCTAACAGAAAGAGTTGGTGGTTTAAACTGCTCTTGTAGCTCCATGGAAGGAAGACCTCATAATCTGCTTCTGTAAAGATTACAGCCAAGAAAACCTATAAGGCAGTTCTACTCAGTCACTTGGGTTTGCTATGGGTTGAAATGGACTCAACAGCACTTAATAACAAAACCCTCATTTTAGCCCTAACCTTACCATAGCTAACTTTTTTCTGGCAATAACTCTAACTCTTAACCTAACACTAAATTGAACCTTATCTTGGTCCTAACATTACCTCTAACCTAATCATAATCTTTGAAAAAGAAGAATTGTTACAGTGGACCCTGAGGTAGAGTTGATGCAGGAATCAGTGGAGGTTGCTACAAGGGTGTAAACCTACTGTGTAGCTATTTCCAGTTTAGAACATTTTTGGATAATATACTAACCCTTTTAATGTTAAAGAAGGAATTCATCAGCAACAGTATCAACAACAGTAACAGTAAGCACACATTAAATGTGCAGTATCTTTTTCAAATGTTTCTATTGAACTACAGTGGCTACTTATAGGGGGTGGGGAAACCTTACACTTTATACTCAAGTACAAAGAGATGACAAGAAATTGAACAATCCATTTACGTGGAGGATCTTTATGAGCCATTCTTAGATTTACAAGAGAGCTATACTGAATCCAAGAAAAGAAAGTTTACATGAGGTAAGTTTGAAATTTCCCTTAGTAAAATTTAGACCAGTGATGTTGTTGTTGTTGTTCTAAGTGTCCTTGTTTGGTTTTGACTCATAGTGCCCCTGTATAGGATTCCCAGGGAGCAGCTGGTAGGTTTGAACTGCAGACCGTTGTTCACAGTCCAGTGCTGATCCTACACCTACAGCGTCACACCATTGATAGTTAAAAGGAGATCTTACTTTTAGACTGGCAAAAATGATAGAAGCAATCTGTAGGACAAATGGCCAAAGATATAAACACATTTAAAAATGCTGTTTTTTTTTATATTAATGAAGCTACAATCTGAGGAAAATGTGACTAATGAAGGCAGCAATTATGTCTACAAGGTAGGATTTCAGATGTTTCTTAACAGTATGGGCGGCTTATTTTATATTTAAAACAAAGCTATATTATACATTAAAATTGAAGGTACATTATACATATTATACATTAAAATTGTGATTGTTGTAGTTGTTGTTGTTATGTGCTGTGGAGTCGGTTCTGACTCATAGCGACCTTGTACAGGGTTTCTGAGGCTGTAAATCTTTACGGGAGCAGAAAGCCTCATCTTTGTCCCGCGGAACAGCGGGTAGTTTTGAACTGCTGACCCTGTGGTTCGCAGCCCGATTCGTAACCACTCGCTACCATACCTGTGGTTAAGGTATGATTAATTATGTCTTCTAGGCAGTCCTGGTGTGGCACTGTGGGTTAATGCGCTGGACTGCAAAGTCAATGGTTCAAGCTCACCAGTCTGTCCTCAGAAACCCCATACAGGGTCACTATGAATTGGAACTGACTTGATAGCACGTAAATAACAACGTAGGCAGACAGAAAAGAAATCAAAAGTCTTTTCAGAATTCTTGATTTCAACTCTAGAAACCTGGCTTTTCCAAGTAGCTTCTGTAAGGGCAGAGAGTAGCAGGTGCTTCTGTAAGATGTGGAAGGGATCAGAACAGCCACTACCTGTCTCTGTTTTAGTTTCTGTAAAAGAGTCAAATCAGGCCAAAATAGAGAAGTCTTCTAGCTTACTTATGCATGGGCAAAGGTAACCAGGGACACAGAGTGAAGGCATTGTCTCCTTCAGTTTTGTAAGGCAGCTCTTGGGCTTAGAATGACCTCTGAAATAGATCCAAACTAGGGGTGTCCTTTGAAGCTACGGATTGTTCCACTTGGACCAGGCAAGATTACAAGGCAAGATGAATAACTGGTCCCAAATATTTAACTCCCCATAACCTGTCTGTTAAGATCTTGTGAAGGAATAAGCAAATAAAACATAAAAACAGGTTAGACCACAACTATTTAGACCTTTGCATTTCGCCATGCTATGGCTGGTTTGTAAACAAATTCTTCAATTTTTTTTTGCCAGTCGGAGCAACTCTGTTCATAATGTGCTAACAGCTTCATTATGATCTGGGGGCAGATACTGAGTTGCAAAAAGTGTTAGAGGGCACATTGTTGCTGTCGTTGTTTACACAACTCCAGTTATTCTTTTAATTTTACTTTTCTCAGTTTTACCAGATGGTTCTCTAATTCTTTCCTGGTTTAACCAAGGCTCCTAGCAGCCTTATAAAACAGAAGAACATTAAAGGGGAGCATTTCTAAGTTTTCTCCAAAGAGCAGAAGCAGCAGCCACAGTATCAACAACATTAACAAGAATATTAAATATGCAGTATCCTTTTCAAATGTTTCTTTTCGACTAGAGTGACTACTTATAGGGGTGGAGAAACCTTATACCTTTGTATTTTTCTTGTCTTTTGGTGGACACAATTGTTTTATTTAGTCCTCAAGGTAGATTAAAAGACTCATCTGGGAAAATAAACGTCACTTATAGGGTCCAAAAACAGTTGGTGAAATGTTACTTTATTTTGTTTTGATGAGTGATTTTTTTTTTTTTTTTTTTCAAATTTGGATGTCAGGAAATAAATTTTGGAATTAGTAACTTGGGATGAAAATGGAAATATTTGGAATAAATTGATGGGAATGGAGGTGATGGGGAAATAGGAGATATAAATACTCTGTTCACAAATACACAGATGCAGAAAGTTGAAGAATTTAGGAAGAAATAAACATAATAATGATAGATTTACTAGTAAAAATGTATAATGAGGTAATCTGCATTGAGATAGTCTTGGACGAGGCTGATTTATGAAAATAATAGTGTCTGTATTATACATTTTTTTTACTTGTGTAACACAGCAAAAAAAAAAAAATAGTTGTTTTGGTTAAGTGCCATCGAGTAAGTTCTGATTCATAGCAACCCCTGTGTATAGTTTCTGAGGAATGGCTGGTGGGTTTGAACTGCCAGCCTTTGGTTAGCATTCCAATGCTTATCCTACAGCACCACACCACGACTCTATAAAATAATAATAATAATTGATAACTATTTTGTAAAACATAAATCATTTAAATGATTGTAGCTAGTCAAATAAGCTTGGCTTTAAAGCATATTTGCCCCGGAAGAGTAAATACCTGCTTCTCCAGTACTGTACATTTTCAGTAGGATTTTGATAACATTTCCTTCAAATGGATTAGCCATTCATTCACTCAGTAAGTATTTTTTGAATGCTGGGTGATGTAGATTTCCAAGCTTCTAGAAATAACCAATAATAACCAGAATTAGAGAGATGGGTTTGGTTATTCTCTGCTGACAGCAAGGTTAATAGTAAGTTGCACCTGGTACCTGTCCTAGAGCAGGGTGTTGGTTTGGTTTGGTTTTTAATCGAGGGGTGTTTCCTTTTCTGCTGCCTTCTTTGAAGCCTGCAGGAGCCAGTGTGGGAGAGAATGTAGATCTGGTGTTAAGGAGTGGGCCAAATGCCCATTGAACAGCCTGGGACAAGCAGAGAACTTATTGAGCCGATTTCAAAACAAAACAAAAACTCCCTACGTTGACGCTGACAAAACATCATTTGGCCTAGTTAAAACAAGGAAGACTTAGGGGACTGTTCTGGCAAAACTGAGAGAGAAGTAACAGTGAAGAGTAACTAGAATTGCCAGAGAGGTGATGGAATCGTTTTTTACAGAGAGACTTCCATGTGAGAACAGCACAGGGTTCAGGAAAAGCTCAAGTGTCACATCTAATGGCATTTAGATGTAAAGATGGAGTATAGTCATATACTCTACTGCTTTGTGGTTTTTTGACCATGTAAGATTCCGTAGTAGACACACATAACCCACCTCAATCTGGCCCAGGGCTAGAAGGATGAAAGTGTATTAGAATAGCATACAGTGGGAGTGTTCATGTATTCAGAAATCATTTGCTGAGTGTCAACCTGCATCAGTTATATGCCTAAGATGGGTGTTTTCTTCCCCACACCTAAGAAGAATGGACAATATGGAGAAAGTAGTACTTCTCCAATGTTAAAAAGAAAGACCTTTTTCAGAAGGGGAGCTGTGATGTAGCAGAAAGAGACAAGTGGGGTTAATTATTTTTGTTCTTGTTTTTTTTCCAAGTTCCTATTTACCAGAGCCAAGAGTTCTTGTTGCTGTTGTTAAGTTCTATTGAGTCGTTTCTGACTCATAGCGACTCTGTATAGGGTTTCTAAAGAGTGGTTGGTGAGTTTGAACTGCCAACCTTGCAGTTCAAACAACCTTGTGGTCCAGTGATTATCCTACAGCACCACACTCATGTCAATTCAGACATATGGCAACCCCAAGTACAGCTGACTTACTGAGAGTTCTTGGGTGGTGCAAACATTTAATGCACTTGGTTGCTAACTGAAAGGTTAGAGGTTCAAGTTCATCCAGAAGTGTCTTGGAAGAAAATCAGCCCTTTGGGACACAGTTCTAGTCTGATGCACTTGGAGTTGCCATATATCTGAATCGAATTGACCACAACTGGTAATTATTAGCAATAGTTTGGATGAGTACTTAACAATTCTGAGCCTTAGTTTCTTCTTCTGTGAAATGATGATCATTTCCATCCTTCTTTCACAGAGGTTTGATGTGAATGGAAATGAAATCATCTAGAGAAAGAATGCGGAGTAAACCGTGAAGCAGTATGGGCACATATATGACGATGCTGATTTTAGAAAGCAATAATATCATGCCCTGAGCAGGCTAGAGTTGTTGGCCAGCCTCACCTGTCTTCAGAGCTTGCCGGCTAGACTGAGCCTTGGGGCTCCAGTGGACTCGTCAACAGAACATTTTCAGGTTCTGCTTGACGGTAGTACTGTCAGTGGGTGGTCAGTCCTAGTAGGGTCCAGCAGTCTCATAACTTTAGAGCTCACTTGTAAAAATGCTGATAAGTCCCAGAATCATTTTCTCTTTTTAAATCCCTGACAGGTTTAGTTCTGTTCTCGGAGAAGCCTGGTGGGTGCTCTGGCAACTTGGACTTTGTGTCTGCCCTTTATGAATCTTCACTGCCTGAAGTGCCTGAGCCTACTTGGCCTGTGGGGGTTAAGGCAGGTCTGTGGCCATGGCAACTGGCATGGACTCTGGGCAGAGCTCCTCATTAAGCCCAAGAAGCTGCCAGATAAGGAGGCAGGACACCATGATAGACTATTCCTCAGGTGCACTTCAGGTCCTGGTAGCCAGGCTGTCACTCTTAGTGGATGCTGCTTTGTTGTTGTTAGGTACCATGTAGCCGATAGCAACTCATAGTGACCTTATGTACAGCAGAACAAAACACTGCCCAGTCCTGTGTCAGTATGATTAGCTAAACATATTTGCTGTGTTTATGTCTACCCTTGTTTTAAATTAGACCAGGCCTGAAAAAGGAAGTGGGGAAAGGGAAGACTTTCACTTTGAGAACATATGGAGATGACCAAAACGCATCCCATTTGGGCCCCCAGGCAGAATAAACTTGCACTGCTAGTGGTGAACAGCAGTGTGTAATAAAACATTCTTTCCTTGAACTCCTTTGACTGTGAAAGAGGCACAAGGCGAGAACACAGCAGGATTTCTTTCTTTTCAGCTGCTTCCTACTCTGTTGCTTACATTCACTCAACAGATCTTATTGGACTGCTACTGCGTGTGTGAGAGAGAGAAAGAGAGAGAGACAGAGTGTGTGTTTTATGGAGGGGACTGATTAGCTTTGGCTCTGTTTCTGTTGTCATTGGTAGTGCTATGGATCCTATTTTATGTTTACTGCCCCTTGACATTTCTTAAAAGGAATCTTCAAAGCACAAGTCCCTATTCTGAAGAATAGGTTTCTGGGCAGTAAAGTTGACAGGGCTTAACATCAGGAAAGTAAACCTAATAGAAAAGGCAAGCAGTTTAAACAACACCAGCTTCATTCCACAAAGGCCTTTGATGAGAAAAAGCCCTGTTTATGAAGATGTCGGGGCAGGCCTAGACTTCTCTGTAACTTACCCCTCCTGCTGGAGAATCCAGCATTTGTAATAGCTATTGTTTACTGATGACCCTGTGTCAAATCATGCAAGACTTTGTTGTTGTTACTATTGAGTGCCATAGAGTCGGTTCTGACTCACAGGGACCTTGTACTGGGTTTCCAAGGCTGTAAATCTTTGCAGGAGCAGAAAGTCTCATCTTTCTTGTGTGGATCCATTGGTGAGTTTGAACTGTTGACCTTGGTGGTACTATAGGATAAGCCCTGGATTGCTAACTGCGAGGTTGGCAGTTCAGACCCACCATGGAAATCCTATGGGTCACTAGGAGTCAGCACCAGAACCCCAAAACAGTTAGCATCAAGTTGATTCCAACTTCTGGCAACCCCGCGTGTTTCAGAGTAGAACTGTGCTCCCTTCATAAGGTTTTCAGTGGCTGAATTTTCAGAAGTAGATTGTCAGGGTTTTTTCTCTCAGTGTGTGTAGGTGAATTCCAATGACAAACCTTTTAGTTAGTAGCTGGACGCTTATCTGTTTGTATCTAGGGACCCCTCGTGTTGCATAGTTGCTGTTGTTAAGTGCTGTCGAATTGGTTCTGACTCATAGCAACCTGATGTAGAACAGAATGAAACATTGCCGGCTCTGACATCATCCTAACAATTGGTATGTTTGAGCCTACTGTTGCTGTCATTGTGCCAGTCCACCTTGCTGGGGATCTTCCTCTTTTTTATTGACCCTCTACTTTACCAAGCATGATGTCCTTTGTCAGGGACTGGTCCCTCCTGAAAATGTGTCCAAAGAAAAAGAGACAAAGTGTGGCTATCTTGGCTTTTACGGAGCCATGCTCATCTTCTTTCAAGACAGATTTGTTTGTTCTTCTGGCACTCCATGGTACTTTCAATATTCTTTGTCAACACCATAATTTGTCAATTCTTCAATGGTCTTCCTTATTCACTATCCAATTTTCACACGCATGTGAGGTTATTAAAAATACCATGACTTGGATCAGGTGCACCTTAGTCCTCAAACTGACGTCTTTACTCCTTAACACTTTTAAGAGATCTTTTGCAGTAAATTTGCTTACTGTAATTCATGGTTTGATTTCTTGACTGCTGCTTCCATGTGCATTGTGGATCCAAGCAAAATGAAGTCTTGGACTTCATATTTTTTCTCCATTTGTCATGATGTCATTTATTGGTCAATTTATTGTGAGGACTTTCATTTTCTTTACAGTGAGTTACAATCCATACTGAAGACTATAGTCTGATCTTCATCTTTGCTTTCAGCAAATAAGGTTGTATCATTTGGATAGCTCAGGTTGTAAATGAGTCTTCCTCCAACCCTTCATGTTCATATAATTCAGTTCCTCAGATTATTTATTCAGCATACAGATTGTATAGTGAAAGGATACAACCCTGACAAACACCTTTCCTGATTTGAAACCACTCAGTAGCCCCTTGTTCTAGCCTAACAACTGTTCTCAAATGAACTCCCTGTTGACTTATTTCCACTTCCTTACCATTTTCCCCATTTCTTTCAGTTTATCCAGGGCCAGTACCCTCCTTTCTTCAGCCAGTGCATGTAGATTTAAAATTAATTTGCATTTACATGTTGACCTTCAAACCAACTTGTTTAGTATAACTAAAGCAGTAGTTAAAGAGAGTTTTTTTTTTTTTTTTTTTCCTTTCCTCTTAAGTAACACACAGTGTTGGTAAATAATACATAGTGGTTATGTAATCAGGCTGCTAACCTGAAGCTCAGCAGTTCGAAACCACCAGCAGTTCCATGGGAGAAAGATGAGGCGTTCTGCTCCCGTAAAGATTTACAGCCTCAGAAACCCTGTGCAGGGTCACTAAGAGTTGGAACTGACTCCACAGCACATAACAATAACAACAACATGGTCCTTAGGAGTTCTGATAGTATAGTGGTTACGAATTGGGCTGTTAACCTCAAGGTCAGCAGTTCGAAACTACCAGCGGTTCTGCAGGAGAAAAATGAGGCATTCTGCTCTGTAAAGATTTATAGTCTCAGAAACCCTGTGCAGAGTCGGAACCGACTCCACGGTACTTAACAACAACAACAGCCCTTGGGCATGCCATGTGTCTACTCAATCATAAAGAGGGTGAGTCAATGAGGATTTTGCTGGTGTGACTTTTGGAGTGAGTTGTAGATGTGAGTTTACGTTCATGTTCATGTACATGTGGGTATATGTATTTTGGTTTTCTTGATGTCTGTAATCATATGATCAACACATGTTGTTTTCAGTTTTATACCCACACTTCTTTAAAAACAGAATTCCAGGGAATATATAAGCAGAGGAAGTCTAAGGTATTTTTTGAAGATAAAAAGTGGTATGGCTATAACCACAAATACTAAAACAAAAAATAAAGAAGATGTGAAAGAATATAACATAATCCTTACAACATATTCCTTTATAAGTAAAGCATGGCAATAAAGGGAGCATGTGGAGGCCATAAGATAAGCACTGGACTGTGAACCACAAGGTCCACGGTTTGAGCCCTATAGTCACTCCATGGAGAATGAGGCTTTCTACTCCCTCGAAGATGAAAACATTTGGAACTCTTAAACAGGGTCAGAGTCCTGGTGTGGCACTGTGGACTGCAAAATCGGTTTGAACCACAAGATCCGTGGATCAAGCTTACCAGCCGCTCATCAAAAACCCTGTACAGGGTTGCTATGGGTTGGGAACTGAATGGACGGCACTTAACAACAACACTATAGGGTCACTATGAGTCAGACCTGACTTGATGACTCAGTGACACTTAACAACAATGACATGGCAGTAAAAGAACCCATGTATCAGTGAATACATTTTGTGTTTAATATGTAGATTTTGGCTGTGTTTAGTAATGAAATTGTTACTTTCCTCTATAAAAGACTGTTCCATTTAAAATTCTTTGTCTATACATATAAACAAAAAGATCATACTGACTCTGCCTTATATGGAGTAGCTCAACAGTTGAAAATCAAGTGTCAGTTTTAGCAGAATCCATGTTTAGAACTAGCTTCTCTAACCAGTTTCTGCACAAGTCAGGCAGGCTTTTGCATGGGTGAAATATATGTGGAAGGTAAAAGCTGATGCACTAACATTTTCCACATATTTTCATAACTCTACATGGAGCGCTCTCTAACTGCAATTTTAGATTTTAGTTTTTTTTTTTTTTCCTGCAATCCTTGGCAAACTACTTGTGATGAAGAGACTTGTTTCTTCTCCTTCCAATTCATTTCAGATGGATATATTAGGAAATATAATAAAAAATGAATTACTAGAGAAGTAAGTGATCACACATTCAGATGTTCCTTCTATTATATCGTGCTGTAAAGATTTCTAACCATGCACTCTCAATCTCGGTACTTATCTTGTGGATTTTGGGTATTAACAGTTTGGAGAGGGGTATTGGGCCCATGTATTAGGTACTGTACTTTGAGTGACTTTGTCCTCAGACCCTTTCTGGCCAATGGCTAGAGCATCTGTCTGTGATGATGGTTGAGGACAGAAAAGAGCTAAAGAACAGATGTTTTAGCTGTTTGTCATTTGTGCAAGTATTTTTCTGTGCTAGCTCCTTCTAGCTCCTTCATTAGTCTTTGCCTTCTATTTTCTGTATAGCATTCCTTTGGGTTAATTATACCTGTCTTAACTTCCCCTTTCCTGAAAATTAACCTTAATTTCAAAATAAAAGTGATTACATGTACTTCTTTCTCCCCAAATTAACCATCACACACTCTGTGGAATTCTTTGCTGATGGGAGCACTGTATTAATTCTTGTTTTTTTGGTGGTGGTGGTGTTTTACTTTCTTTCTTTTTAAAATACTTTTGAAATAGATCCAAACACATGACTTGCATTTTGCAAACATGTATTTTGGAATGAATTACACTTTCCATGACTCCATAGGCCTTACAGGTCAGTTGGAGACATTTACATAACAATTAAGAAAGTGAATATAGTAGCTTCTTGTATGGGGCTTTGAATGCCTATAAACAGGGCATGAATATAAGAACTCATGGATTAGTAATGTAGAATGTGCTCACTAATATGGAGTTCTCTGGGAAATAGGAACTCATTGCTCACATTATAGGAGCCCTGGTAGCATGATGGTTTAAGCACTGAGCTGTTAACTGCAAAGTCAGCGGTTCAAATCCACCAGGTAAAAAGCTGAGTCTTGTGCTCCTGTAAAGATTTGCAGTCTTGGAAACCCTAGGGAGCAGTTCTGTTCTGTCCTATAGGGCTGTTATGGGTTGAAATGGATTCACTGGTAGGTGGTTAGTGAGTTCCTCACATATGGATGAAACTTGAATAAATATTTTTCAAGCTACAGAAGAAATTTGTTTTTTTTTGGGAGGGGCAATTGTCTACTCTCTCTCTCTCTCTCTTTTTTTTTTTTTAAGTTTCCCAATGAAAAGCTTAAGATCATAAAGATATAGAACTGCCCTTTAGTTCTTGAATTTCCAACTTTCAGAAAGTCATTCACCCCCCTACCCCCACACCTCCCCCATTTCTTTCTTTCTTTTTTCTTTTTTAAAGACAGTTGATGGTGGCTGAAGAGATTGTTCTTTTTGGAGCCTGAGGCAGAGGTTTCCTTTCCAGGGATGAACCCGAGAAAAGAGAGCGTACTGTGATCTTGATTCCTGGTTTTGCCTAACTTCTTAATGAGCCTCTCATGGGATACAGAAGATGGCATTCCCTCTCTGGGCTTGAGTCCCCTCAGTTTTTTCATGTACTGCTGTGGACATAGTTTAGTAGCTTAGAGTTCACCCAGCCCTTTCTCTCTCCTGGCTATGTTCCCTCTTAAGACATTGGGATCTAGAACCTGGGGCTGGTAGAAATCACTCCACTGCCCCTTTCCCTTTCCGGTCTCAGAATGGGCTCTGGTGAGTTAGTGCTGACTGGAAGAGACTCCTTTCGCTTTGGGCGGATCACTTTCATCCTCACAGTGGAAGCAGGTGACAAAGCTTAGTTTCTTTGTATCACTTTCTTCATTTGTATGGCTTTCAGCCTGTTCTTGCTCTAATTGCTCTTTTTCGCAATTCTTTAGTTTTCCATCTTTTTAGTTTTCTTCTGAGAGTAGAAATTGCTTATCAAGTCTGGAAAGGTTTCAGGACAGGAACCTCAAGGGTCTTCTGCTCAGACTCCCTTCTGCAGACCCACCCTTCTCTCTCTTCCGGTCAGGTCCCTAAAAACAACATTCTGTCCATAGGCTGTTCTAAGTGGCCATCTCTTATCACCACAGTGTAGCTGGTGTCACGTTAACAACCTTGAGTTCTTGTAGTTTACCTCAGAACACTGTGTGGGAAGCATAAAAGTGTAATAAAAATGGTAATGATTAAAAGAGTCTTATTTTTCTCTAGGATTCCTTTCCGATGTCTACACTAAAGTAGGTGTTAAAAGGTTCATGTTTCATAGTTCGATAAAGTTGGAAATTATTGATATAAAAGTGAATAAATCACTCCCCAAAACTAAAATATCTCATTACTTGGTTCTAGTGCTGACTGCTATGGTACCTTCTTGTTCTGTGCCTATAAGCTTTGTCCTTTCTGTTTCATGCCCTCTTGGAAAGATGTCTAATTTCTGGGGAAGACCAAGAATTGGAACTGATTTATTTCCAGCAGCATTTTCAGACAGGACAACCTGGCTTTAGTATTTAAAAACTCTGCTTTGCTCAGAAGAGGATGGTAGTGGTGGTGGTGGTGTTTTGTGCCATGGAGTCGGTTCCAACTCATAGCAATCCTGTACAGGGTTTCTGAGGCTGTAAATCTTTACAGGAGCAGAAAGCCTCATCATTCTCCTGCGGAACAGCTGGTAGTTTCAAACTGCTGGTCTTGTGGTTCGCAGCCTGATTCATAACCACTATACCACAATGAGTAAACAACAACAACAACATCAAAAAACGTATCACAACCCATTTCCCCCAAGTCATTTCTGCCATATAGTGACCCTGGTAGTGTAATGGTTATGAATTGGGCTGCGAACCGCAAGGTCAGCAGTTAGAAACTACCAGCTGTTCCGTGGGAGAAAGATGAGGCGTTCTGCTCCTGTAAAGATTTACAGCCTCAGAAACTGTCCAGGGTCACTATGAGTTGGAACTGACTCCATGGCACACAGCCACCACCACCAAGGCAGAATAAAATGGGTACATAAGGTCTCTAAAGCTGTCAACTTGCAGAAGCTGATTGCCACACCATTCTCTAGTGGACTGGCTAGTGGGTTTGAACTGGATAATGGGTACTTTGATAAAAATACTATTAGCCTATTTTTGTGTGTCTATTATATATCAGTATTTGATATATGTTCTCCCTATTTATATAGCAACCATGTAATATTATCTTCAGCCCCATTTTGAGGGTGAATAAACTAAGGCTTACTTACAGAGGGTCTGTTGGCTTGTTCAGTGTCACAGAACAATGCAAGAGTTGGAATTTAAATTCAAATCTCTTTGACTCCAAATTCAGTAGTGTATTGAGAAGGGACAATAGCATGGATAAAAGCATTAGCCTTTCCCATTGAAGTCATGCTTCAGGGCTGCCTTCTATGGGGAGCCCCACTGTTTTTTTTGGTTGTGGAGGGAACAGCCCTCTACTTTTTTTGCTTCGGTACTGACCAGGGGGTGTTGTGTGAATTAGGAACTTTGGTATTGCAAACCACATTGATAAAATTCCTCCTGCCCTAGACACAGCGAGATGAAGGGAAGATACTTCCAAGTGTTTCAAATGAAAGAACTTACAGAAGTTATTGGGGAAAGTCTGCCCTTTTGCTGAGAGCTAGAACGGCACCTCATTCAAGAAGCAGCAACTTGAGGAAGCCCTCCTACAGAGGGAACAAACTCTGAGATCAATGATTGGAAGGGACAGAAACCATGCAGGCAGTTTGTAGGAAAGATGGTGACCACTTGGAAGTCACAGGTGAAAGACGCCAAAGGCTAGCTTAGAATCAGTGACAAAGACATTGAGTTTTCAGGAAGGTGGAAACAGCCTCAACTAAGTAAGACAAACCAGGAGAGAGATGGCCATGGTGCAACCAGGATTTCCAGGAGAAAGATTAGGCAGCCTGCTTCTGCAAAGATATGTAGCCTTGGCAATCTGATGGGGCAGTTCTACTCTCTCCTGCGGGGTTACTGTGAGTTAGAAGCTATTGGAGGGCAGTGGATTTGGGTTGCTTTGGTTTAGAGGTCTGTTGTGGTGGCAGTAAAGGAGTCTGCCTTAGATTTCCTAAGGACCAGGGAGAGCTGTCAGATTAGATTGAAAATAGCTGAGTAAGAGCTGGGCTAAATAATAACGCTCACCTTTATATAGCATGAGGTGCTCTGGTAGTGTAGTGGTTACGAGTCTGGCTGCGTAACCTCAAAATCAGCAGTTCGAAACTACCAACTGTTCTGCAGGAGAAAGATGAGGCTTTCTGCTCCTGTAAAGAGTTACAGCCTCGGAAACCCTGTACAGGATCACTATGAGTCGGAACCGACTCCACGGCGCACCACCACCACCTTTATAGTATATGTGTTCTTCTCTTTCAAATTTGTTTCCTGCTCCAGAGCTGTCCTCCTTTTTGGACTTTAGTGGCCTTCATTCCTAATTAACATTTAGGATTTTTAACTGATTTCCTTCTCAGAACTCTCCAGTCAAAACACAAGCTGAGTTGTTGTTGACAAAGGGAAAAAAAGGAATATATGGATTATTTTGACTTTTTAAAATATTAAAACACATCAGGAGGGACTATGATTTTGTTCCAGCTTCAGAAATTGTGAATGTTGATTGATTTCATTCACACCCCCTTCCAGATGGCGGCCTGGGTATTCCTATACCTCTGGTTCTTTCATGTTCCCTCATACCAGGAGGTAGGGCGCACTACGGAAAGGACCAAGGAGCTCACCTGGCGTAATCTTGTGATGGAGGTTCATAAGGGATTAGGTTGAGAAGGCACCTATTAATTGGTACAGAAAACCAGACACCTGGAGATTTGTTGATTTCTGGTTCTGTTTTGGTCATCACTTCTTCCTTCCCTTCTTCCGACCCAAATGTGCATGTGTGCACACATATGGGCACACACACACACACACACACTATTGTACAGGTGCATTCATGACTTAAATTAAGAGAGAAAGAAATGCTTACACTGGAAACACAGACATTGAGAAAAATATAGCAGACCTCCTGTTTCTTTTTACACCTTCTGTGTGAACCCAGTAAAGGTACCAAAGAAGGATTTTCTTCCTTCTCCCTCTATACATTTCCATTTATGAGGTACTTATACCTAGAGAAGGAGGGCTTATGGCAGCCACCGTGACCTATAAATGGTTTCCTTCATTCTGAATACTGCAGAGAGAATGGATGAAATGGAATCTGGAAGTGTCTGGGTGACAAACCAATGTTGAGGTGCTCGTGGTTGCTGTTTGGATTACAACAGGCTGTCTGTTCTTTTCCTTCCTCCCCCACATCCACCGCATGGCCTCATGTCTCCGATACGAACACATTCTTCAAATATCACATTCTGGAACATTCTTGTACCCCACACTAGCCTGCCCCTAGGGACTTTCTGATAATGAATGAGGGCTTTCTTAAGTAATGATATTCTTGACCATCTGTCTAGCTGGTCACTGAGAACATAAGGCAGATGCTCTTTTTGTGTGTTTTTTGTTTTCTTCTTTTAAATCCTGGACCCTGTAAGAAGATAAATTTAAAGATTTTCTTTTAATGAATCTCAAAGAGGATGTCTGCTTCCACAGTTCATTGTGTGTGTGTTTTCAAGTATGGTTACTATAAGTCTAAGAAATGAATTAATTTTATCTCATACTTAGCATATGTCATTTGAGATTTCTCAGCTAAATTAAAAAGTAGTTGTCTTTACTGCTCCGTTTTTACATTTCGGTGAGAGTCAAAGGATTAAAGCAGTTCTTGTAAACAGGGACAAGGAGTGAGGGTTTCATCTCAGTAAAAGCTGTTAAATTAGGAAGCTGGGAAAGTGATTTCTCAGCACTGGTTCACCAAGCCACAGGAAGGTGTCTTAAGGAAAAGGCTGTTGGAGTTAAATGGATGAAATGAGTTCAGTGCAGCCTTGCAGCTTGCTGGACCCGTGTTTCTTGAGTCTGTGCGCACGTGTATCCTTTGCCGCAGCTTTTAGACAGCTGTTGAGAAACGGCCAGTTGGTTTTGTCCTCAGCAACAATGACAAGGCACAGAGTGTATCCACAGGAACTGATAGACAAAGGGGGCTGCAGAAGACTAGACTTGGGCAAGTGAGCCGCTACGCTGGAGTTTGGGATAGAAAGATGCTGTGTTCCTGTCTGAGAGGCTGCCTACTGTTATCTGTTGTTAGAGTTTGGTGACCCCTATAAAAGATACAGGGGCAGGGTAGTGTCAGACCTGCTAGGCCAGCTACTGATGCGGATTATGAGTGTGGAGGAGGTGGTTCCTTTTCTGTTAGGAGAGGGAAGGAGTCATTTCTACTTTCTAATGATTTTTAAGTGATAAACGAGGGTGGGTGGGGTGACCATTTGTGCATGTGTGGAGGACGCAATCAAACTTGAGTAAGGAAACATGCATTAGGTAAGCTGCCTCCCCTCTCCAGTGGCTTACTTGCATGCATTTGCCCGCTGAGCTTGGAGGCTTTAAAAGTTGTTCATCATTACGTAGGAGCCATTTTTATCTCAAGGAATTATTTTCATGATTCTAATTTGGTCTTTGCTAAGCAAAGGACAATTTTACTTTGATTCTTAGGAGCCAGTTGCAAAGAGGCTGAAAGTAGTTTGTTTGCATGTTTTTAATGAGTTTTGCCTTCAGTTTTGAAGCTTGTCTTTTTTCATTTGTTTCTCTAGAGTGTTTTCGACTTTATTCTGATTATCTTCATCAGTGAACTGAAAAAGTGAGTTCACTTTCAAAAGGGAGAATCCTTTCTATAATGATACAACAGGATTAATAAATGGTTAAAATAAGATTGCCTGTAGGTTATGTTTTGCTTAGGTTAACATATTTAGAGACTCCTTTCCTAGGCATTTATTTTAACATTAGTTTTTGCAATTCACACAGTACATATTTCTGAAGTATTTGCTAAATGTCAAATCCTGTACTGGACATTAGATATGCACTGGTGAGTCAGACAGACATTGTTGCTAGCCTCACAGAGTTTAGAGTGATTTGTTGCTGGTACTCAGCTACTAACTGAAAAGGTGGTGATTTGTACCCACCCAGCACCTCTGTGGGAGAAAGACTTGGTGTTCTGCTCCAGTAAGGGTGAAAGCCTCTAAAACACTATGGAGTCAGTTGCTGTTTGTCACATGAGGCTCACTCTGAGTCCAAAAAGATATGTTATATGAATTGCATAAACTAATGTTAAAATAAATGCCTGGGGAAAGGAACCCTCCACATATTGAACCTAAGTAACTTATAACATACAGACAATCTTATTTGGATCTTTTGGGATCCTGTTCCTCCTTTATGAAAATGTTTCTCTTGCAAGTCTAAACTGACTCCACAGCACCTAACAACATTTAAATTTTAGTATTTTTTAAAGCAACTCCAGTGTGATGTTTCCCTATAGTATGATTTCTCATTTATAGTCTATTCTGTAGGCCCTCTGGTACTAAATGTCATCGGTTCCTTCCAGCATAGTATCAGCCCTCTAGACTTGCCATTTAGATTTCCTCTGTAGTCTGATTTCCACTACTGAAGAGTTAGGTACTCTCTCCTAGAACCTTGTCAAGACAAAAAGTCCCCACATTTAGCCCTCCTTCTAGAGGTGGACACATTTTGAAATTGCAATGATAAAGATGAGAATCTTTATTTTAGTGGAAGCTGACAAAATCACATACTGATCATATGATTGATTATTCAAGCTACTTACAAAGACTGATTTTTCTTAGTGACCCTTCTTTTGGCATTGCCATTGTTTTTTCAGAATTCTTTCCCGAATATAAAGAGGAAGGATAAGAAGTTCTTAAATGCTGTCAAATTGCAAAATTTGTAAGACCTTGTTTAAGATAGGTTTACTCTTGGCCATTTTGATAACTGGGCTCAAATCATATCTGTTAGCAATGGTTTTTGTTGTTGGTAAGTGCCATACATTCGGTTTTGATTCATAGCGACCCTTTTACAGGATTTCCAAGGAGGGAAATTAAATTCTTTCTGTAAACCTTGGGTCTCTTTTTCTCTGTCTTTTTTCTTCTTCTTCTTTTTTTCTTTCTTCTATTTTTATCTTTCTTACATTCTTATTCTCTCTTTTTTTCTCTCTACTTCACACATATACACACAGGAAAAAAAAAATATCCATTGCCATTCAGTGAGTTCCAACTCATTATGTCCCTAAAGGACTGTTCCTGAAGGTTTCCTAAGGAGCAAAAAGCCTTAGCTTTCTCCCACTAAGCAACTGGTATGTTGGAACTGCTGGCCATGTGAATAGCAACCCAGTGCTAACCTAACTGCTATACCACTAGGGCTCCTTCTCTCTCTCTCTCTTTCTCTCTCTCTCTCTCTCACACACACACCCCTAAAATCCTGCCCTGAATCGTGCTGTGGGGCTGCAACATTTAGTAATAGCTTATTTAGCTGCTTGTTTTCCTGAATTCCTCTCTCCAGTTTCAAACTAGTGAAAATGTTCCAGACAGTCTTCATATTGGAGGAAAAGCATGCCAACATGTCTCATTTAGGAATTCATTTATGAACACTGTTGTTGAGGTTGCTCGTGTAAATTTACATACAAGATTTCTATAGTCTCCCAGTTGGAAATCCCTGATACTAAAAACAACCTCTGTGGTATAAATTCTATGGAAGCATAGTTGGCATGAACAGATTTGTGGTTCAACTCTCAACACTGATTAAGGATATTAGGTTCAATGTGATACTAATCAAGACTTAAATTGAATGAGATCTCTTAGTAAAAGAAAATGTTTTTTGTTGTTTGTTTTAGTGAGGAGGGTGATGTTTTACTAGGAGCATTTTTCTTTTTTTTTTTACAATTCTCATATAGACAGACAGAAAGAATTCAATTTGTATCATATATTAATTTGACCAACTTCTTTGAGATTCATGGTTTGTACTTTTCCTTAATGCTCCACTTTGTGGACAGCTGGAAACTCAGAAGACCTTGAAGTGTCTGAAATGAAGAGGAAGCTGGCAGGATGAGTGAATGTGGTGGTAGTCCTAGTACTGTCCGTTAGGGTCTGAGGCTGCCCATAGAGTGGTCTCTTATGTTATATACAGTGAATCCTGAGAGGGCTGAAACTCCATGTTCCCACCTTTACAGAGGTTTATCACTTTTCTTGGTGTGGTGCTGTAAGATCAGCACTGGACTACCAACCACAAGGTCAACAGTTCCAACCCACCAGCTGCTCCTGGGAATCCCTATACAGGGTCACTGTGAGTCAGAACCAACTTGACAGAACAGCAGCAACGTAGCTCCTTTTAGTGGAATGTATATTAGTTTCCTGACAGATTTCTGCCTTGCACATGTTCAAACTTTTGCAAGCCTTACTATGTATGTATGTATGTATGTATATATGTGTGTGTATGCATGTATATAGGAGTCTTGCTGTGGTGCTATGGGATAGAGCACTGGACCGTAAGGTTAGTTTGAACCACAAGGTCGGCAGTTCAAACTCAGCTGCTCCTTGGAACTGACTCGATGGTACTAAGACAACAGCATATGTATACATGTATGCATGTATGTATGTTGTTGTTTTTAGATGTCATAGAGTCAGTTCTGACTCATAGCCACCCTATGTACAGCAGAAAGAATCACCGCCTGGTCTTGCACCATCCTTACAATCTGTCCTCTGCTGGACCCTAGTGCTGTGGCCAGGTGTCAGTACATCTTGTTGAGGGTCATCTTTTTTTTACATTGACCTTCTACATTACCAAACATGATATCCTTCTCCAGGAACTGGTCCCTCCTGATAACACGTCCAAAGTATGTGAGACAAAGTTTAATTCTTCCAAGACAAAATTAGCTTGTTCTGCTGACAATCCTAAGGTATATTCAATATTCTTCACCAACACCTTAATTCCAAAGTGTCAATTCTTTGGGCTTCCTTATTCGTTGTTCACCTTTGATATACATATGGTGTCATTGAAAAGACCATGACTTGGGTCAGACTCATCTGAGTCTTAAAGTGATAGGTTTGCTCTTTAATGTTTCAAAGAAGTCTGTTGCAGCAGATTGTTGTTGTTAGATGCCGTCCGGTCAGTTCTGACTCAAAACAAGCCTGTATGGAGTTTCCAAGGAGTGGCTGGTGGGTTTGAACTGCTGACCTTGTTGTTAACAGCCCAGTGCTTATCCTACAGTGCCACACCAGGACTCCAGAAGATTGTTGTTGTTGTAGTTGTTGAGTGCCATTTAGTCGATTCTGACCCATAGCGACCCTGTATAGGGTTCCCAAGGAGCAGCTGGTGAGCTTGAACCACCGACCTTGCAGTTCAAATGACTTTGCAGTCCAACGCATTAGCCCACAGCGCCACACCAGGACTCCTTAGCCCAATGCAATATGTCCTATGATTTCTTGACGGCTGTTTCCATGGGTATTGATTGTGGATCTAAGTAAGACTAAATCCTTGATAACTTCATTCTTTTCTCCATTTAGCATAGTGTTGCTTATTGCTTTAGTTGCGAGGATTTTTGTTTTCTTTACATTGATTTATACTGAAGCCTGTAGCCTTTGATCTTCATCTGTAAATGTTTCAAGTCCTCTTAGTTTTCAGCAAGCAAGGTTGTGTTTTCTGCATGTTTCAGATTGTTAATGAACCTTCCTCTAACCTGATTCTCTGCTTTTCTTCTTATAATCCAACTTCTCCGATTATTTGCTTTATGGTGAAAGGATACAATCCTTAGACACATCCTTTCTGATTTTAAACCATGCAGTATCTGTTTTGTTTTATTCAAACAACTGCCTCTTGGTCTCTATATAGGTTCCACATGAGCACAAGTAAGTGTTCTGGAATTTCCTTTCTTAACAGTGTTATCCATACTTTGCTGTAATCCATACAGTCGAATGCCTTTGCATATTCAGTAAAGCATAAGTAAACATCTTTCTGGTATTCTCTGTTTTCAGTCAATATCCACACAACGTCAGCAATGATGTCTTTGTTCTACATCTTCTTTTGAATCTGGCTTAAAAACAACCCCTTGCTGATGTACTGCTGCAACCATTGTGAACTATCTTCAGCAGAATTTTACTTGCATGTGACATTAATGATATTGTGAGATGATTTCCACATTCTGTTGGGTCACATTTCTTTGGAATGGACACAGATATGGATCTCTTCTAGTTGGTTGCCAGTAGATGTTCTCCAATTTTTGACACAGACAAATGAACACCGTCAGGGCTGCAGTGATTTGCTAAAACATTTCCATATTTCCTGGAGCCCTGTTTTTTATGAGTGCCTACAGTGCACTGCAGTTTGTACTTCTTCCTTCAGTGCCATATCACTCTTGATCATATGCTACCTCCTAAAATGCTTGGACATCAACCAGTTCTTTTTGGAACTGTAACTCTGTATATATTCCTTCGATCTTCTTTTGATGTTTCCTGCATCATTTGCAATTTTGCATTTAGAATTTTTCAATATTGCTACTCAAAGCTTGAATGTTTTCTTCAGTTCTTTCAGCTTGAGAAATGCTGAGCATATTCTACCCTTTTGATTTTCTAACTCTGGGTCTTTGCACACTTGATTATAATACTTCACTTTGTCTTCTGAAGTCACCCTATGAAATCTTATGTTCAGTTATTTAACTTCATCACATCTTCCTTTCACTTTCATTTCTCTACACTCAAGAGCAAGTTCCAGAATCTCTTCTGACATCCAGTTTGGTTTTCTCATTCTTGCCTGTTTTTTAAATGACTATTTACTTTCTTCATGCATGCTGTTCTTGATGTCATCCCACAACTCTTTTGGTCTTTGGTCATTAGTTTCTAATGCATTGAATCTGTTTTGGATTTGTTTTAATTTTCTTCAGCTTCAAGTTGAACTTGCATTCAATCAGTTAATGATCTGTTCTGTAGTCAGTTTCTGACCTTGTTCTGACTTATGATATTGAACATGCCAATGGTGTCTTTCCACATATGTAGTCAGTTTGATTCCTGTGTATTACATCTGATTAGATCCACCTGTATATTGTTTATGATGTTGAAAAAACATATTTACAATGAATAAATTTTGTAAAATTCTATCATGAGATCTCCAGCATCATTTCTGTCTCCAAGGCTATATTTTTGTATTCCAGTTACTGGTGGTGGTAGTGGTTATGTGCCCTAGAGTCGGTTTGGACCCATAGCAACCCTGTATACGTTTCTGAAAAGCGACTCATGAGCATGAACCGTTGACCTTGCAGTTCGAACCAACTTTGCGGTCCAGTGTATTAACCTACAGCACCACACCAGGTCTTCCTTGTAGGCGTGAGAATATTACCTCATCAGACATAGCATTGTTCTTCAAGATAGATCTTTAAATGCTCTTTTTAACGATGAATGCAACACCATTCTTCTTATCCTGTCTTAGTGTGGAAGCTCTGCTGAAACCTGTTGACTTTGGATGACCCTGCTGGTCTTTAAAATACTGGTGGTATAGCTTCCAGCTTCATAGCAACATATAAGCTGCTACAGTACGACAAACTGACAGATGAGTGGTGGGGTCTTCTTGTAGGTATATAGATAATTATTCTTCCACTGACAGCACTTTTCTTTAGAATAGATCTAATAAAAGTGTGTGTGTGTGTGTGTGTGTGTGTGTGTGTGTGTGTGTGTGATATGTTGAATGAGATGGCTTGCCTCTTCAACTTGTCATTCCCAGCATAGTAAACCATATTATTGTTTGATTCAAAGTGGCCAATACTATCAGTCCATTTCAGCTCACTGATGCCTAGGATATTGATTTGTATGGGTTCAATTTCATTATTTATGACTTCCAAGTTTTCTAGATTGATACTTCATATCTTCTCATTCGGATTATTAGTGGATGTTCGTAGCTGTTTCTTCTCATTGTAAGTCCTGTCATATCAGCAAGTGAAGCTCCTGTAAGGTTAGCTTCACACACATCATTAAGGTCGACTCTACTTTGAGTAGCTAGCTCTTCTTTCCCGGTTGTGTTCTGAGTACTTTACAATACGCAGGGCTCATCTTCTGGCACTGTATCAGACAACATTCCACTGATATTCCTAAGAGTTTGAGTGTCTACCTTTTCAGATGAGGTCTGCCTCTTCCTTCTTTCTAGCTTGTCTTAGGCTTTAGCTCCACTAAAACTTGCCAACCGTGGATGACTCTACTGTTCTTTGAAATAGTTTCTAGCATCACAGCAACACAAAAACCATCATAGTAAGACAAACTGAACAGATGAGCAGAATATATATGTATGTATTTTATACACACACACACACTCCATTTTCAATGTTGTGGCACTGTAAGATAAACACTGGATTGCTAACCACAAGGTTGGCAGTTCAAACACATCAGGGTCTCTATGAGTACGAACTGACTAGATGGCACACAACAGCTACTGTCTTGTTTAATATATATCTCCCCGCCTCCTTTTTGATAAAAACCCCAGACATATCATTTTATCTGTAAACATTTCTCCCAAGAATATATCTCCCAAGAAATAAGAGCTCTGAAAAATTATGTAACTACATTTAAAATATTAATAATAATTCTTTAGTGTCATCAATATCAGATCAGTCTTTGAATTTCTAATTACTTCAGAGCCACCATAACTATTTGCTTTGCATCAGGTCCATGTAAAGGTCCACTACTACAATTGTTTGATATGTCTTTTAAGACTCTTTTAAGCTATAGTAGTTTGGGCTCTGGGACAGAGTCAATTATTGCCTTGTGATCTCATGTGTGTCAGAGTAGAACTTTTGATGCATAGTTTTCTTTTTGGTGAAAATATGCTCAACAAAACCATATAAAAATCCACAGTTTTTGCATGTACAGGTGAGTGACAAAGGTTACATAGTTCACATTGTGTCACTACATCCCACTGTCTCTACCCATAGCATGTTAGATTGCTTTTTAAAAAGGGAGTAAAATACTGATTACAAGTTGGGCTGCTAACCTCAAGGTCAGCAGTTTGAAACTACCAGCTGCTTTGTGAGAGAAATAGGCTTTCTGTTCCCATAAAGATTTACGGCCTCGGAAACCCTATGCAGGGTTTCTGTGAATAGGAACTGACTCCATAGCACATAGCCACCACCACCACCACCAGTTTAAATTAAGAGAGACTTTTAAGACAGTCCTTCCCAGAAATTTCAAAAATTTTAATACTGATGAGTCAGAACCCCAACTCTCATTGAAACTCTGTTAGTTTTAGTTTAGTGAGTCGTGAAGGTCAGCAGAGACTGACTTTCTGATGACAGTAAAGCCAAGAGGCACTGATTTTGAAGAGTTACAGCCCATGTGTGAAGGCTGCTTCTGATGTCCAAAGCCAGAGGAATCGGCTGCATTTTATATGAGAAATAGCATCATCAGGAGATCCAACTGATGTGTATAATAATTATATTTCTTTTTCTTCTGCCAAAATGAAATAAATTCTACTAATGTGTATTGGAAATAAATCTCAAAAGAGAAACGTGAATTCAACCTTGCTGGAATTTTACAAAGGAAAGGGCAAAGCAAGCCATCAGCCCAAGCACAGCTATGTGTTGAACGTCCACTTATTTCATCCTTCACCTCTATATCTGTATCCTTCACAAAATGCCTTTTAAATTGTGCTGATAAACTGAAAAAACAAGTCTTTACCTCTCTGACAACGTAGAAACAAAATGGGTATGCCTTCTACTCTATAAGTGTCTGTCCATGGTTCCAGAGTCCCTGGGTAGTGTAAACAGCTAATATTAATGCACTCAATGCTAACTGAAAGGTTGGAGGTTTCAGTTGGAGGTATCTCAGAAGGAAGTCCAAACCAAACCAAACCAAACCAAACCAAACCAAACCAAACCAAACCAAACCAAACCAAGCCAAACTAAACCCATTGCCATCATCCCTATAGAACAGAATAGAACTGCTCCATAGGATTTCTTGAGACTGCAAATCTTTATGGGAACGCAAAGCCTCGTATCCCTTGGAGCATCTGGTGGGTTTGAATTGCCAACCTTGCAGATGTTCAAACCCGCTAATGCTTAACGTGCTATGTTAGAAATAAGACATTGAAACCCCCTGGTGCTCCATTCTAATCTGACAAACATGGGGTCATCATGAGTCAAAACTGACTTGAGGGCAACTATTTGTTTGTTTATGACTCTGTTTTCATCCACAATTTGACAAGAACCTTAAGAAAACCTTCTAGTATACCTATTCCTCACTCAGCTATCTCATTCAACATTTTTCACTTACCTCCATACTAAAAAAATCTATTATCCTACTATTTTGTGCATTAACAACTTAGTTGGCAGTAACAAATGCTGGTTTGTGAGGTGAGAGTAATACTGATTATGTTGACCAAGGTTATGTGTCAACTTGGCTGGGCCGTGATTCTCAGTGGTTTGACAATTCTGTAATGATGTAATTTGGCAGTTATTTAAAGATGTAATCATCACCATTTTGTGATCTAATTTGGGTATCCTCTATTTTTGAGTAACAATGATTTCCACATAATGATCAGGTCTCTGGAACCTAACTAACCATGCTTGTAAGTGTGGAGTTGGTATATAATCAGAAAAGAGCTTGGAGAAAGAAAAACCTAAAAGGATTGCTTTGATTTCAGTGTTTGGTAAGGTGAAGAGGGATGAGGTTAATGAGAGAGAGAAAGTAATCATTTGTCTTATAAGGAGGCTGGGAGTGAAACAATATGACTCTTGTTGAACCCTCTGATTCGATTTGTATACACTTTTGTCCAAAAAATAAAAAAGCTTCCAATGAAGGCTAGGCTTATATAGAATCAAAGGAGAGAAGGGGCTCAAGGTTTGCTCCTTATTGATCTACTGAAAATAAGAGGGTGCTCTTGGGCTACCTTTTACCCAAAGATTCTAGAATTCCTCACTGAAGAATTAGCAAAACTAACACTTGAAATGTGGGAAGGAGAAAACGCTACCTGAACTATATAAATAAAAGTTGGCTTCAGCAAAAACCCATTATAAAGTACTTTTCTCTGCCAGCAATCTGGCAAACTTTGGATAAGATTGTGCTCCCTTTACATTTTACCTTGTCTTCCCCATCAAACCACAAAAGGTTTATAGCATGTACTACTTGCATTTCCCCAGCTTTGTGTGCTATAAAAACAACTGGATATTTTCCTCCTAGTTCAGTCATTCCTGAGGGTAGTTACGTCATAGGATGCATTTCCCCCTACAATCTAGAGTTTCTAAAAGAAGCAAACCAAGGGGAATTGTTTGAAATTTAGAATGCAGAGATCCATTTATGTGATTCAATACGAGTTATAATCAAGCCATTGAAACATGAAGATGCTTCTTATTTTATCAATAAGAAATGGAGATTTTTTTAAAAAATGAAATTTTATCAACAGCTCCACAGAGGAAGAAGGAAGCATCAGGGTCTGTCTTGATGTTTCAGATCACACATTCTTAAATAATCTCTTTTCAACAGTCCTAACGTGACTTATACTACCAGTACCCAGCCATAGCATCTGCCTGTGTATTAAACATTTTAAAGAGCATTAAACAGCATGTCATGGGAAGCACAGTGGCTCCATAGGATAAGCATTGAACTGTGAAGCACAAGGTTGGTGGTTCAAGCCCAACAGCCACTCTGTGGGAGAAGATAAGGCTTTCTACTCCTGCAAAGATTTAAAAGTCTTGGAAACCCTATGCAGAGTCGCTATAAATTGGAACTGATGCAACAATACTAAACAATAACAACAACAAAGAACATATCATATTGAGTCTTACAGTACTTTGCCTGCTCAGTTATTGTCAGAGTATCTCAGTCTTCTATTAAAAGATTATGACTTCATGATGTATTGAAACATGAAAATCATGAATGCCTTCTTGTTATTGTTAGGTACCACCAAGGGGGTTCTGACTCATAGCAACCCTACTATATGTGTAAATGTATGGTCTATTCTGGAGAATGTTCCATGTGCACTGGAAAAGAATATGTATTGTACAGTTGTTGGGTTGAATGCTCTGTACACATCTATGAGGTCCAGTTGGCTGATTGTGTTGTTTAGTTCTTCCGTGTCTTTGTCAAGTTTCTCTCAGGTTGTTCTATCCATTTTTGAAAGAGGTATATTAAAATCACCCACTATTATTGTAGATTCGTCTATTTCTGTCTTCAAATCTATAAAAGTTGCTTTATATACTTTGGAGCACTTTCATTGGGAGCATAGATATTTATTATGGTATGTCATCTTGTTCAATTGTCGCTTTAATCATGAGACAATGTCCATTTGTATCTATTTTCCTGGTCTATTATCCTACTATAATATAATGAAACCTACCTGCCCGACACTGTGACTTCCTCCCAGTCATTGCTATGAGCCACTGTGCCAATACATCTTATCAAGGGTCTTTCTCCTTTTCGCTGAGCCACTACTTTGCCAAGCATCATATCCTTCACCTGGGACTGGTCCCTCCTGATGATGTGTCCTAAAGTATGTGAGATGAAATCTTACCATCCTCTCTTCTAAAGAGCACTGTGACTTTACTTTTCATAACACAGTGTTGCTTATTCTTCTGGCATTCCATGTTGTTAAGTGCCATTGAGTCAATTCCAACTCATAATGACCCTGTTATAAGGTTTCTGAGGTAGTCATTTTTTTTTTTTTTTCCATCATCAGAAAAGTTTCATCTTTCTCCCATGGAGCAGCTAGAGGGCTCGAATCACTGACTTTGTGGTTCACAGTCCAGTGCTTATTTTCTACAGCCATCACATTCCCATAGTATGTCTTCACCTACATCAAAATTCAAAGGCTTCATCAGTCTTTCTTTCTTATTCATTGTCCATCTTTCATGTGCATATGAGGGCATTGAAAATAAAACAGTTTGGGTCAGGTGCACCTTTGTCAGTGACATCTTTGCTTTTTAACACTATAGAGAGATCTTTTGCCATAGATTTGCCCAATGCAATATGTCCTCATATGATTTTATGACTGCTGTTTCCATAGGCATTGATTGTAGATCCAAATAAAATGCAATCCTTGACAACTTCATTGTGTCCAGTTGTGAGGTTTGCTTTTGTTCAGTTATAATCCATACTGAAGACTATGAATTTCATCAGTAAGTGCCGTAAGTCTTCTTCACTTTCAGGTAATAAGATTGTTTCATCTGCATATCACAGGTTGTCAATGAGTCTTCCTTCAATCCTGATGCTTTGTTCTTCTTCACATAGTCCACCTTCTTGAATTACTTGCATACAAATTGAATAAATATAGTGTAGGGATACAATCCTGAAACACATCTTTCGTAGTTTTAAACCAAGCAGTATCCCCTTGTTCTGTTAGAAAAACAAAACAAAACAATAAAAACCTGTCTCTTGGACTATGTACAGGTTCTGCATAAAGTGTCCTGGAATTCCTATTCTTTGTAATGTTATCCATAATTTGTTATGAGTCAGATAGTTGAATATCTTTGCTAGTCAATGAAACATAGTAGAATGTACTCCTGGTATCCTGTACTATCAGCCAAGATCCATCTGGCATCAACAATGTCTTCTTCTGAGTCTTGCTTGAATTTCTGGCAATGGTCTGTCAGTATACTGTTGCAACCTTTTTTGAATTACCTTTAGCAAAATTTTGCTGTGATTTAGTAATATTGTTCAATACTTTTCACATTCTGTTGGATCCCTTTCATTGAAATGGGCATGAAGATAGATGTTTTCCAGTCTGTTGGCCAGGTAGCTATCATCCCAAAATTTCGGCATAGACTAGTAAACATCTCCAGCATTGCGTTTGCTTATTGAAACATCCCAATTTCTGAAGCCAATGCCTTCAGTGAAGCTTCTACTTCTTCCTTCATTGTCATCAGTTACCTGATGCTATCTCCTGAAATTGTTGAATATTGACAATTGATTTTGGTGCAGTGACTCTGTACCATTTAATACACTGCGTTTTTATTGGATTTGTTTTTTGGAACTACATCTGTCTATCTTATTCTAGAAATGCTACTGAAGCCTGTTTCGCGTCATAGTAACATGCAAGCCTTCAGTGACAGATAGTTGATGCATGTGGTGGTGGTTACACTTGTGGTACAATGGCCAGGAATTGAACCCAGTTTCCTGTCTTGAAGACAAGAATTTTACCACAGAACCACCACTGCTCCCTCCCCATCCCCTGATTGAATCCTTTGTAGTATACACTTACTCTTGTTTTGAATTGTGACCACTTATTACAGTCTTGACCTTGTTTTGAGACTCATATTCATATTCAGTCTCTCTTTGTCTTTTCAACTTTAAGTTCAAACTTGGCTGTCTTGAGTCTATAGCCCAGTGGTTAAAAAATAAATGAATAAATTAAAATAAAGGTTTGGGACCAATAAACAGCATTCTTATCAACGGAGAAAATATTTAAGTTGTCAAGGATTTCATTCTTCTTGGATCAACTATCAACACTCATGGAAACAGCAGTCAGGAAATCAAACGACATATAGCATTAGGCAAATCTGCTGCACAAGACCTTTTTAAAGAGTTGAAGAGCAAAGATGTCAGCTTGAAGACTAAGGTGCACCTGACCCAAGCCATGGTATTTTCAATAGTGTCATATACATGCAAAAGCTGGGCAGTGGATAAGGAAGACCGTAGAAGAATTGATGCTTTTGAGTTATGGTGTTGGAGGAGAATATTGAAAGTGCCATGGGCTGCCAAAAGAACCAACAGATCGGTTTTGGAAGAAGTGCAGCCAGAGTGCTCCTTGGAGGCCAAGATGGCCAAACTTCATCTCTCATACTTCAGACATATTGTCAGGAGGTACCAGTCACTGGAGAAGGATATCATGTTTGGTAAGGTGGAGGGGTCAGAGAAAAAGAGGAAGACCCCTCCCCCAACGAGATGGATTGGCCAAGTGACGGCATCGATGGACTCAAGCGTGACAACAGTAGTGAGGTTGGCCCAGGATCAGGCAGTGTTTCGGACTGCTGTGCATAAGGTCGCTATGAAACGGTGCCGACTCGATGGCACCTAACAACAACAACAATCCAGAAATCCTGAGTTAGAGTTCTGGTTGTGTTTCTTTAAAGTGCTGTGATCTTCGGCAGATTTCGCAATAGCTCTGTGCCGTGGTTTCCTTATCTAGGGGCTAATAAGACCTTCTTCACATTGTGAGAATCTAATTAAGTAATGTATATGACAGGCTGTGAACCTCAAGGTCAGCAGTTGGAAACTACCAGTGGTTCCACGGGAGAAAGATGAGGCGTTCTGCTCCCTTAAAGATTTACAGCCTCGGAAACCCTGTACAGGGTCGCTATGAGTTGGAACTGACTTCACGGCACACAGCCACCACCACCACCATGACAGGCTTAGCATAGTGTCCTGCAAATAGAACATATTTAATAAATGGTAGTATTGTTGCTCTGGTAAAGACGCTTAAGAAGAATGTTGCAGTGATTCCTTTATAAACCACAGAAACATTTCACCTACTGGAACGTCCTTATTCAGTAACCACCTCCCCTGATCAGGAATTAAAAAAACAAAACAAAACAAATATTCCACAAGTAAGGAAGGAAGCAGAAAAATCTACCAACTAAAAAAATACAAGAAACCAAACCCACCACTGTTGAGTCCATTCCAACCAGAATTTTACTCATACTTCTGGCATGTTATCAAGAAGGACTAGTCCCTGAAGGACACTGTGATAGTTAAGGTTTTGTTTCAACTTGACTGGGTCAGGGTTCTCAGTGGATTGGCAGTTGAGATGTAGCTATCCCTCATGATGTGATTTGATGTGGTAAACTAATTAAGGGAGTTCTGGTATGGTGCTGTAGAAGCAAACCACAAGGTCAGCAGTTCAAATCCACCAGCCGCACCTTGGAAACGCTATACAGGATTGGTAAGAGTCAGAAAGGACTCTACTGCACTTAACAACAACAACAGTGCACCACCCTAGGAGTCCTTGTGTGGAGCTGTGGAATAAACATTGGACTCCTAACCACAAGGTTCAAACCCACTAGCTGCTCCTTGGACACCCTATGCAGGGCTGCTGAGTTGGAACCAACTCCATGGCACTTAACAAGACCAACAACAAACTGTGAGAGAATAAATGGTTCTTAAAGTCATCCAATTGTGGGATTTCTGTATTGTTGTTATAGCAGTATTGGTTAACTAAAAACAGACCGACATCATGGTTGGTAAATTGGGGGCGGGGGCGCGGTCAGCGACGGAAAAATGGATTGCCACAATGATAGCAGCTGTGGGCTCAAATGTAACAAACATTGTGAAGGTGGACCAGGCATTCTGTTGTGCATATGGTAACTGTGAGTCAGAAGCAGCTCACGGTAGCTGACAACAATGATGCATTGCCCGATTCTCCTGGGTTGCCAAGTCTACCGCGTATTGTTATATTGGGGGTGGGAGGTATCTGATCGTACTCGACAGTGCTATTCATGATTTTTTGGAGGTATTTGGGAGTGTTTTGGGTTGTTGTGCACTCTCCTCCTTTTCTTAGTGACTTTCTAGACAAAAAAGACTTTAGAAACAGATGTTTTTCTGCCATGCCAACTGTTTAATTCAACTTCCCGCTCATAAATAGTTGAGTTTGTTTCGGTAACAATGTCAAAACACTGGGCTCTGTGGTGGTTGCATATACAGGCACCATATTGTCATTCTCTTCTGTGTTCCTTTTGCCAGTTAGTGGTAATTTCTGCCAACACCAAATAATCTAAGTAATGTCATGAAGAAAGGTGAGCATTTCTGAATGAGGCAACAGCCTTCCTTATGAGAACCATTTACATTGTATTTTCTTATTTTTCATTAAATAGGAGGAACGTAGACAAAATTCTTACTGGACAGGTGTGTATTTTAGCAACTGGGTATACATTTGGTCTGTTTCTTGCCTTGAGTTCACATACTAGAACCCTTGCATCAGGGTAAGCTTGGTTTTAATTACAGAGATTCATTCAAATTCTCTCATCTCAAACCTTCTAAGACTAGCCTTTTACTTTCTTGCTAACCTTAGATATGGTAGATTGCGGCCTTCCTATGGTATCATTGATAGTAGTTTTTTTTTAAGTGAAGAGAAAAATGCAGTCTTCATGTTATGGTTAGTGGCGTATACTTTCATTAAACAAATTTTTCTCTGAGATAAGTGTCCTTACTTAGAGATGGTGTTTTCTTTTGATCCCAGTTCTGACAAAAAGTGGTGACTGTTTCCAGGGTATTCACTAGAAAATGAAACATGGCTCTTGGGTTTGGTGCTCATGGTTGAGGGATTAGAAAGAAATGGGGGAGATGAATAGAGCTTTGAAAATCTGTCTGTTTGTGGGTACCACGTATACACCCATATTTGATATGCATGTCTTTTTGCCGCTCCTGGCTGGCATTATGAAATCCAAGCTGTCATATTCCATCATGGCAACTAGGAGCATGAAGTTAGGTTTCTAGGACCGCAAATATGTCTTTTCCTTACATATTAAGCTAAATGGATTCTTCTCTGCTGTTATCACTGAATTTCAGCTAGAACTTGGACCCTCTGACTGAAATCCAGTGGCATGTGTAGTCAGATTTCTATTTATGTGTGATCCTGCTGATCATTGCATTTAATACTGTAATTAGGAATAGGTCAAACCTTTTACTTCTATAAGGCGAATAACAGACAATGTTCAGTACTTATATTTAAATAGATTTCAGAATGTTAAGAACCAGCACCATTGAGAAGAGTGGTGTTTTAGGCAGTCAATGGTAACACTATTTAAAACATTAATCTAAGGGCTAACACTCTCTGTAGGAGAAATACATAAAATTAACAATACTCTTTTAATTTTCTTTTAATTTAGTGTCAGGCTTTGAAATGGAATTCTATGTGACTGGCTGTGTTAACTCTGATCTAATGCCCTGTTCAGAGAAATCTTTGTGTATAATGTTTCCTAGTATCTGTGTTACTGAGCTGTATCGGGGCAGGGTATTGGGTCAAATTAAGATAAATTAGCCCATCTTGGGTCATAGTTTTGACTTCCATCTCAGTCTTGTGCCAATGTTGTCTGACTTCTAATGGTTTTACTCTTTTGTTTTCTTTGATGCCTTTGCAAATCCCAGCAAGACTTTTCCAGTCGTCATTACTTTAAACAAGAATTGATATTGCTTCTTCTCTTATATACATCCTATCATATATAAAAATAAGAGCTTTTTAGAGTTACAGGCGTGAAAACTATTTTGTTGAGAAAGTCCATTTTCTCTTACATTTTTATTTGAGAAATATGCATATTTTTAAATGTTTCATTGTAAATTTGGTGAAGATTTATCGTGCAGATCAGTTTTCTGTTCAGTTCAGTCATTCATATACCTTTTGTTTCTTCTCATTGATTGTAATCCTTACAATATATCATCAGTGACCTCACTTCCTCCCTGTTCCCAGTTCTCCTTCTTTCCTAATCCTTCTGAACTTTGTCTTAGGGTAAATGCTGACCTTTGATCTATCTGTTTGGCTTTGCATTGCAATGCCATTTGTTGTTGTTGTTAAGTGCCTTTGAGCCAGTTCCACCCATAGTAACCATGCATAGGGTTTTGGAGGAGAGGCTGGCTGGTGAGCTTGAATCCCTAACCTGGCAGTTCAAACAGACTGCAGTTCATCACATTAACTGATAGATAGCTTGAATGCAATAGAGGCTGTCTTAATTTACAGTCTCGGAAACCCTATACAGGGTCGCTATGAGTCAGAACCGACTCCACGGCACATAACAACAACAACTGTAACTCAGTCATCATAAGTCGTGGCTTTAATGAACATAAGTTTATTTCCTTACTGTTTAGGAGGCTAGAAGTTCAAATTTAGGGCACCGGCTTCAGAAGTAGGCTCTCTTTCTATCTGTTCTGGGGAAAATCCTTATCTCTTTCAGTTTCTGTTCTTCAGTTCCTTGACAATCTCTGCATGGCACCTACTTTTCCCTTTACAGCTGGTTTGCATGTCTCTGTGACTGATTTGCTCTTTTAATAGTTCAGAAGGTTTAAGATACATCCCACATTGATAAAGACTTCATTAATATAACAGAAAACTCTATTTTCAACACTATTTTTGGGAACAACAATTCAACCCTAATGAGCAATTTAAAATAAAAAAAATTTGTTATTGGGAATTGAGTAAAGGTTTACAGACAAGATCATCAGTTTTATGTTCAACAAGTCACATTCTTTGTTTCATATCAATGGTTGCAATCCCCTGCAAGCAACAACGATTGTCTCTCTCTATCCCTCTTTACTCTCTGTGGCTCTTATGTCTACACCACCCTCCTTCTCATGCCTTCTCAACTTTGTTCTTAGGTAGATGTTGTTGCCCTTTTGATGTTGAATGATTGACCATTCCTCGGTGAGCATACCTTACTAGTGTTGTTGCCCCTCCTTTCTACTGTTTGGCTTAAAATTGGGTCTTAAGGGTGAGTTCCGTCCCAGACCTGAAGGGTAGTTGAGGGCCTTAGTCTTGTGGGTTCTTCCAGTCTCTTTCTGACCAGAAAGTGCCATCTTTATTTTTATAAACTTGAGTTTTGTTCCACAGTTTCTCCCACTCTATGGTGATCCTTTTCAGAACAGTTGGTAGTGATAGCCAGGCACCATCCAGTTCTTGTGGTCTCAGAGTCATAGTGACCGATGTTCATGTTTTACATTGGTCCATTGGATAGTAAATTCCAAGCACTTCAAATTTTCATCACTCTTCTTTCGTCTACACATGAAGAGACCAATAGTTACATCTTAGATGACTGCTCATGAACTTTTAAAATCCAAAATTTGATGTAGCACATTGTCTTTGTGGACTATGATATGACCATGGTGTTTCCAGAGCCTATGGTCCTGAGCCCCCAGGCCTAGCAACTCATTGCCTTAAGATGTTTGATAGTATCTAAGAAGTTGGGCCTATATGTTCAACCACATTCATAGGTGTGTTTGCAGCAAAAGTATACAACCACGTATAAATATCCTTTTAAAAATCCTTATATATTTGTGGGTTTACTCACATTTTCCCTCCAATACACATTCAGGCTGTTCATCTGTTCATGTATCTACCCATAGAGGTTGTTGTTAAGTGCCATCGAGTTGATTCCAACCCATAATGACCCTATCTAGGGTTTCCAAGGAGCAGCTGGTGAGCTTGAACCACTGACCTTGCAGTTCAAACGACATTGCAATCTGACACATTAGCCCACAGCGCCACACCAGGACTCTGTTATTCCAGAGTTGTGTACATAACAGTAGTATTTACCTCTGTCCTCTTTAACCCTTGCACCTCTGTGTGTCTTCACTGGTCTTCATCATTCTTCTGTCAACCTCCCTCTTCTTGTATATTGCCCTCCCCATCAACCAAGTTAACACCTTCTAGCCACTGCTGGTAACCATCAAATAACTTTTTTTTAGCATGAAAATGTTTTCTTGAGTTTTTACAATAGTGGTTTCATATAGTATTTGTCCTTTTGTGATTGACTAACTTCACTGAATATAATATCCTCCAAGTTTAATCCTTGTTATAAAATGTATCACGATTCATTGCTATTCCTCAACATTGCATAGTATTCCAATGTATGTATGTACCAAAGTTTTTTTTTATCCATTCTTCAACTGATAGGCATTCAAGCAGTTTCCTTTTTTTTTTTTTTTTTTTTTGCTATTGTGACTAATACTGTGATGAACATGGATATGTATATCTACTCCTGTCATGTGTCTTATTTCTCGGGGAACAAAGATTGCCTGGTCATTGCTATTTCCTCCAACTTTTTGAGGAAGTGCCATACTATTTTCCACAGTGGTTGCACCATTTTACAGTCACACTAGCAATGTAGGAGGGACCCAGTCTCTCCACACCCTCTCCTGCGTTTGTTGTTTTCTGTTATTTTGAATTTGGATATTAATGCTGGGGTGAGATAATAACTCATTGTTGTTTTGATTTGCATCTCTCTAATGGCTAATGGGGAGTCCTGGTGTTGTACAGTAGAATAAAGCACTAGGCTACAAGGTTGGTTTGAACTACAAGGTCGGCTGTTCAAATTCCTTGGAAACCAGCCACTCCTTGTAAACCCTATTCAGGGTCACTATGGGTCCCAACACTTAACAACAACAACATGAGTCGGAACCCACTGTGCGGTACTTAACAGCAACATCAACAATGGTTAATTATCACAAACATTTCTTCATGCTTGTTGGCTGCCTGGATGTCTTCTTTAGTGAAGTGGCTGTTATATCCTCTGCCCATATTTAAAAGGGGTTGTCTTTTTCTTATAGTTTGCTATACATTTTAGAGATGAGTAGCATTGCAAAAACAATTTCCCCAGGCTGTGAGCTCTCTTTTTTTCTCTTTTGGTGAAATCTTTTGATACACATAAGTGTCTAATTTTTAGGATGTCCCAGTCTTCTACTGTTTTTGTATTTTTAGTTATGCTTGACTTACGTTGGTTTATGCCAGGTGTTAGAGCACTTAATTTGTCTCTAAGTCCTAGCAATTTTTGTAAAAATAATTAAATCCTTTTAAGATGAGGCTTTCTACTCCCGTAAAGATTTACACCCTCGGAAACCCTGTACAGGGTCGCTATGGGTCGGACCCGACTCAACGGCTCTTAACAACAACAACAACAATCTTTTCTTATCACTTACCTCGGTCTCTAAGAAAACTTGGTGGCTCTTTGGGCTAACCATTAAGCTGCTAACGGGACAGTGGTTCCGATCCCCCAGGATCTGCGGGAGAGAGCTGTAGCTGCCTGCTCTTGTAAAGACGTACAGTCTTGGAAACCCTGAGAACCAGTTTACTATGTCTTAGAGGGTTTCTCTGAATTGGAATCAACTCCAATGGCAGTGGATTTGGTTTTTGGTGGTGTCTTAGTCTTTTGTGCTTATGTTGTTGTTAGTTGCTGTGGAATCCATTCTAATTCACGGTGACCCCATGTGTGCAGCGTAGCACTGCTTCATAAGACTGTCAGGGCTGTGACCTGTTCGAAGCAGCTCACCAAGCCTGACTTCCTGGTTTTACAATAGTTTGAAACGCCACCTTTTTGGCTAGTGATTTACTGTTTGCGCTACCTAGGGTTTCCTTTAGTCTTAAGCTGTTTTAAAGTGCTGTCTAATTCATAGCGACCCTGCCTAAGGTTTCCTAGGAGTGGCTGGTGAGTTTGAACCATTGACCTTGCGGTTCAAATGGACCTTGTGGTCCAGCGCTTTATCCCACAGCATCATACCAACTTAAATTCACCCAGGTTATTTTTTCACCCAAATCACCTTACTAAGGGCTGATTCTTTTACAGTGAGGAATATACTAATGCATATTTATGAACTTTGAACTTTATCAAACTAATTTTTGGTTCAGACATTGTAATCGCACTCTTGATCATCTAGCCATTCCTTCATGCATTTGTCTTATGATTTCTCTTATAATCAGGATTGATTTGATTTCCATAAAAATCAGATAGTACGAATGTTGGAGTCTTTATTTTCACCTTTCCTCAATCCCCAGCCAGAAAATGCACATTTCCTCAGGAACTTCATGTTGTCAGATTTTTGAAACTTCTCTTTCCCATAAATAAGCTATACAATGGAGAAAGTGATTTCCTTCATGTAGGGGTACCCTCCCTACCAATGAATTTTAGCTAGACCTTGGACCTTCTGACAGAAACCCAGTGGCCTGTGTAGTTAAAATTTCTATTTATGTGCAACTGTGTCCTGGTATGACACTGTGGATTAATGCACTTGACTGCAAAGTTGGTTTGAACCATTGGTCAGTGGTTCACGCTCACCAGCTGCTCCTTGGAAACAGGGTTGCTATGTGTCGGAACCGACCTGACAGCACTTAACAACAACAGTACAACATGCTGATTGTTTGGAGTCCTGGTGTGGCACTGTAGGATAAGCACTGGACAGCAAGGCAGGTTTGAACTGCAGGGTTGGTAGTTCAAACTCACCAGCCACTCCTCAGAAATTCTATACAGGGTCACTATGAGGTAGAATCAACTTGACGGCATTTAACAACAACTTGCTGTTTGTTAAGGAGTCCTGGTAGCATAATCGGTTACACGTTGGGCTGTAAACCACAAGGTTAACAATTCAAATCTACAAGCTACTGCATGGAAGGGAGGATTTCTGCTCCTGTAAAGACTTACAGCCTCAGAAATCCTACACAGGGTCAATCGGAATTGGATATAATTCCACAGCACTTAACTGCTACCACCACCATGTTGAGAGTGTGTTGACTCTGTAGGATAAACACTGGACTGCAAACCATAAAGTTAGCAGTTCCAGCCCACCAGCCGCTCCACAGAAGAAAGATGAGGCTTTCTGCTCCCACAAGGATTTAAAAAAAGAAACCCTATACGGGGTTGCTATGAGTCAGAACCGACTTTGCAGTACTTAAACAACAACACTAGGAAGTGTAGGGTCATGGCTTCAGAAGACATTCCAGTTAACTGCCCTTATAACGTGTTTCCTGTTTCTCTTCTACCCCCTAGTTCATTGTGTAGTTCTTGGAGTCTTAAAAGTTTGTAAGTGGTCTTCAAGGTGTAATAATTGTTCTCTACTTATCTGGAGCAACAGAAGAATAAAAGAGAGTCAGGAATGCGAAAAGAATAGGAATATGTGGTTAACTGCCTCTGTGAGTAAACTGCCTATTTTGCCTTGAGACCCAAAGAACTGGGCAATTTGATTAATGAATCTATAGAAGAATCCTGATCAAAAGGGGGAAAATGCAGAAGAGAATTTCAAATGCTTATGATCTAACAAATGCAAACGAAAGTTGATTGAACTCCTAAAACTGTTGTCCAGAGATAATCTTTAAACTTTAAGTCAAAAATATCTTAGAATCATTTTGACATAGAACAATCGTTGAGCTTAACTGATTAAAAAGGTCTTGAGCACGCCTTGAGCATTGTGCTCTTTAAAGAACTTTCTGTGTGGACCACATTGATCATAGCAACTCAGAAGATTAGTTAGGAACTGTAAGGGGCAGTGAGTTTCTGTTAATGAGGGAGGAACAACTCAGAAAAAGAGCATGAGAATGGCGTCCCAGCTTGAAGAATGTTGGAGTTTTGAAGAAATGCCACTTAACTATAAATGTACAAACTGTTGAATTGGTATATGTTTTTGCTATGTGTATTCTCAATGACAGCAACAACAAAATAAATAAAATTTAGAAACAATATCTTATGAATCACACAAACATACGCAATATTGTATTATCAGACCTCCTTCAAAATGTTTATTAAATACTTAACTGTGCTCCTGTGTTCTGACAGTTGAGGCTAATTCAGTGAATTAAGAAAAATGTGTCTCCACTATCACACCGCTTGTCAGGCTTGAAGTTTCCCTGTTGTTGAGTGCCGTTGAGTAGGTTCCCACTCATAGCATCCCAGTGTAGGGTTTCTGAGGAGCGGCTACTGAGTTTAAACGGCTAAATTTGTGGTTCAAACCAAACTTGTGGTCATGTGCCTGTCCTACAGTGCCACACCAGGACTCCAAAGTTCCTCTAAACTTTTGATAATATATAATGATATCTGTTTCTTTGTAGTATTAAACCGCTTTTAGACAAATTTTAAAAAATGGAAATAAATTTCAACTTGAAATAATGGAAGTTGTTGTAAAAAAAGCATTGAACTCTGATTCTGCTCTACACTGAAAATATGTGTGGTTGTTGTGAAGTACCGTGGAGTCGGTGCTAACCCACCGCGACCTTGTATCGGGTTTCCGAGAAGCAGCTGGTGAACTTGAACCGCCGACCTTGCAGTTCAAACAGCTTTGCAGTCTGGCGCATTAACCTGCAGCACCACACCAGAACTCCTTAGAGTACGTAGGCAATGCATGAAACCACACTGAAAAACAATCTTCACTTATCACATACCAAAAAACAAAACAAAAACATATCAGATCGCTATATACAAGATGCAATCTTCTCAGGAGAAAATATATCCTTAAATTCTCTTGTTTCTCACATGTATTCTCTGTTTCCCCTTATTTCTCTTTCCTAATTATGCTTGATTTTTTTTTTTTAATTGAATAAAACATGGAGAGAACCAAGGCATTACTTGAGAACAAGTAATTTTTATTAAAATATCCATTGCACTGATTTTTAAAATAGCCAAAAACGTGTGAAACAACCTAAATGTTCAACAATAGGGGATGAGCAATACACAAAGATAGGAGTTTAAAATAATGGAATATCAGACGGCTATGAAATGATGAATCAGACACTATGATGAAACATGAGAACATGGAAATCATGTAACTGAGACAGGCAGGATACAAATAGTGTGATTATATGGATTTAACAGTAATACTGTGCACTTATATGTCATTATTGTTTAGAGTCCTGGTGTGGTGCTATAGGATATCCTCAGCACTGGACTGCAGTTCAAACTTACCAGTCATATCCTTGCATATGATTGACTCGAGGACACTTAACTACAACAACAACAGCGTTGTTTATATGGGAGCCCTGCTGTGGCGTTGTTGGATCAGTACTGGATATTGAATCACAAGGTTGGCAGTTCAAACCTTCCAGCCTTGGGGTCTCTGTGAGTTGAAACTGACTCAGCAGCACTTAGCAACAATGACATTGTTTATATAGGAGTGGCACTTTGGAGAATATACAGTGGACTTTGAACCATAAAGTTGCCAGTTCGAGCCTACCAGCTGCTCTGCAAGAGAAAGAGAAGGTTTTTTTCTCCTGCAAAGATTTACAGCCTCAGAAACCCTATACAGGTCACCATGAGTCGGAACCAACTTGATGGCACTTAACAACTACAACGACAGTTGTTTACGCATGTATGTCTATATGCGTGTGAATATGGGAACTGCAGAACACGTAATTATGCTCCTGTAGAACTAGTCATATGACCCCATTTAATCCATGATGTCTCTGGAGAAGGCCAGCATAATGTTTAGCAGTGAAAATGAGGAAGACGCCCCAATGAAATGGATTGTCACAGTGACTACAGCAATGGGCTCAAACATAACAATTTTGAGGATGAAGCAGGTCCAGGCAGGGTTTCATTCTGTTATGTAGACAGTTACTGTGGGTCAGAACCGACTCGACAGCACCTGACAACAACCTGACATTTGAGGATGCCATTTCTACCATCTTCATCCTGCTGCACAGATTTATCTACATGTGTCTTTTGTGACTCATGGTATAGTCACAGAGCCAAAGTCTGCAAGCACAACACAGATTTGTGTCTAGTTGTGCTCTGCCCGTGAGAAGGAAAGGTTCACTGTTCTGCTACTAATGGCGCTATGTTGCTGGATAACCCATTGCAGCTCCACCTTGTGGATTCGTGTCTTAGTGTTGAGCCAGTGTGGGGCTCCTCTTCCGAGTATCCTTTTGTTTAGTACTCATTTTGGTGTTAACATTTTGCACAGATAGGAAGGTGTGGGTGTGAAAATTGAGCTTTTTGTTTAATTTATGTTTGAACCATTGGGTTTTTCATTGAGTTGTACTCAAGCCTCCTGTTGTTGTTGTTGTTATGTGCCATCGAGTCGGTTCTGACCCATAGCGACCCTGTATAGGGTTTCCGAGGTGTAAATCCTTACGGGAGTAGAAAGCCTCATCTTTCTCCCGCAGTGCAGCTGGTAGTTTCGAACCACTGACCTTAAGGTTCGCAGCCCGATTCATAACCACTACGCTACCAGAGCTCCTACACATACGTACTCAAGCCTCCTACACATCGATTTTTTGTTTTTTTCTTAAACCATTTCATCAAAGGTACTGATATATGCTGTCACAAAATAAGAAACTGTTAGAAGAGAAGAATATAAATAGAGGCATCCCAACTCTGAAACAGTGACACAAACTAACACACAGGGATGAGATAACCCTATGGGGTATGAGATACACTTCATGGTGACTCGAGAGACTTGTTTGGTCTCATGGCCTAGTGGCTAAGCTCTGGGCTTTCAATCAAGACTCCTAGTTCCTCTTACAGCACCTACACTGACTTGCTCTGTGAGTAAACTGACAAGTGGGAGTCACATAATTTAACACCTAATTATTCCAAGTAGAATGTATGGGTATAAAAAGCAAAATATCTTCAAAGCACTTTGAACATCCTGAAAGAAGGTTGATATTTGTATTTAAAATCTTTCTAGTATTCAGTTCAATGTGTGCCTATCTTGGCAAAGGCACATTAGGTACTCTTTGCCAAAAATAAAACAAGTTGTGCTTCCTGTCCCATTAATTTCATAATCATCCCAACTCACTGTTCCTGACATCTTTAGTCTGGTTTTGACCTTAGTGTACCTAGTTTTGTGGAAGTCATAGATTCTGTAAGTGTCTTTTCCTCTGCTGGAGAAAAGCATCATAGAATTTCAACATTAACTCAGAAGCAAAGGTGAGAAGGCAAGGCGAGCCAGGAGAGCTAGATCAATGGAAACAAAACAACCAGAATGGTGATAGTTAGATGCTGACACACTGAGAGAATTGTAACCAATGTGTGGAACAATTTGTATAAAAATTGTTGAATGGAAACCAAATTTGCTGTGTAAACTTTCACCTAAAACATAATTAAAAAAAAAAAAAAAAAATCATGGATTTATGGATAGTCTTGTGATATTTTTAAAATAAAATATTAAATGTAGTAACTTTGACGTTCATAATTAAATTAGTTTTTCTCAATATGTAGGAACATATATTATGTAAAAAGAATATGGATACTATTAAGGATACTACTTAAACATTGGACTCCTGGTGTGGCGCTTTAGGATCAGCACTGGATTGTGAACCACAAGGTCAGCAGTTCAAACCCACCAGCTGCTCCTTGGAAACCCTATACAGGGTTACTTTGAGTTAGAACTGACTCAATAGCACTTAACAACAACAACACACAGCAACTGAAAGGTTGGTGGTTTGGACCCACCCAGTGGTGATACACAAGAGACACTTGGCAGTCGGCTTCTGTAGAGTACGGGCAGGTCAGTAATGGTGAGGATGATATGGAGTTCTAGTCTGACACACAAATTGACTCAGTGGTAGCCACTTGTTTTTTGTGTATATGTGTAGACTCACTGATAGAACAAGTCACTTTACAGATGTGAGTGCACTATATCCCCAGGGGTCCTGGCCTTTTAGCATGTCCTGAATCACAGGTTCTGAGGCTAGAGTAAGACTGAAGGGGCAGAAAATTGCCTCCTTTAGCTGTTCTGACAGAGAAGTGAGAAATGGTTTCGAAGGAGGCCAGCCAATGGAACAAATGGCTGGGTTTTGTTTTGTGTTTTGAGAACCTGGTAGTGATATAAGGTGCCTGGTGGCATTGTGGGATAGGCATTGGACTGCTAAATGCAAGGTCTTTGGTTCAAACCCACCAGTTGAGACTGTCTGTTTCTGTAAAGATTTACCATCTTGGAAATCCTATGTGGGATCCCTATGAATTGGAATGGTATCAATGGTAATGGGTTTTTTTGGGGTTGGGAGCAGATGATCTGAGTTGCACAGCTGTGCCCAGCTGTAGATGTCACTGTAGTCAGTGGCTTTTGCTACTCAGCACCTAAGGGGTTAATTGGGCCTGGTTCAGAAGGCCAAGTTGAGGCCAATTAGTGCCTTCCAGAGTGTATGTCTTTGTCTCTAGGACATCAGTTGACTACAATGAAAGGTACAAGTCAATGATTAAATCACTCTTCTTTTCTAAGAAGGGAAGACATTTATCCATCTATACTCTAGCTTGTAAGACTAGGCTATTTGATGTTAGGAAAGGGGTGGGGTGGGGTAGAAAAATCAGTGAGATAATCCTTCTCAAGTTTGATGGGTGACGTAGGATAAGGGAGAAGGAATAAAATTCTATTAAGAGAAAGGAAAGAATATGAAACAACAGAATATGTTTTCTGTATCTTTAGCCCTAAGGAGCTCTGGTAGCCTAGCTGTTACAAATCCGGCTGCTAACCTCAAGGTCAGCAGTTTGAAACTACCAGCTGTTCTGTGGGTGAAAGATGAGGCTTTCTGCTCCCGTAAAGATTTACAGCCCTGGAAACCCTGTTACAGGGTTGCTATGAGTCAGAACCAACTCCATGGCACATAACAACAAAAACATCTTTAGACCTGAGCCCGCCGTGTTACATTCAGGCAGTGTGAGCTTTCAGGAGAACTTCTATGAACATCCTTCTTAGAAATTTCCCTTTTACCACAGAGGAAGCGAAGAAAAAAATCTCTAACTGAGATGTTCTTTTCTTTCACCACTTACCATTCCAAAAAGATAATTTCCAATGCTAAAATAGAATTTAGGATTTAGAAATAGCTACTGTGTTGACTAATTAAAAAAAAAAATCCTGTGATTACATAGCCAATTGCTTTTCCAAGTACATCCAATTTTGCTTTTTCTTCTCTAGTAACACCCTGGTGTGAAAACAAAATAAAGCCTAGTAAATTCACTGCAGAATTTTGTATTCATCTGATCTCTTACTTTTTGCGAAGATAACCATCTCTCTCTCCACCCACCACCACCACCGTTGTAACTCGGTATGATTCGTCTTTTTGAAAACAAAACAAAACAAAAAATGCATGTGAAGGGGCTTCAAAAAGTTCCTTGTGTGTAAATGTCTTATACATAGATAGTCATTTGAAAAGAACTCTCCTCCAATCTTCCCGCTTCCCCTGGTCTGTTGGTTGTTGTTAACACCTTGATTAAGCCTTGTTCTTATTGGTACAATATGTTAAGCTCAGGACTGCTCTTTCTCTCCCTCTCTCCTCTAGGTCTCCCTTCGAGTGAGTGGCTCGGTTTAAATCCTCCACACACTCGCTGAGCCAGGTGGCGTTGCTTCCTGCCTCTTATGCTCGCTGTTGCTAAGTGAGAGGCACCATATCGCACATAAAGCTGAACCAATAGCATCCTGACCCCCACAGGCTGGTAAAAGCTGAAGAAAGAGAATCCCACAGTGTTGTCTGTGGCTGGTGGGTCCTCCTCCCCCTCTCTTTTCCCTCCCACCTTTTCTTTTCCAACAGGAAGGGGAGGAGGTGAGGGAGACTGTAGGAGGAAGCGGGAAGAAAGAGAATGGGGGAGGTGAATCCTAATATGCCTTGCTGTACTTGAGATAAATGCCATTTTTTTCTTTGTGAAGCAATGGTCGCCTGCCTCCAGCAGATGTGTTTCTTTCTGCCCGGAAAACGGTCTGTGTTGTCAAAGCTCAGACTCTGAATAAGACGACTGTTGACCCGCATCTCTGCTTTGCGTTTCTGCCTGGATGTAGCTATGAATCTTTTAATCCCCACCGTTTTGCACATCGTGGCACCCTGTTCATTCTTCCTCTTCACTCTCTTGGTGTTTTTTTTTTTTTTTTTTTTTCCTGCTTCCCGATATTCTCCCCTTTCAGACTGGATTTCCTTTGAATGTAAAAATTAGCGAACTGTATTTTATATATTGTCCTATGAGGAAGTTTTAGGACCATCTTAGTGAAGGGGCAAGAGAGAACAAGTATTTATAAAGGTAAAAAGAATTTATTTAAATCTACTATTAAAAAATTTCACAGAAGTCTTGATTCTTTTTTTTTTCTTTCCTTTCTTCAGATCTCTGTAACACAAAGTGAAATGAAAGGCTGTTCTTAACTGGATAACTGCCAGTGTAGACAACCAGTTGGTATAGTTGAGATTATACAGAGGAAATGGCCTTTCTCCTATAATTACTTGGATATTTTGGGCAACATCAGACCCAAGTTACCTGGATAATTATGGCTTTTTAGACCTGACCTTAGAACAAAACAGATTCCAGTTTTCCATGAAAAAACGTCTGCTATCTTGGGTGATAAAAATAGTGAAGGCATCACTGTTTTTATAACCATGTGAAACACAGTTATAAGAAGACTTTTTTTCAGTTCTTTGCTCAGTAGGTTCGCAATAAATGTCTCTTGGCCTTTTGGAGATGGCTTTATTATTTGGTTGCTTATGTGTCTTTTGGAAATTAAAAAAAAAAAAAAAAGTCTGTTTCTGAGTTAAGGATGCTAAGGTTTCCTATTATCTATTCCTGGACATTAAAAAATATATATATATATAATATATATATATATATATATATAGTGTGTGTGTGTGTGTGTGCGTTTTCGTGGAATATCAAAAGGATGATAGTCATGGTCAAGCTATTCATTTCCCTCAAGAAATTTTCCTTTCATATTTGTAACTCTCTCACTAGCAGGCAGCAGTCAGGCTGATTACTCATTACCACACAGAAAAGCCATCTTTCTTCTCTTATTCCACTTGTGTTTTACAGCCTTTATGTCAGTTTTTTGTCTTTTGTACATATCCCAAACTAAAATGTTTTCATAAATGGAAGTATGTGGAATCAGAGTAACCAAAAGGAAATTTACCAGTGAAAAATCTGAACAGCTGGAATGTTTTTCTTTTTTGTTTTATGAACCTATCTTTTATTATTATTGTTTTAAATTATTATAGCAATAAAGAAAAAGACAGTCAATGCCACCAGGTCTGATTTAATAACATTTAAAAATAAAAAATTCATGTATAATCGTCGTTTTACTTACTTTCAGTCTCCTCCAGATTAGGAACTATTTACTGTTGTTGTTAAGTGCTGGCAAGTCAATTCAGACTCATAGCGACCCTGTATAGGGTTTCCAAGGAGTGGCTAGTGTGTTTGAACCGCCAACCTTGTTGTTCAAACCCACCTTGCGGTCCAGTGCATTATCCCATAGCGCCACACGTCATTTACAGGTACCCAGATGCTCAGATCTGCTGTGCCCATTTTCTCAAGGAGGTATTAAGGACAAAATAAAGCTCCAAAAGTTGACAATGATATTTAACAACAACAAAAAAAGGGAGGTGGGGTGGTGTTTGAGGATGGCCAAAAAGTCTTGTTAAACGGACTTACTTGTGAGTCAGTTGGCCTTAACTATAACTGTTCAATGTTTTTCTATTGCATGTACAGCCCTGTGCTGAGAGTTTTGAACTAGAAACACAGTAAAAAGTAGGTCTTAGCTTTGTGCCTCCACCTCTGGGTTATCACGGTCTTAGTTTTAACAACATCATTATTCAGGTACAAACTCTGTCCTTCAGTCAAATAAACCTGCCAGGACCAGCTCTTGCTGATTTTCTCCTTCTCCCTGGTTGATAATTCTTTTCCTTCAAATCTTCTGCTGTTGTGAATTTCTTAACTCAGCTGTTTAAGCACAAACCCCTCTAAATCACTGAAGCGTTTTCCCTTAAATTTCCATTTGTCTAATCTTTCAAGGTACTAGCTATGGCTTCTCTACCAAATTGTCCCATTTACCTGGAGTAGGATAAGCAATGGAGCACAAGGTTGGTTTGAACTCTGATATCGGTGGTTCAAACTCACCAGCTGCTCCTCAGAAACCCTGTAAAGGGTTTCTATGAGTTGGAACCTACTCCACGGCATTTAATCACAATAACCTGGTATCTTAGCTTCCTCCACTCTGTGCCTTTACTGAAACTATGTCCTTCTTCCAGACTGCTTCTCTTCCCTTGTCCCACTTTGTGAAAATCTTAGCCTCAAATGTGACTTTTCCCACTCAAGACTTCATCTTCCAGTCATCTGAGCACCTCTTTGTCCCTACCTCACATTTCATCTTCTGCTTTTACTTGTATTTATTTGCTATATCTTAGGCCTGGTGTGGAGCTCTAGGATAGACCCTGGACTTTGAACCACAAGATTGGTAGTTCAAACCCCCTCACTGTTCCTTGGAAACCCTATACATATATATACTCTCACACACACATTTGATTATATATGTACATATTAAGGTGACTTTGCAGGGACACTATTAGGGAATATAGGAGAGTGGCTAAAGACGTCCTCTGAGCTCTTTGTTGGCACTACTTTGTTGTTGTTAAGTGTCATCAAGTCGGTCCCGACCCATTTGTTGGTGGTGTTGTTAAGTGCCGTTGAGTTTCCAAGAAGCAGCTGGTAATTAAATGAAAATCACATTTGCTGTGCCAACACAGCTTCAAGACAGTCCCCCAGGTGCCCAGTGCAACCTAATAAACCAAAACCAGTTGCAGTTGAGTCAGTTCCCAACTCATGGCAACCTCAGTTTGTGAGAATAGAACTGTATACTTCATAAGGTTTTCAATGGCTAGATTTTTCAGACGAAAATCACCAGACCTTTCTTCTAAGGTATCTCTGGGTAGACTCAAACCTGCAGCCCTGTGGTTAGCATATAAATTCAGTAACCATTTGGTACCACCAAATCCTTTCTTTTTAGAAATTCTGAAACCACCACTTCACAACCTTTCCATTTAATTAATTATAAGCTACTCAGGCCTAGGGCTCTGTCTTCTTCATCATCTAGTTTTCCAAAGTACCTAAGACAATTGTGTTACACCCAGTAGGTACTGAAGTAATACCTATTCAATTGTCACAGAGTTACTCCCAGAATATTTAAAGATTATGTCTGCAAATCACGAGATTTCCAAACTATATGTGTAGAGAAAAATGGGATTTTATATGAATATTCTAAATTAAGATTACCAAATTATTAAGATCATAATTACAAAAGATACAGTGATTATTCTATTTACTAGTCAGGGAAGGTTAGATAATGCTATAATGACAAGCAACTCCTAAATCTTAGTGGTTTAAAAGAACAAAAATTTACTTCTTGCTTGTGTTTATTATGAATTGGCATGGAGAGGGAGGGGCTCTGCTTACTGTCACTCAGGAACTCATTCTGCTGAAATAGCCACTTTCTCAAACTAGTGACCATGCCACAGTAAAGAGAGCTGCAGAGGATCTAACATCAGCAATTTAATGTTCCAGAAATGCTCCCTGTCACTCTGCTCACTAGTTATCCCTCAGAACTAGTCATATGACCATATCTATGCACATGATGTCCCTGGAGAAGGACATCATGCTAGATAAAGTGGAGGGTCAGTGAAAAAGAGGAGGCCCCTCAATGAGATGGAATGACACGGTGGGTACAACAATGGACTCAAACATAGGAATGATTGTGAGGAGGGTGCGGGACCAGACAGTGTTCCCTTATGTTGTACATAAGGTCACTGTGTGTTGGAACTGACTTGAAAGCACCTGATAACAGCAGCAACCATATAAGGGTCAGGAAGTGCAGTTCTGTTCTGTCATGTGTCTAGAAGATATTGTTATTAAGTACCGCCAAGTTGTTTCTGACTCATACTGACCCTGTATAGCTTTTCTGAGGAACGGCTTATGAGCTTGAACTGTCGAGCTTGTGGTCCACTGCTTATCCTACAGTGCCACACCAGGACTCCAAGACAGAGAGCTAGAACTATTTGGGGAATAGTATAAATGACATCCACATTATATTATTTACTCAAAAGTTTTGTTGTTGTTGGTAGTAATGTTGTTGTAACTCATAGGGTTTCCGAGACTGTAAATCTTTGTGACAGGAGAAAGCCTCGGTTGTATCCCATGGACCTGCTAGTGGGCTGAAACCGCCAACCTTGTGGTTCCAAGTCCATTGCTTAACCTACAGAGACACCACTCTCCCCAAGATCTTTATAGAGGATGTTTTCTTTAATATTAAGCTTAGAAGTGTGGAGAATATTCACCTAGTTCCTAGTCTTTTGCATATGGTGCTGTAGGGTAACACACTGGACGGTTTGAACCACAAGGTTGGCAATATAGGGTTGCTATGAGTTGGAACCAACTTGAGGGCACTTAACAACAACATTCCTTCCTTCATCCACCAAAATGATTTGCTTTGCCTGACTGTGGAGGACTTGGCCACAGCAACTATACTTTTGTTCTAGTAAGTATAAAATGGAGAAATTGCCCATTGTTTGTATCTCTTTAACTGCTCTTACCAATACTTCAGAGGCTCTTGTGGGCATATTTGCCCTAGAAACCTATCCAAGAACTGCCTCAAGTTTCACTTTGTCACAGTCAGGATCACAGAAAAGTAGTACAAGTTTTTTATGAAGTTCTTTAAAAATATTAGAGAAAGCACAATATATTATATAATAGTTGTTATTAACTGCCTTCAAGTCAAGTTGCTGTTGTTAAGTACTGTAAAGTCAGTTCGGACTCATTGTGACCCTATATAGGGTTTCCGAGGAGCTGCTGGTGAATTTGAACCTTTAACCTTGCAGTTCAAACCATCCTTGCGGTCCAGTGCATTATCCCACAGCACCACACCAGGATTCCTCTTCCAGTCATAGCAACCCTATACAGAGTTTCCAAGGAGCCCCTGGTGGGTTTGAATCACTGACCTTGTGGTTAGCAGCCCAGTGCTTATTCTATAGAGCTACACCATGTCTGCCTTATCACATAATAGCTACATTATTTTTCATAGTGAAAATTCAGAAACAGCCTAAATGTCCAACAATAAGGATTGGTTCTGTAAGTTAGGATATATTTAGAAGATGGAATCAAATTTTATGTGGAAGAATATTTAGTGAATTTGGTAAATGTTCCCAATATACTGATTGCTGACTTGAGATTGTCAAAGACTTCGTGGTACTTGGCTCCACTATCAACACCCATGGAAGCAGTAGTAAAGAAATCAAACGACGTGTTGCATTAGACAAATCTGCTGCACAAGACCTCTTTAAAGTGTTCAAGACAAAGATGAGGACTAAAGTGAGCCTGACCCAAGCCATGATATTTTCAATAACTTTACATGCTTATGAAAGTTGGACAGTGAAGAAGGAAGACCATAGAAGAGTTGATGCATTTGAATTATAGTATTGGAAAAGGATATTAAAAATACCACGGACTACCAAAAGAACAAAGAAATCTGTGTTGTAAGAAGTACAACCAGATGCTGCTTAGAAGCCAAGATGGCTAGACTTCATCTCTCATACTTTAGACATGGTCTCAGGAGGGACCAGTTTCTGGAGAAGGGCATCATGCTTGTTAAAGTGGAGGGTCAGCAAAAACAGAGGGAGACCACTAACGAGATGGATTGGCACAGAGGCACTAAGAGTGGGCTCAACAGTTGTGAGGTTGGAGCAAGATCGGACAATGTTTTGTTCTGTTATTCATAAAGTTGTTATGAGTTGTAACTGACTTGATGGCACCTACTAACAACAACCTGAAGAAGAAGAAGAAGAAGAAAACAAAAAAACCAGGCACTAGAACAGAATATATAGCAAACTCTGCTTTTAAAAAATGCATTAAAATGGAAAAGGAAATTAACTTCTGGTATGAATGTGAATAGGGTTTGTCTCTTTGTGAGAATACCATGAAAGGTTTTTATTCTTTCCCCATATATATATATTTTTTTCCTTCATCCTGATGTGACACTGGCTTGCTAAAAGCAAAGTCTGCAGTTCAAACCCACCAGTGACTCCTTGGAAGTCCTATGTTGTTGTTGTAATTAAGTGCCTTCGGGTCAGTTCAAACTCATAGTGACCCTTTACAGGGTTTCCGAGGCTGTAAATCTTTATGGGAGTAGAAAGCCTCATCTTTCTCCCATTGAACAGCTGGTAGTTTCGAACTGCTGACCTTGGGGTTCATAGCCTGATTCGTAACCACTACGCTACCAGAGCTCCTTATACATGGTGTTAATTTCCAGCACCATATAGTGAGCTTGGCCCAGGATCGGGCAATGTTTCATTCTGCTATGCATAAGGTCGTTATGAGTCGGCACGGACTCAATGGCATCTAACAATAACAAAAACAACAACATTTATTTTAAGTGAGTACTTTGCACACAGATAAATCTTTACAGGATGCTAAGACAGAGGTTCAGAAACAGCGCTAATGTGGATCAGGAGACAGTTTGACGTCAGTTCACATGTGTCCAGATATAGGCATTTTACCATTTCTTGCCCTTTCTTCTGCTGAGTTACCATATAGATCTTCCATGGCATTTTGACTTGACATTTCACAGCTGCTGCAAATCCACTAAGCAGGGACATGACATTGGCACTTTGAGGCCTCTGGTAGCATATGGGTTTGTAAAGAGATGCTAAATTTGCTGAGATAGTGAAAAACTGGCATGTACATGTGTTTATTTTGGGATGATACGGACTCTTGTGACATAGGGACCCATTCTGGAAGAACCTGTAACATTCATTCATCTTGTGTTGTGCACCGAACTATAATGCAACAGCTGTCATCCACTTTCAATGAACGATTGTCATATTGTCAATCCACAAGAATACAGAGCAATTTTCATTCCCTGTGTTGAAGCATCGCCATTGTGATGTAATTCAGTTCATATTAACAATGCTTTGATGACAATTCCTTTTCACTCCACCCTTCTAGCCCTCCCTTTCTCCTTTCTTAACCAGAGGGAGAAGACGTATTTTGACAATATCTCCAGTTTTATTAGTTGTTGCTTTTAAAACATTTTGGGCCCATAACCCTCATTGAAACGGCATAGAACACACCAATCTATTTCTTCTTCTTCTTCTTTCTTTCTTATAGAAATATCTTAGAGGTAGATAGTGCATTACCTGGAAGAACTGTACATGTATCATCTGTCTTATTTATTCTTAAAATATCCTCACGAGAAAGGAACACGAGTAACTGTTCTCTTTTGATAAGAAGCACAATTAGAACTCAGCTCTCTTTACTTTGGGCTCCATAATCTGTTCATTCAAACAGATTGTTTATTTTTTTACAGTGATGTCAGTAGCTGTTTACATGGGAAGAATTAACTCTCCTAATGAATTTATATTCACTGATTTCCCCTCGAGAGAAAATTGATTCTATGTATGCATCTTCCTGATTTTCAAGGGACTTACCTGTCACAATAGACTATTTTAATCTGATTGAGAATGTTGTCTTTGTTAGAATTTTCCCAAGAGCTAAGTCTAGGTAAGCACAATTGATATGATTAAAATACATTGTGCCTATTCGTATAAGTGCTTCCATGTACATTGCTGCAGTTTTAAAATAAAAAATTAATTGTGATTATGGGACATTTTCACTTTCTCATTTTTTAATACTTCATTTCACTAGCTCAGACACTGTACTTCTAAAAACATATGGTGGGGTAAGGAAAGATGGAGAGACTTCAGGAAGGTAGAAAGCTGGGTTTCAGGAACCAGAAGAGATCTATATAACATAGTTTTGTTAATTTCTCATACTGTTACTTGGAGAATGTTCCATTATAGTGTTGTTTTCATGAAGCCTTTTCCTGAACATCCTTATAAAACAGGGCATTTGAAATAACATAGTCCCAAAATATAAACATACAAACAGAAACCCAAACCCATTACTTTCCAGTTGATTCCAATTCATAGTGATGCTGAGTAGGAGTGCTCCGAAGTGTTACTTGGCTCTATCTAATCTTTATGGAAACAAGCTAGGCCTTTCTTTTGTGATATTGCTGAGTGGGTTTGAACCGTCAACATGTAGATTGAATAGTCAAGTATAAACTATTGGCACCATCCAGGGAGCCTTTCTCAAATATAGGGACGCAAAACTGAGAGGGGGTGAGAAAAAAATTCTGTCTAGGATCTAAGTGGTTACGAATCAGGCTCCTAACCTCAAGATCAACCTACCAGCCATTCTGTGGGGGAAAGATGAGAGACTTTCTGCGCTCGTAAAGATTTACAGCCATGGAAACCCTGTACAGGGGCACTGTGAGTCAGAACCGACTCCATGGCACATAGCCACTCCCACCAGAATCTAAGAGTTGAACAGCCTTAGGTAAATGAACATAGATTTAACAGCCAGCCAGAAATGTCTCCTATTTTTCATCCTTACATGAGGACTTGAGAAATGAAGAGAGTAGAAGAGGGGTAAGGAGAAATACATTCACAAAGTATGTATTTCGTGTTCAATTTGTCATATGCTTAGTACTATTATGCATATTGAAACAGTCCAGAATTTGAACACATTGTGTCTGTCCTTATAGAGCTGCTTATTTTTTTACTAGATTTGAGTCCTGCCTTCTTGGTTGGAAAACATGGTCACTGTGCATTTCAGGCTGCTATACCATCTGAGCCTAGTCACCTCAGGGATGTGAAGTACAAGAATGTTACCCAACAGTGTAGAACAGGAAGTAGAGACCCCACCACTAACGGAAACTTCGGAGGCCATGTAAAGTTTGTTCCCAGCTTTGGATCTTGTTAGGACACAAAGACAGCTCTTTCTCCTTCAGCAGGAAGCTCCAGTGGGCTCAAAGGCAGCTCTACAAACCCTTACACATTACCATCTCTTAGCCAGAGCCCCATAACATTGCCTTGTCCATAACTTGTGTGTCTGGAGTAGACAAATGAGACTTCGACCTTACTTTTGACGTCACCCTTTTTAAAAGGGAGATGGTAAATTAAAGTTGGGGGATGTACGTGTGAGATACGCTTTTGTTGTTGCTTTTTGAGCTGCGATTTGTTAATAAGGCAATTCTTTGTGGCACAGGCAAGTTCTTCCAGCAGGCAAAAATTAAAACTAGCTTGCATAGCTTTTGCATTCCTTCTTGCATTCACTCATTCATTAGTAAAATGACTAATGGTGTCAAGTTAAAAATGGACAGCCTGGGTATGAATTTCTGTTTATGTGATTTGGGTACATTGCTTACCTATTAGTAAAATGTAGATAATTATAGTTCCTACCTCACAGCATTTTTGTGAGGATTCACCGGGTTAATATATGCTTAGAACAGCACCTTAACACAATAACCAAAACCTGATTCTAATTCATAGTGACCCAGTATAAGGTTTCTAAGGCTATATATCTTTACGGAGCTGGAAGCCTCATTTTTTTCTCCCTCAGAGCAGATGGTGGGGTTGAACTTCCGACCTTGCAGTTAACAGTCTAGTGTTTATCCTACAGCACCACTGGATTCAATAACACTTCGGTAAAGGCTAGCACTTTGATTCATTTCTCTAGTGAAAAAGAGATGTCTTTCCAGGCAATTTTACTAAGACCTCAGTAAGGTCCCTCATGAAATAGTCAACCTCTCTGAATGATGAGGTTTTAATATTTTCTTTAGCTCCTGTTGTTGTTAAGGGCTATCGAGTCAGTTCTAACCCTGTATAGGTTTTTCTGAGGCTTTAAATCATCTGTGGAGCAGAAAACAAGCCTTGTCTTTCAACCAAGGAGAGGCTGATGAGTTCGAATTGTGGACCTTGTGGTTCACAGCCCTGTGCTTATCGTATGGAGCCATTGCACTTGCTGCTTTAACTTCTTTTGTTGAGAAGTGCTGTGCTGTTGGTTCCTACTCATAGTGACCCTGTATAGGGTTTCAGAGGAGTGGCTGGTGAGCTTGAACCGGCGACCTTGTGGTTCAAACCAACCTTGCGGTCCAACACTTTACCCTGCATGTTTTTCTTTGAATCATTTAAAAACAATGCTCTCCCTGTCTTACACAATGCTGGAGATGAGTTTACCTTTCTGGTTGTTGGAGGGATGGATTTTCATTTCAGCTACTATAGTTTTGAATAGCTGACCCTCCTGCCTTGCCCTCTTCTTCCTTCTCTTCCATCTATTCAGTTCCTTTTTCTTGCTGGCTCTCTTTGCTGTTCTATCTCTGGCCAGCTCCATGTAGCCCAAGCTCACAAAGTTGTAATACTCAGTGGTATATTATAGTATACAGAGTGGCTGTCTCAGAAGCCACTCACAGAGCAGTGTAGTTTACCTCTTTAAAAATTAGGTTATCTCAGTATGCATTCATATAGAAATGCTTGCATATTGTTGAACATGCTCTTGACTGAAAAAGGTCTTGCTTTAAATGTCAGGAATGTAAAAACTTAAAAAGTATTCACGATGTGTCACATACACAGTGATTTCAGGGTGTCCTCCATGAAAGTTTCATAGACTGCATTTTGGAGACAAGTCAAATGGGTCCAGTAATTGTTAAATAGCCATTGTAGTTCTGTTCTCTTAGAGACTTGAGAAGAATTCAAAGCGTTAGTTCAGATGGTCACAACAGTTCAAGAATAGTGGTTGTTGTTGTTATGTGCCATGGAGTCGATTCCAACTCATAGCGACCCTGCACAGGGTTTCCGAGGCTGTAAATCTTTATGGGAGCAGAAAGCCTCATCTTTCTCTCGCGGAACAGCTGGTAGTTTCAAACTGCTGACCTTGAGGTAAGCAGCCCCATTCACAACCACTATATATATTTGAATCCTATTCAGATAGTGAAGGGCTCGTTCCTGTCACTGATTCCCATACTCCACAGGATAAGGTCAGTATGAAAGACAAATATGGCAATTAAGCCATTTGTAATGCAACATTTGCATTTTTCACAAAATGATGATGTTCTTTTGTTAAGTACTTTATGCAGTGTATTGTTAGATTTCTGAGGGGCTGTGGTTTGAAGTTTCTAATTGAACACAGTATAATGATGCCCAAAGGGGCTAGAGAAAGGGAGATGGATATTAGCCATGTAGTGGATATTTTGATGTGGAAGGGATTGTCATCCCTAGTGGTTACGAATCGGGCTGCAAAACCACAAGGTCAGCAGTTCGAAACTATCAGCTGTTCCGCGGGAGAAAGATGAGACGTTCTGCTCCCATAAAGATTTACAGCTTCGGAAACCCTGTACAGGGTCGCTATGAGTCAGAACTGACTCCACTGCACATAACCACCACCAGAGAGGAATTCCATTTGTGAATTCGACATAGTGGTGGAATACTACACAAGATAAGCACCGGACTGTCAGGAGTTGAGGTAAGTTTTGAGATGTATCTCCTAAGTTGAAAATATGCTCTTTGCTGCCTTTTGTCTTTCACCCAGTGTTTAATCTGTTCACTCATTCAGATGACTATGAATGCTCTCAACATTATGATGAAATAGATGTAAAAGTTAAAAAACAAAAGCATTCTTATAAAACCTCTTTCCCTTTCTTTGTCTCCTCTTTCTCCCTTAGTCTCATATGAGACCAGATAAACATACTCTATTAGGGACAAGAGTCAGAAGTCAAGCAGTCTCTTCATCTTCTTTCTGAACCTTTTTCTACTGTAAACTTTGAGTGCCTGAGTGCGTTCTTGTTTTATTGGTATGCCCACCTGTGTTTTCCCACACTCTATTGTTTCCCCATTCACAACATGGACCCTTGACTTGTGGGCTACAGGAGTGGGTGGACACTCAGATTTCCACCTGACTGTGTCCAGTTGACCTTCCTGGAAAGTGTTCCCAGAGACAGGCAAGGACATCATAGTCTTGTCATCCAAAGCTTTGGTGATACATCCATAGATAGCTGCCTCAACCACAACAGCCTCATCTGGGCTCTGCTTTTGGGATTGTTCTTTTTCTTTCATCCCTCAGACCTCATTCTGCAGAAGGCTGTGGTATTTTGTTTGGTTTGCCATAATTTGCCTTAGCTTTATTTCCATATGTCCAGAAGCAGTCATTGTAGTTGTCATTACCACCATCACTACCTTTTGTATAGAGCACATTCCCTGATGATAATCACTGAACTGACATGTACCAGGCTTTGTTCCTGGTTTGGTGTGAAGCTGCAGGGTAATGCACTGCACTGAAAGGTCAGTTTGAAGCACTCCTGGGAAACCCTAAACTGGTTGGCTATAAGTTGGAACTGACTCAACGGCACTCAACACCAACCAACAATTACTTTAGTCCTCACAACCCAGTGGTGGTTCTTGTTTTTAGCTGCCATGGATTTGGGGACCCATGCACAATGGGCTTAAATACTGCCCAGTCCTGTGCCCTCCTCATGTTGGTTAGGGATCAGACCATTGTGATCTATAGGGTTTTCATTGGTTGGTTTTAAAAAGTAGATCACCACACTTTTTCCCCTAGTTCATAGTCCATCTGAGTCTGGAAACTCCACAGAAGCCTGCTCAGCATTATAGCCACTCAGGAGCCTCCATTGATATTTGGATGGTAGTTGTGCTTGGGGTGCATTTGGCTGAAAGCAAACTTGAGTCTCTTACAAGGAAGACAGACATTACACAGACATTACATTCAGTGCCCGCCTGTGTTGCTGTGAGGTTGATTCTAACGGCATTATCACTTTACAGAGTGGAAACTGAGGTACAGCAAATTCAGTATTTGACTGATGTCACATGTCTAATACGTGGCAGAGCTGGTATTTTGAATCCTGACAGCTTGGCATAGGAGTCCTTGCTCTAAGAACACACAGTACTTCCTTTCAAGATTCATCACACACAATTATGATGTTGGGCCCTGGGAGGTCAGGGAAGTAAAATGCAAAATCTTTATCCCCAGTAGAGACAAAGGACAGATATAAAGATACCGGAGGCCGCATATGGGTCTTTCCATCTGGGTGAGTTGGTCTTTTTGTTTTCAACAATCCTGAAAAGTTTATTTAAAGCAACTGCAAATATGTCTCTGTGAGTCAGGCTGTGTAACCTCAGTCAATTCACTCTCTTCCTTGTGGTGTCTGTAAAATGGGGAGATTAGATCTGATTATCTTTCAGATCACTTCCAGCTCTAAGATTATACGATTCTGTGTTTTGGGAGTGTTTTTCCGTAGCATACTCAATGATATAACAGTCCCCCCCCCTCCCCCAGCACTTTCAAATGCTTTTCTCTCTGATTCTTTTCTTCACCCATGTAGAATTCCTGAAGTATCCTGTGATCTTTATTAATCACACAGGGATGGACTGTCATCTTCTCAGACTCTAGTGGAATGGCTAAGGTGCCCTCTGCAGAAGATATTGTGGCTAATGTTCTCATTACTGACTAATTGGCTAAAGAGACTTCTCTCACATTGCATTTAGCCTGATTGATAGTTTTCTATCACCTGATGGGTGGAATGGACAGCCAAACCAATTATCACTGCAAAGAGAGCTCCATAGAGCAGAGAAGTGCAGTCTGAGGCAAAAGACCCTTATAGATTATGTCTAGTCAGGGTGCCTGCTGAGAGTTTGTTAAATTAAATGGTTTTCTGAAAAGTACAGTTAGACATGTCTTGAAATACACGTACCATAGGTCACCCTTAAGCTCACTGGGCCTTGTCTTCCTGAAGAAGGGCATGTCATTGGCCGTGTTTCAAACATGTATAAGATGACTATGTAGTTAGCTGAACAACTAACACAAGCTCACTTTGAGCTGAAGGAGAATGTACCTCTCGTGAGTCGTGTCACACTGAGGCAAGCTATACTTGGATGGAATCTTGTAGACATCTGCATTTCTCAAGCTCATGTTTGTATTAATGTTCTTTGCTCAAGCTGTTTAGAGGAAATACTACTCAGGTCACTTGCTTAGCCATCTCAGTGAATCCATTTCTTTGTGGCTAATGCATTCGTTTATTAAAATGTTTCAAGTGCAAACACCCAGTTTCCAAGCAGAAAAACAGTAATATGTTAAGTGTTCACATCAAAACTCAACTCAAGGAACTTCTTGGTCATGTCTTGGTCTTTATTTTGTTTTTTTTAAACCTAAAGCAGAGGTTGGTGTAGGATGAGCACTCGACCACAAGGTTGGTTTGAACTGCAAAGTTGGTGGTTCAAATTTACTAGCCACACCTTGGAAACCCTACGCAGGGTCGCTATGAGTTGAAATTGACTCAACAGCACTTAGTTAGCAACAACAACAAAGCAGAAGTCAGAAACCATTCATAGTGCTTCACTATAAGCATACTTAATTTTTGAGATTTTTCTAGGAAGGAGAATCAAAGTTCCCAGTAGCTTCTTTCCCAGCAATATACCAATGGCAGCAGACTGAGACATTTATTGAAATAATACCATGTTTTCTTCTGCTGTGTCCTCTTCCCTTCCCCGTGTCAAGGGAACAC
>NW_006408705.1:2487563-2490745 GCF_000296735.1 Chrysochloris asiatica
CTGGGTTATTCTTGGGTGAAGGACTGAGCTTCCCCAAGCCCATAGTGATGCTGGCTTATGCTTGGGACCCTTGGCACATGTGACAACATCCACCCTCCCCCCCCCCCAAAAAAAAAAAATCTCCAAATGCAAGCCCACTGCCATTGAGTCAATTCCCACTCAGAGTGATCCTGTGTGGGGTTGCTGAGACTGTAAATCTTTACAGGTACAGACAGCCTCATCTTTCTCCCATGCAATGGCTGGTGGGTTTGAACCACTGAACTTATGATTCGCAGCCTGTGGCTTATCCCACAATCCCACCAGAGTTCCTTCAGTATATAAATTGTTGTTGTTGATAACTTTGAGTCCATATTGAAAAGTGGGGTTGAGGAGCACGGAATGACTGAAATTTTTGTATATTGTACTCTTGGGTGTTGTCATCTTCGAGGTTCCTTTTATAAAACTCACCAAAGTATGACGCTAGCTATCAACTTGAGGAGACAAGCTGTCATAAAAAGAAACGAAAGGAAGCATGATTATTTTTGTAATGCATCCTCCTTTCTAGGAAGACAGGACCTTTCGCGTGCAGTGGTCAAAGAAAAGCTGTGGAGTACGCCAGCTGCGATTGAGGTAGAAAATGAGAAGCTGCATCTTCTCATCATCTCCCTAGCCTTCTGGTGAAGAAGATTCCTGCTATATACAGTTGTGTTTGGAGTTGCTGGTGCACCGTATACTCTGCATCGAGCCATCAAAGGGGTCGAGGCAGCGGTCCGCTGCAGCTCAGCACCAGACTTGAAAGGGTCATTGTGTAGCACAGCAGCGGCATGGTTGTGCCATGAGGGCAGCTTTGAGATCACTGTAACTCTTTCATCCTCCATGTAGTATTCCCCAACAATGAAGATGGATCTGGTAAATACTCATGTTTCTGCGTGTTGGGTGACTGAGGTCTCTCTCCATCCCGCTCCCTGACTGCAGTAGCCACCTGAAGCAAATGAATTCAAGTGGTGTAGGCTGTGACAGGAGCAATTGTTAGATTATCCCCCTGCCTCGTATCAGCATGCACTGTGTTGCAATGGGGCACCAATGCATTAGAAAAACATATGCACTTGTTATTTAATGAAAACCTTGACCAACAGGGTTTATAAGCTAATAGCAGAAATACTATTAACAACAGATCAAGGCTATAATACAGTGACAAGCCATTTAGAAAAGGAATACATCCTAGTCCTTACTTTCCTGTACAATCCATTCCCTTTCATAGATATGCTTTGTTTCTGGGGCAAGTTCATCTTAACCCATTCTTGATTATGCTGTTTGTTCTTCTATGGGCTCCTCAATAAGAAATAGAGCTGGATAAAACTAACAAAGTAGACATTGTGTTTTGAAAGGAATTAAACTACAGCTTTATCCCTCAACCTCAGATGGTGAAATTTGGTGTCAAACTTCATTTACTTTATTGTTCTATTAGCATTTTAATGAAAACTCTTTCCATGTATCCACTAGACATGGTTTGTCTTTTAAAAGCTTATATTTTATCTAGCAACACTTCTAGTAATTACACTGTTATATAAAACAAGAAGAAAAACCTGGGTACTGAGTTCAACATCATCTAAAAAGCTCTGTGTTGATATCACTCATTTGGAAGATAAACACTAAATCTTAGAGGACTTAAACTTAGAATTTCATTGGCTGATATTGTTGGACAACTAAATTTGTGAATTATGTCTAGTAACTGTTTTCCAGTGTGATTTATGGATGTTACTTAGCCTATTGTAATGCCTTCTTTATTATTACCCTCCCAAATCCAACAGAAAACAAATATTCACTCAGTTATTGAAGTTGGATTTGTGCACAATCAACTGTTGTTGTTGTTAACTGCCATTGAGGAAGCTCTTACTCATAGCGACCCACTCATTCCGAGGAGTGGCTGGTGAATTTGAACTGCAAACCTTGCAATTCGAATCGACCTTGCTGTTGAGTGCTTATCCTACACTGCCACAGCAGGACTCCACAACCAACAGTAAAAACCTCAATGAACTCCTTATTGTTGTCAGGTGCCATTGAGTCGGAACCAACTCATAGAAACTCCATGCACAGCAGAACGAAACAATGTCCGATCCTGGGCCAACCTCACTACCACTGCCACACTTGAGTCCATCAATGATGCCACCTGGCCAATCCATCTTGTTAGGGGTCTTCCTCTTTTTCTCTCACCTTACCCAGCATGACATCCTTCTCCAGCGACTGTTCCCTCTGCACAATATGTCCAAAGTATGAGAGATGAAGCTTAGCCATCTTGGCCTCCAAGGAGCACTGTGGCTGCACTTCTTCCAAACCAGATCTATTGGTTCTTTTGGCAGTCCATGGCACTTTCAGTATTCTCCTCCAACACCACAACTCAAAGGCATCCTTATTAAGGGTTCAAAATAATGAATACTTGATTCTAGTCTGTCAAAGTCAAGTCACTCCTAAGCTGTCTCATATTAGATGTTCATTTATAAAGAATTAACTTCCAGGTTGAGTCTAGGGATCTGACTGTATTCAGCCCTGCCCCTTGCTTGCTAAGTAAACTCTTTAAGAGCCCATAGGTCCTAGTTTCACCTCTGTCCTGATACTTTGCTAGCTTGTCTCCCAAGAATCTTACAAAGAGTAGAGAAGCCTTTTGTAAACACGTGGGTGCTATACAAAGCTGTTATTACTATTATCCCTTGCTGTGAGAAGAGCTATACATAATGATGACTCTCAGACTCATTGCAAGATGGTTAGTCATCAAAAAGAATTTATGTTCAGGCTGTAGTATTTCTAAAGGCAGATGGATCTTTAATAGCTCTTATAAAGATTTTAAATCAAGAATGGAAACTTTTGAAAACGTCTCATACCACCAATGTTATATGCAACAAGACATCATTCCTTTTTTCTTTCTTTCAACCCCATGCCCTAAGCATTTGCACAGTCCTTACATATAGATTAATTGAATCCCTCTGACAGCACTTGTGGTGGATACTGTTGTTTCCCCATCCCTGAAACTAAGACCCTGAGAGGTTAGGTGACTTGTCCAATATCACAGAATCACTAAGCAGCTGAGTTGGTTTGAATGCAGCTACTATGCTCTCAGACTTAATGCCCTTAAGCACTGTGCCTCACAGACTAGTGTAACATCTGGCACAAAATAGATACCAGTGAGACTTTTTTTTTTTTTTTTT
>NW_006408705.1:2491060-2513423 GCF_000296735.1 Chrysochloris asiatica
ATATCTGCTTCTCTGGATAGGGTACCACATTCGGCTTGTGCTCTTCTCTCTTGATGGTCCTAGGGTCCTCTATTCCTGTACTGTAAGATTAACTACTCCCCCTTTATGTTACAAAACTTGTACCTTACCAGTGAGTATTTGATGGCTTCTCACATTGGTACCATCCAGTCTGTTCCTTTCACTTCCATTTCTCAGTACCCCACCACTGAAATCCAGTTAAGCTATTCTCTACCGTATCTCCCAGATTTTGCTTTTACTTTTGTCTGTTGGTTCATCCATTCTTTGTGTCTATTGACAACAATTCTTTTGACATTATGCTCAGAACTTAACCAGACAAAGTTCTTGGTCCCTGTGCTTTAGGAATGCACATTCAAATGGAGAAGACAAAATCATAAACACAGTAATTATGCTCTCTTATAGAAAAGAGACTCCTGGTGTGGCACTATAAGATCATTACTGGACTGTGAGCCACAAGGTTGGCAGTTCAAACCCACCAGTGGCTCCTCAGAAACCCTATACAATGGCACATATCAACAACATAGAAAGAAAAGAAAATGGAATTATGAACAGAAGCGAGTGTAACGGTGTAGATAAGTAGAGGCATGCCTCATAGGGCAGTCACATCTGGGCTGGACTTGAACTTGTGTAGGATTTTATCAGTGGAGGGAAAAAGAAAGGATAGAGGGAAAAGAATATGCAAAGTCAAAGAGTCAGGAAATTGAAGGAAATTCAACATGACAGTGAAGACTGATGCTGTGAAGGTCAGTTTGGGTGAGATTGTGAAGGATTCCCTGAGCCATTGTTTCAACTTTTATCTCTTCTGTGAAGTATTTGAAATGTCTCCTAATGGTGAGGTCTTTTATCCCTTTATTGACACCAATGGACCTCTCTGCAGGTCCTTTCTTCTCCCTAGCTTCTTGGTGCTCATCTCTTTGTCCAGGCTTGAATCCTTCCTGTCTGCTGGGCCTTTCCTCACAGTCCAGTCCTCAGGAATGTGTCCTTTGGCACCAGAGGATAAGCACTTGACTGAAAAGTTGGTTTGAACAGCAAGGGTGGCAGTTCAGCCTTACCAGCTGCTCCTTGGAGACTCTACACCAGGACACAATGAGTTGGAACCAACTGAACGACACTTAACAACAGTGTTTTGAATTTGGAAATGAATTGCTCCCTCTCATTCCGGGTCATCTTCACATGTGTTCACATCATTACTACACAGCAGGGTTGATACAGGGCAGGGAAGTGAGGTCTTGAGCTGGTTGTAGGGTACATTCAATAAGTATCCTTAGGCTATTAATTATGGATTGTATAAGGAGAGAAGGTTTAGTTAGATCTTTAGTCTTCTGTAGTTTTTTTGAAAACTCAAACCCGAAAGAATCTTCTGTTAGCTGCTGGTGGCTTTTTCCAAAACATACAATTCCTGACTTTTTGTAAATCTTTGATCAGAAGGGGGAAAGAAAAAAAAAAAAATCAGTCAGAGTGTGAATGCTAAAAGGGATTTTGAAGGTTAATCAGACAGTTCCATTCTCTCATTTTAAACAAATAATGATAGGTGTTTTTCAATGGCAGTTATGATACAAATTCATTGTAAAAAAAAATTGGAATCTATTGACAACCACAAAGATAGAAGAAAACCTTGACCATATTTTTAGACCTTAATAAGTGTGTTTCAGAATAAACTCTGTCAGTGACAGGTTTCTAAGTCTTTCATAACATAATGCAAATGCCCCCAGCCAGACGATCCCAGTTTTTTCACTTGTACCCACAGTGTGTGTGAGTCAGGAACTATTGCTTTTATAATGTGTAGTAGAAATTATTTTCAGCTAATTGTTTTGGTCATTAAAGAACTTAGAATCTACCTAGGCTTGGTGAGTAGCCAAATGGAAGTGCAATGGTTATTATATATCTGATTTCACTGTCACAAATGAACTGTTAGTTTACTGACAAACAATAATTTCAAGCCTGAAGTTTTCATTCAGGCTAAAATCTCTACATGTATTGCTAGAGGGCCAACACATTCCAAGACCAGGTTACCTGCCACAAAGGTAGGCCTGAACAGGCACTTTCAATTTCACTTGGATTTGGTCACTAACTGTGATGAAACAGTGTTTAACACCTTGATACTTGCCCTTAAAAATGAGCGGGTGGAAGGAAATGATATCTAATATCATTTCCAATTCTGTGGTTCTAAAACGCCCCCATCGAGATCAATAGGGATATGTTTGGCGGGTTTGAAAGTTAAACACTCATAATTAAAGACTTTGGTAAATGTAAAACAGACTAGAGTTCTGGTCCAGAGTTCTGGTGTGGAATTATAGTATGAGTACTGGGCTGCTAACTGCTTGTGGTTCAAACCACTTAGTTCAAGGTTCCTTGGAAGCCCTATACGGGGCCACTATGAGCTGAAACTGACTTGACGGCACTTAACACACACCCATATACACATTCACATGTAAGACTTAAGATCCGGAATTTCATCCCAAGTTGCATATTTTCTTTGACAATTCTTATTTACTTGGCACTCACTGTGTGTAAGGCAGGAGTCCTGGGTGGCACAAATGGGTCAGCACTCAATAACTAACTGAAAGGTTGGTGGTTCATACCCACCCAGAAGTGCTTTGGAAGAAAGGCTTGGTGATCTGATTCTGAAAATTCACAGACACTGAGTTTTTATTTTGCTTTGTTTTTATAGGTAAGGCTAGGGCAGAAGCTTCAAAGTTAGTTTCAGTTGCTGACAGAGTTGCTTCCAGTAAGGTTTGAGAGTGAGGCAGAAGATATGGCCTCTGGAAGTAGAACCTTATGAGTATTTGAACATAGGTCAGAGGTTAAAGGATCACATGCAGTTGGGAGAGAAGGGAACTGGTTAAAGAGGTGACTTTTCAGGTGCACTGTGGCAGGCAGAGAGAATAGGTAGAAGAAAGTTTCTGACTAAGGTAATTCTGTATGAATGTTGCCACTCTCAAAATGTCATAGAAAACCTGGTGGTGGTGGTGGTGGTGGTGTGCTGTGGAGTCGGTTCTGACTCATAGCCACCCTGTCTGGGATTTCGGAGGCTGTAAAAGAAAGCCTCCCCTTTCTCACACGGAACCGCTGTTAACTTCGAACTGCTGTCCTTGAGATTAGCAGCCTGATTTGTAACCACTATGCTACTAGAACCCTATGAAGTTCAAAATTCATGGATGAGTTTCCATACCACTACCATCTGCTCCTCGGAAACCCTATACAGGGTCGCTATGGGTCGGAATCGACTCGATGGCACTTAATGACAACAACAAGGTTACTATAAAATTTTTAAGTTAAAGCCCACTTTAACAAAATGTCATTCATTGAACATCTTTGTATAACCAAGATTTCTAGGCCTTTGTTGATGGATTACTTACTTGAATCAAAATGTAATACACTAAATTTTCAGTGAAAGGATTATGACAGACTTCTAGTTTGTTGACTCTCTTCTAGTAACTTTATAGTCACCTCACATACATTCACACACTTCTCAGAGTTTGAGGCAGTAGTACTCTATAAGAGAAAATTTAGTTAGCTAATTTAAAAATATTTATTCTTTCTGTAATAATATTACATACACAAAAATCTCAGCTTTGCCCCTCAGAGGAGGGCTAAAGGTCCAGTGTTTGGATGGTTTCTTATGGACATACTCTGGCTATATTTGAGGAATAAATATTTAAATCATTGAATGAGTAGGCACTGGAAGAATGGAGAACTTTCCTTTGTCATTAATCTATTTGTGCTGGAATTTGTTTTAAATACCCCATTTTTTTCTTTTTCTAATACCACTAGCCAGAGTTTTCCTGCCTAGTGATAATATTAAAGAGAAAGGGTTGAAGATGGAGCCGGTAGTTCAGAAGCACAGGCTCAGTATAGTCTGCAGATGTTTTCTGGTTGGATTTTAATCTTTGCTGTCACTGCCTCTCATTAGATAACTGGAACTTGGGTTTTTCCAGATGGTATTATGTGCTGTTGCTGTGTTACCAACTTATATAATTTCTGATCTCATTATCAAAGGTGGGAGCTTCGGTCTCTGCCTAACATCACAGTTCTAATAGAACTAATAATGATGATGATTTTTTACCATCCCTGGGGTTTTAAATGTTTCCTTTGTGGAGAGACTTGCCCACTGGCAGGGAGAACCTCAGAGCTCCCTTCCTCTGAAGCATTCTGCTGACAGCAGCTGGAAGCACCCATATGTATCCCAGAATGTTTAGAGATGGGTGGAGAACCAAACCAGGGGAGGGAGGTAAAATGCCTAGAGAATCGAAGGAAAGAAGTTGATGATGTCATGAGGTAAAGGAATCTAGTTTCAGGAAATAAGAAAGCAAAAATAGGTGAAAATGAAAAAGAAATGGGGAGAAAGAGAAGGGTAGGAATGATATGCATGCCTGGTATAAAATGAAGAGCTTCTTAACATGTCTAACTTCAGGGGGGATCATGGCCAGGATCAGCCCAGAACTGGTCCCCGTGAGGTGGAGGTCAGATATACCTCCACTTTCCAACCTTCTTACCAATTCAGACCCCAGCCATCCCGCCCTCCCACGACACTTCTGCTCTTCTGGGTTTGGTAATCCGCTGCATTGGACACGCAGAACTCAGACCATGCTTACATTTAAGTGGTTATATTAAGAAATAGGGTACAACGCAGAATCAAGATAAACATGTGTGACTCAGGAATCAGGATCAGGATGCATGTACACAAAGTCTCTGCTCTTCAATGCAGGGCAGGCCTCCTCTTGGTCCTGCCACTTGTCACCACCAGCTTTCCCACCAGGCCCCCTGTGTGCCTCTCATTGGTTTCGGTGTTACAGTTCTTTAAGGCCTTGTCTCCCCTTTCTCTCTCTGCTTCATCCTACTTCTCTTCTTGCTTCTTTCTGGGTTTTCTTTGGCTGCTTTTTTAGAAGTAGACCACCAGGCTTTTTGTCCTAGTCCTTCATGTCATGGAAGTTCTGCTAGAAGCTCTTTAACACAATAACAACACGCAAGCCTCCACGGACTGCTGAGTGGCAGTACATGTGGTGCATTGGCCAGGAATTGAACCTGAGTTTGCCACACGGAAAGAGAATTTTGCCACTCTCCTACTAACGTCTCTCCAGGAGTTTACCAATAAATGGTTGTTTGGTGTTTATCAATGTATGGTTGGTGTGGCATTTAAAGACAAAGAATGTGATTTCCTACGATGAATAATGCCAGCACAAGAAGAAAAAACCTGTAGGGGAAATAACTGGAGTAACCTAAGGTCACAGAGAACCCAGATTAGGCAAGGGAAAGAATTTAGAGGGGAGAAAATAATCTGTGTTTCACTTCCCACTCTTAGAAATGCTATGTCCAATTCCTAATGACAAAAACAATAAGTCTCAATGTGAGTAGCTCTCACTCACATATTGTTGTTAAATGCTGCTGAATCCATTCCATAGGGGAGAGAAACAAATCAACTGCTTACATTGTCTTATTTTGTTGAAACAAACTATCCACAATAACCTCTCAAACCTATCCACAATAACTTTGGATAAAAGTATAGTTTGGGGACCAAAAATTTAGATTGATGTATTTGATCTGAATTTTAAAAAGCATAATAAATTGGTACCTTTGCATATTGTACACACTTGCTAAACTGATATAGAAAACGACTTATGTAATAATTACAGATATCATTGTAGTCTTTTAAAAAGAAACATATCATTAAAGTGATAGATATAATATTTATAAATAGTATTCTAGTACTCTTTAAAATGAGCCTTTTTCTTAAAGGTTCATTTAAGAAATGAACCTTTCTTAAAAATGAAACGCTTTCTTAATATTGTCCTTTTTATCAATGTATTTCTTTGCTACAAGATAGAGTAAAAAGTTACTTGGTAATTAATCTGGCTTAACAGTTAACAGCCATAGATGCAGAAAGGGATAAAACCACACAAGTAAGAAAACGATAAAAAGAGAAAGAGTGAATGTATCTACATCTAAATTAGAAAGATAATTGAGTGTTCATTCCTGTTAGCTTGTAGTCTTTCAGGCATAATTGATAACTGGGAGAATAGTTATCCCAAATGTAGTGGCAATACTGAAGGAAGGAATCATTGCTGGAAAGAGCTGGGGGGCTATTTTGAGGTGAGAAACACACGTAGTGATAATGGCCTCCCTTTTCCCTGGTCGTGTTAGCATCGCCATTATACTGTGCCAAATCTGGTTTGGTTTTATTGAGAAGATGGTACCTGCCCTATTGGAGCAAGTGTGGGTGCATTCTGCTCATTTAGCTGAGCCCTGTGGTTCTGCAAAGGAGCCTTGGTGGTGCTGTGGATTAGGCTAACCTCAAGGTTGGTGGTTCAAACCTATCAGCTGATCTGTGGGAAAAAGATGAGGCTGGCTGTTCCTTTAAATTTTATTATCTTGGAAACCCTATAGGGGGTTGCTCAGAGTCAGAACTGACTTAGTGGCAGTGGGTTTTGCTTCAGTTATTCTGCAGCTCTTCTCACCTTGTAAAATTGAAGAAGGTGCTTCACTCGCAGGTTTCACCATGAAGGCCAGAGTAAATGAAGTCTGTCTGTAGGACTCTCACAGGAGAGCATGAATCATCAAAGGGGTTCCAGAGCCACATCCAAGAAGTATTTATGGCGATCAGTGATGCCAAGGGCAATAACACAAACATAATAAAGAAGAGAAAGGAAGGCATACCAGAGATAAAGGAGCCCTAGCATTAAATGAATAGGGAGATAAGCTTAATGATTATACTCAAATGACTGAGCTATTGATGGCAAAATGGCTGAGCTTCTGAACTGCTTTTTAAAAGTGGCCTTTAAGAAGATAAATAAGGATAATTAAACAGTAATGAAGACCTGTTTCATTAAAAAAAGAACCAGGATAAGAAGAAAACAAATAGGCAAGGTCTGGGATCATGTGTTATCCAGTGTTAATGGAAGTAGTAATGAATTCATCAAAATATGGAAGCCCTCTTTTGGAATTTAAAGGAGGGATAGACAGCAGACAGACAGACACGGGAGTAAAGGATGCTTATTCCATTCTGGATCACCCAGAGCATTGTTGGCAGAGATAGCGAAGATCACCAAACATAATCAAAAGATTTCATTGCAAGACCTTATTTTAGCCAATTGTTTCAGAATCCTGTTTGGTACAGCTTCCAATGAGAAGCCAAACTGAGCTTGCTTTCTTGTTCCTGATTCAAACTTACTGTACTAATGTATAGAAAAGTAGCAGATAGTTTAGAAGAGACACTGAAGTAAATAATCTCCTGTATTTTATAAATCAAGAGCCTCTGAATAGGTGATTTTTAAATAGAATCTGCCTCCACCCTGTTCCAAACACAGGACTGCCCATACTAAGTATCTAATAGGCATTTGTTGAATTAGGAAAACTATGTTTGCTCCCAAATAATAGATCATTTGAGGGGCTGAATTTATGAACATGCAGGGTATATTAGAGCCATAAGAAGCAAACAGAATAGATTTATAAAGCTTATCATTTTAGACCAACTTAATTGATTTCTTTTTTTTTAATTGGAAAAGTGGACAAAAAGAATGAACTCGATATATGATTGTTTCTAAATACTGGAAGACATTAATGGAAGAATTGATACCAGGTCTCATGAAATCTAGTTTAGAAAATGAATTCAAATTGACTTGGATATGTCAAATTGATTGAAAACTGCCTGAGGAGTGAATGTGTAATGATAAATGGTAACGCATTGAGTCTAGAGGAGGGTAGGAAACCATGTTCACCATGGTCGTATTTAACGGCTTCATTAATTATCTGGCAAAGGGTATAAGCAGCATATTCATTAAATTTGTAGATGAAGCTAAATAGAGAGGCTTTTCAGCATTGGGTGGGGCAGAGGACAACACAAAGAGAATAAAATAAAACTGCTCTAGAATAGAATGATGGTAATAATTTTGTTAAAATCAGCTAAAGTCTTGGCAGTGCTGACTTCACAGAGCACAAAACCAGGCACTGTAGGGATTAAAAGATGAGGTACCTAATCTCAGCAGACAGATAATGCAAACAACTAACTATTCCATGAGGGAGGATGGAGGAAGTGCTGTACTAGAGGTGCACGCAAACTGCTGTGGGAGCAAAGGAGGAGTGATTACATTCTAAATAGAACAGTCAGGACGGCTCATTCATGTTGTTACACTCGCCAGAAAACAATTGGAGCAAGAAACATTTAGGGGAAGTGACTAGGGTTAGATCAAGGCTAAAACCAAGTGCGACTGGGAAGCAACAAGACAGGGTGGCAATTTTCTTCAAGCTCACAGCGCGAACCACAGATAGAGGCTTCAGCCTGCTGAACCCACCTAGCACAAACTCACCTCTTAGCGGGATCTTTTTTTCCCCTCCCTCCTGTGTTAAGGTAAACTACTAGGTACTATTGGTAACTTAGTTTTGTATTTCACTCTGAGGATCAAGTGTATGGAAACGAATATAATTAATTATGTGAAAAAGTATCGCATATAAAAATACTCATTTGAGTATTACAATATTGAACAAATGGCAGCAACTTGATGTCGAATACCCAAAACCTGTTGCCTTAGCTTCAGTTCTAGCTCACAGCAACCCTATAGGACAGAATTCAACTGCTCTGTAGGGTTTACAAGGCTGTAATCTTTTGGAAAGGAGCTCTGATAGTGTAGTGGGTTACAAGTTGGGCTGCTAACCACAAGGTCAGCAGTTCAAATCTACCAGCTGTTCCACAGGAGAAAGATGAGGCTTTCTGCTCCGATACAGATTTATAGCCTTGAAAACCACATACAGGGTCACTGTGAACCAGAATGGACTCCATAGCACATAACCACCACCACCACCAATCTTTTTAGAAACAACTGCCATATGTTTCTTCTACAGAAGAGCTGGTTGATTCAAACTGCCAGCCTTTCAGTTAGGAGCCTAGACCTTTAGGCACTGAGATACCAGGATGCAGTCTAATACTGGGGAGAAATTTAAATAAAGTTTGTTGTCTCTATTAGATGGGATTGTTGTTATCATTGTTAATGCCCTCGAGTCATTTCCGACTCAGAGCAACCCTGTATAAGCTTTCCAAGGAGCAATTGGTGGGTTTGAACTGATTAGCAGTTTAGTGCGTTTCCTACAGTGCTACACCAGATACTAATACGCATTTTTGAAATGGAACAGAAAAAATAGCATATTTTAATATTAGTTTGCAAACAACACACATACATACACAAAACAAGACTAAGAAGAAAGCTTGACCATGTTGTTGTTGTTGTTAAGTGCCGTTGAGTCGGTTCCAACCCATAGCGACCCTGCATAGGGTTTCCAAGGAGCGACTCATAGCAACCCTGTATAGGGCTTCTGAGGAGCAGCTGGTAGAGTTTGAACCACCAACCTTGTGATTCAAATCAACCTTGCGGCTCAGTGCTTTATCTAACAGTGCCATACCAGGACTCCAAGATGGAAACTTGACTGTCAAGTGTGATTAAAAGCAAAATGCTGACATGTTGTTATTTTTAAATAACAATTTCTTGAGTTTTTTGACAAAAGTTTGCATAACAAGTTAGATTCTCATTTGACAATTTCCACACAGATTATTAAGTGACATTAGCTGCATTTATCAGAATGTCACCATTCTCTTGGATTGTGTTCTGTTTGTTTCTTTTCTAGTTTTCTAGTTCCCTTGTACCCTTATCTTCTCATCTTTGCTTCTAAGTAATTTGTTGACATTTTGGTTGCAAACTGATGGATTTTGAATAGTCCTCTGTCTCTGCTATTCTAGTTGGTTTTCCTTTTTTTGTCATTAAATAAGAATTTGAGTTCTGATTTGTATTTTTCTCTCACCTATTATATCTGCAGTCAGATTGGTCAGTGGTGTTAGCTGGACACCATCTAGTTCTATAGGTCTCAGGGTTGATAAGGTTGTGTAGGTTTGTTTCTTCTCAGAGCTTTGATTATCTTCCTATTGTTTTGTCCTGGCAAGTAGAAAACTGCCTGTAGTGTGTCTTACATGCCAATTCATAGTTTTTAAGATGCCAGAAGCCACTCACTTCCTGATGTATTTTTAGAAACAAAATGTAGCAATGGTTGACTTTGCATGGAGGGAAGAGGTTGCTAGAATATGTAGTATTTGTTGAGTCTGACCAAGTAATTTGTTCAGAGTGTTTATTCCTGTGTCTAAAGGTTTTTTATTTGCATTTTATTATGTGTTTTGATGAGCCTTTAATAAAAGTACTATGGTAAAGTGTTGAATACTGGTATGGCATTGTAAGGTAAAGCACAGGACCGAAAGGTTGGTTTGAATCACAAGGTAGGTCAGAGGCTCAAATTCACCAGCTGCTCCTTGGAAACCCTATACAGGGTCAATGTGAGTCTAAACCAACTCAAAGGCTCTTGCCAACAACAACAAGATAAAGTGAAATGATTGAACTATGTGATGATTTTCCGGGCGGGAATCTAATTTCCCAATTATTGAGGGCTATTAGTTACCCTAAAGATAAATGCTCACATTAAGCACACCTGGCATATTGTGTCATCAAGTTGGGTCCAACTCATAGTGACCCTGTGTAGTGTTTCCAAGGAACAAGTGATGGGTTTGAACTGCTGACCTTGTGGTTAACAATTCAGTGCTTATCATACAATGCCACACCAGGACTCCAGATGGGTATTAGAGCCCTGGTGTGGCGCTGTGGGAGAAAACACTAGACTGCAAGGACAGTTTGAACCACAAGGTTCGTGATTCAAAATCACCAACCACTTCTTGGAAACCCTATCTATACAGGGTTGCTATGAGTTGGAACTGATTAAATGACACTTAAGAACAACAACAACAACAACATTAAATCATTAATACGTATGTCTTTGAAACAAGAGAGTAAAAATACCAACCTCAACTTATAGGCAGGTAACACTCAATTTTCTCTAGACTATTTTAAAAGAGAATAGCATGTAAATAAAAGTAAAGAGTGGGTAACTGTGCAGTTGCATGAAGTTTTACTTTAAAATCATCTAAAACAACCCTGGATTATGATTATTAAGGAAAACAAAGTTGGAAATGTCAGGATTGACAACATTTGTGGTGACATCATCTGGGAATGGAAACTGAGAATGTGAGCCTGAAAAATCAATTGTAAGAGTTTACTTCAGTTCTCTAAATTTGGTGAATAATGTTTATTAAGCTTGCATATTTACATGAAAGAGCACAAGAAACTTATTTTAAAAACCATGTCTGAATGCCAGAAAATGTTTCAAAGAACAAATGTAAGCTTGTTTTAACAATTCTCTACAAATTCCGTCTCCCTAATTACCTCCCCCAAAAATCTGCCTTTGCAATTTTTGTGCTCAGTCTTGACATAAAGGGCTGAATGTGGAGGGGGTGTACAAGAGGACATAATCTGGACTGCTCTGGGTGATGCTAGAAGGAAGCTTCAAGGGTGTGGGCTTGGCGGAAAGGAGCTAGCTTGTCTAGAGTACCCCATAGACCCTGGGTTCTATGGAGGCCACTTGAGTAGTTGATTGTCTCCAGTCATCAAGTCCTGGTGTGTCCTTAGGAGATAAAGCACTGCACCTCAAGGAGCTCACTATGAGTCACAATGGCTTGTAGGCACTTAACAACAACAACAACCATCAAGATTGTAGTCCAGCTTCCTTTCATGACACCTTCCTTAAATTATGTAGGAAGTTACAGCAACTCATATACTTTCCTCCTCGCAACAGTTCTTACCATCATTCTGCATGGGGGTTATGTAAAATGGATTCTGTTGTCAAAAAGTTTGGTAAGTTCTGGGTTACTATATTAAACAGGCATTTCTCCTACAAGACTTTCCAGCACTTTCATCATTTAAAAAGAGGAATTACCATTCTGCCTTTCTCAAGTTTATTTGACCATGAAACCTGTTTGTCATTGAATATGCTTTGGGTAGAAACTACCCTATGCTGTCATTTTCTTAAATCCCTCACACAGGACAAGAACTGAAGGAGAAAGTAGTAGCATGAGCAAATAATAATTACAGTAGTCGTCTTGACCTGTATTAAACTAGAGATATGCATTCTTCTACTGAGTTAGTTGTTGTTGTTGTCGTCGTTAAGTGCCATCAAGTTGGTTCTGACTCGTAGAGACCCTAAATAAGGTTTCCGAAGAGCGACTGGTGGGTTTGAACTACCGACCTTGTGGTTCAAACTGACCTTGAGGTCGAGTGCTTATCCTATGGTAACCACATCAGTACTCCAGAAGTAGACAGGGAGGAAAAGGTAAAACTTGGTTAAACTATTTGTTTAGTGGGCAGAAGGAAGCTTCAGGGGTGTGGGCTTGGAGGGAAGGAGCTAGCTTGTCTAGAATGCCCCATCCACCCTGGGTTCTATGGAGGCCACTTGAGTAGTTGATTGTGAGATGGGTCTATCTTATTATCTATGTCTAATTGCTTGAATATTAATAAAGAAGAGATGGATTTCTCTTCTGACTACTCCTCTTGTCCTACTGTGTTTTCCCTGGCCTACCCAAATTTTGCTATTTCTAGAACCAAGTGAATGCATTGTTCTGTGCTAGGCATCTTATTGATCTTCTATGTTATTAATATTCACTTTTGGCTGCCAGATTAGCTCTAATGAACCATTTACATTTATTTTTAGCACACTTAGAAAGTTGGGATGTATTATCCAGATTGCAATCTGCTGGGCAGGAATTGTATCTACACTGAATTAAAAAAAAAAAAAAAAAAAAATCATTCCTTTCCCCATTTTTACTTTTTCCTGAACTTCAACTTTACCCAGAATGAAAAGAAAAGAGGTTCCCAATTTATGAACATGTTGTTCCAATATTTTTTTTGTGTGTGTGTGTGTTGGGAGGAACTCAGAATTTATGCTCCCATAAAAGCAATGGTCCTAGGTTAGTCCACTAAAATATATATATATATATATATATCCATACTGCCTGAAAAACTGCATTTTGCAATAATTAAAAATTTTGATTGAAGTAATCAGAAAATATATTTGCCAGATTTTTAAACAGAGACTCCCCTCTTCTGCTTGGATTTGCCTGGTAGAACCATAAAGTTACTTTAGATCATTACTTTAGGTCACTCTGAGTCTGTGGAGGGGCTTATAGTATAGGGTTCTGTCAGAAGTAAATCCATGAAAAATCTGCTCCTATGGCAAGTGCTGAAATTGCACTCTACAACTAGCCACACATTCCATTTATCCTCCTATTCCAGACTCTCCCTCATCCTCTGTTGCTTGGTGAATAGAGACCAAGTGCTGTGCCATGGATGGCCACTTTTAAGACCCCAGGCACTATTCAACAAACTAGGAGGTAAAACAGATGCACTAAACTTGTTTTTAGGTCAGTTAACTGAAATGTCCCATGAAACCATGGCTCTAAACCTCTAAAACAAGGAACCAAATCCCATGAAGTGTTTGATTGTACATAGCAGCCTTACCAGCTACTTTTCTTATGTGTGTGTTATTGTTTTATCTATTACACAGCTTTAGCCAATTCAACTTTTTAAAGTTGTATGACTTAGTGAGAGCAATTACAGGAATCGGCTATGCGACCTATCCCTTAATCAATGCAATTTTTCCACCACCATTAACCCCTTCTTTCTCCCTTCCTCCCATCTTTGGTAACCACTTACAAACTTTGAACCCCTTCTTTCTCCCTTCCTCCCATCTTTGGTAACCACTTACAAACTTTGGTCTTTATACATTTGTCTTATCTGTTTATATGAGGTCATACATTATTTGTCCTTTTGTGATCCACTTATTTCACTCAGCATAATGCCTTCTAGCTCCATCCATTCTGTATCATGTATCAATACTTCATTTCTTCTACTGGTAAAGAAATATTCCATTGCATGCATGTACTGGTAGCGGTGGTTATGTGCCATGAAGTCGGTTCTGACTCATAGTGACCCTTTACAGGGTTTCCAAGGCTGTAAATCTGTACAGGAGCAGAAAGCCTCATCTTTCTCCCACAGAACAGCTGGTAGTTTCGAACTGCTGACCCTGAGGTTTGCAGCCCGATTTGTAGCCACTATGCTACCAGAGCTCTTTGCATGCATGTACTTTGTTCATTCATCCATTAATGGACATTTAATTATTTTCATCTTTTGGCTATTTTGAATAGTGCTGGAATGAACATTATGTACAAGTCTCTTTTTGAGTCTCTGCTTTCTAGCCTTTTGGGGTATGTAACTAAGCATGAAATTGCTAGGACATGTAGCAATTCTATTTTTAGTGTTTGGAGGAACAACCACACTGTTTTCTACACAGCTGTACCATTTTGCTTTCCTCTCAGTAATGGATAAAGGTTCCAGTTTCCCCACAGCCTCCCAGCATTTGTTATTTTCTAGAGTTTTTTGTTTGTTTGTTTGTTTTATGTACCCTTCCTAGTGGGAGTATAATAGCATCTCCTTCAGGTTTGGATTTGCATGTCTTTGATCTTTAATGGTGCTGAGTATGCTTTCATGTGTTTGGTGGCTATTCCAATGTCCTCTTTGGTGAAATGTCTGTTCAAGTCCTTTGCCCACTTTATGACTGGGTTATTTGTCTTTTTGTTATTAAGTTGTAGAAGTTTTATGTATGGAAATATTTGGCTTATTAGGTTTCTGTGTGAATTCCTGTTGTCCAAAGGTATTCTCTCAGATGATAACTTGTCTTTTCACTTTTTTGATAAAATCCTTTGATGAACAAAAGCTTAAAATTTTTATGAGGTCCCATCTATTTACTTTTTCTTTTGCTATCTGTGCTTTTGCTATTATATTAGATAATCCATTGTTGAAAGGTAGAGTTGGTATCATTGCCCTGGCTTGTACTTCTAAGAATTTCATGGTTTTACTTTGTACATTTAGGTCATTAATCCATTTTGATTTTGTTTGTTTGTTTGTTTTGTGTGAGGCAAGGATCTTGTTAATTTTTGTGAATGTGGAAAACTAATTTCCCAACATTGTTTATTAAAGAGAATTTTCTTCCCCCATTGAATGGACTTGGCATCCTTGCTAAAAATCCGTTGATTTGGGAAGGTAGGTGGAATGGAAATAGGAACCACAGGAAGGAAGCAGGGTAACTGTTGTTGCGTGGAGGGGATTACAATCATTAAGATGAAACAAAGCTTAGGATTTGTTGAATATAAAACTGATACTGCCTGTAAACCTTCACTAAATTCGCAATAAAAAGTTAAAAAAAAATCAGGAGATCATGGTAGATATGTGGGTTTATTTCTGGGCTTTTAATTTTATTCCATTTGTCTATGTGTCTGCTGTTATAATAGTACCAGGCTGTTTTGATTACTGTAGCTGTGTAGTATGTTTTAAAATAAGAAAATGTGGGCTCTCCTGTTTTGTTCTGCCCTTTCAGAATTGTTTTAGCTACTTGCGGCCTCTTTCCTTTACATATAACATTGAGGATTAGTTTTTCTGTTTTTGTATAGAAGGCTGTTTGAATTTTGATTAGGATTGCATTGAATTTATAGATCGCTTTGGGTAGAGTTGACATCTTAACAATATTAAGTCTTTGAATCCATGAGCATTGAACACCTTTTTATGTAGGTCTTGAATCTCTTTAAAAGAGCACTGGTGACTCAGTGGGTCAGTGGTCTGAACCTGCTTTTGGGGAGAAAGAAGTGACAGTGTGCTTCCATTAAGATTTATAGCCTGGGAAACTATGAGGCAATGTATGCTCTCCTATAGGGTCGTTACTACGCGGAATTCACTCCAGCAGTGGATTTGGTTTGGGTTTAATCTTTTTCAACAGTGTTTAATTGATTTCATTGTATAAGTTCTTCGTATCCCTGCTTAGATCTGTACATAGATATTTTTTTCTCTTAGCTGTCATTTTAAAAGGAGTTGTTTCCCAAGATTTCTCATTGCTGGTATAATAGAAATCCAGCTGATTTTTGTTTGTTGACCATATTCCCTGCAACTTTGCTTTGTTGTTGTTATGTGCCGGGGAGTCAGTTCCAACTCATAGCGACCCTGCACAGGGTTTCCAAGGCTGTAAATCTTTACGGGAACAGAAGCTTCATCTTTCTCCCGCAAAACAGCTGGTAGTTTCGAACTGCTGATCCTGAGGTTAGCAGCCTGAACTATGCTACCAGAGTTCTTTGCTTTAGATACTTACAAGAAGTGGTCTTCTACACTTTGCACATTGTTTACAGCTTTTTTTTGTGACTGAGTGTATTCTTAAATGCAAAGGTGACCTCCCACATTTGTGTGAACCAAACCTCATGCTAGGATATATGTATTTGGCTTCAGTTTGTTTCCGATAGTTACCTGCACTGACCTAAGGCTAGAATTGTGCCTTGTCACTGGACCCAAGCATAAACAGGTAAATTTATGAGAGTGAGCCACTTTTTTACAGAAAAGCTGACTCTAGTAAAAGACAATTTTTTTCTCAAGTCAATTTTTTATTTGTATTTGATGTATTCTGAATGGCATCTGGCTCTTCTCTTTGCAAGTGTTGCAATTTCACTATCCAGCAAACAGTATCTGATCAGTTTTAATAAAAAGCCTTCACCCTTCTTTGTGCTATAGTAAAATTGTCAGCTGTCTTCCATTCCCTGAGGGCCAGGCTCCCACCCACTCTGACATAGCTCTTCCACATAAGAAGCCAAACATACAAACCCTAAGCAAAGAGAGTCCAATGCCAAGGATGTTCCCCCCACACCCCCTTTATCCTGTCACGGATTTATTTTACACTATTTACCCAGGATCAAACTGAGATTGAAGCCACTAGAAATCTTAACATTTGTGCTCAATAGCCCTCATGTTAGTAAATGCCTGAACTGACCAAATACAGAGACAGAAACCAACTTTGATGTAGGGTTCGTGTTTCTGAAAATGGTATTTTAAAAATAGCTGCTGTTTTCTCCTCTCTTTCCAACTGCCTCCAAGTTGTCTCGCCACTCCCATCTAGAAAAAGATGAGGTCCTTGTTTGCACTAGGACATTTACATAGGCACTTCTTTCCTGGAGAACCATGGCAGCAGCTGAGATAGCCCCAGCCTTGTTAATACTTAACACTGAATAAACAGGGCAGGTAATGACCATTGTTAATACTTCCAAATGCAGTGCAGCAACACAGCTGACAAAGATCAAGAGGGAAAAAAAACAGAGCTTCTGTTTGCAGTGAGACGAACCTTCTGAAACAGAGATATGGAAAAACAAGGGACAGACATACATCTTGTGTCTTTTGGTCTTGCCCCCGCACCCCCCCACTGGACTACTGCTGAGCTCTCTCAGAACTAGTGTTTAAAGATTTGTAGTTTCAATACTGAGAAAGGGTGCAACTTAGTGACCGACTTTAATACCAGGAAATCCTCAGTTTAAATGACCCAAGCCCTTATGATTTCTCGGTGTAAATTTAGCAGTGGAATGAATCTACCTAACTAGTGTATTTTAGGAGGTCCTTTAGGCCAGCTTCTCTGAAAACTCCCAGATGCCTTGCACACAGCAGCTACATGATGTATCCTATCAAGGACTTTGCAGTGTTTGCAGAAAAGGTCTTTGATACTTCCAGGAGCAGCTCTCAGGAGATACCTCCTAGATTAGATATTGTTTTCTGGAAATGCGCTTAAGCTTGTAGGTTGTATAGCAGGTTTAAAATGAGGCTCTAGATGGACTTGGGGTGTCTCCAGGGAACTTCCTCATATTGTTGACCATCTTCATGAGGGCAAGAACAAATCATCTGGGAGAATAAGGAGTTGCCCAGAGGTTTAAGAACCTATTTGTTAATTCATTCATGATTCATTGTCTCATCATTCATTAGATATTTATTGAGCATCTGCTATGGGTCAAGCCCTCTTCTCAATGCTGGAGTAAGAGAGTGAACAAAATATGGTCCCTGCCTAAAAGCTTTGAGTACAGTGGGAAAGACAGACAAGTAAAGGGAGAAGCCAAAATGGTGACGTTATTACAGAACATATAAGGTATGTTTCACCCAGGCTCTCAAGCTCTCTGGGAAGGTTTCACAAGTGTCTTTTCAGCCTGTTGTTGTTGTTAAGTGCTGTCAAGTTGGTTCCTACTCCTAGCGACCCTGTGTAGGGTTTCTGAAAAGTTGGTGGGTTTGAACCGCTGAGTTTGTGGTTCTAAGCCCAGTGCTGGTCCTACAGCACCACACCAGGATGTTGGGTAGGAAAAACAAAAAGAAAGTGTTGGATAGGGAAGTTTCAACACTGAGGCAATATACCAAATCCCTGGAAAATAACACGGCCAGTTAAAGGAACTGAAAGTAGGGCAGCATGGCTGGCTGGCAGGTAAATTCTATGGGTAATTTACAAAGTACTAGATAGAAGGCCATGTAATCTCAAAATAGTCAAGAAGTTTAGATTTAAACAACAATTTGAAAGAGAAAAATTATTCTCCATTGACTACTTTTTCATTTTTAATTTGAGTTGAGAGTCTTGTAAGATTGTATCAAACTTTAAGTATTTTATTTTTCAAATTTTTTTCTTTTTCGTTATTACTATTGTTGTGATGATTGTTCAGTGCTATAGAGTTGGTTGGGATTCACAGCAGCTTAAGTACAACAGAAAGAAACAGGGCCGACTCATGTCCCATCCTCACAATCATTGCTGTTTGAGCCCTTTGTTGCAACCACTGTGTCCATCTACCTTATTGAGGGTCTTCCACTTTTTTGCTTACCCTCTACTTTGTATGATATCTTTTCTCAGGGACTGGTCCCTCCTGATACCATGTCCAAAGTATGTGAGATAAAATCTTGCCAGCCCCTCTTCTAAGGAGCATTCTGGCTGTACTTGTTCCAAGACAGATGTATTGGTTCTTCTGGCAGTCCTTGGCATATTCAATATTCTTTAGTCAACACTGTAAATTGAAGGCATCAATTCTTAATTTATTGACCAGCTAGTATGTGTATATGAGGCAATTGAATATACGATGACTTGTATTAGCCATGCATGTTTCCTCAAAGTTACATCTTTGCTTTTTGACATTTTAAAGAGATCGTTTGCAGCAGATTTGCTAACTGTAATATGCTGATTGATTTATTGACTGCTGCTTCCTTGGGCATTGGTTGTGGATCTAAGTAAAACGAAATCCTGATAATTTCCATCTTTTCTCTGTTTAGTATGCTACTGCATATCGGTCCAGTTGTGAGGATTTTTGTTTTCTTTGTGAGGTATAATTATTTAAAATAGACATCTTGTTGCTAAGAGTCTTTGAGTTGATTCCAGCTCACAGAGACCTTGTATGATAGAGTAGAGCTGCCTCATAGGATTTTCTTAGCGGTAATCTTTCTGGACTCCTGGTATGGCACTATAGGATCAACACTGGACTTCATACCACAAGATTGGCAGTTCAAACTCACCAGCTGCTCCTCGGAAACCCTATGTGGATGGGGTCACTATGAGTCAGGACTGATTAGATGACAATTAACAACAACAACCTTAATAGGAGCAGGTGACCGGGTCTTTCTCCTGCACAGCCACTGGGTGGGTTCAAACTGCCAACTTTTTGGTTAGCATTTAGCCTTTACTCCACCAGGGATGTTCAACATTACATAGACTGTGGTAAGTAAACAGCATTATGTACATATACAAAAAAGTTACAAAAACATTCAGTTAGGTGGAATTGTTTGTTTTTCTCTAAACTTATTAAAACTTGAATGCTGGTGGTGGTGTCCATAAGCTGTGGAGTGGGTTCCAACTCAAAGCAACCCTGAGGCTGTAAATCTTTATGGGAGCAGAAGCCTCATCTTTCTTCTGCAGAACCGCTGGTAGTTTCGAACTCCTGACCTTGAGGTTAGCAGCCTGACTCATAACCACTACACTACTATAGATCTGTAAAGCATGACTAGCAGGCACCATTTTTGATTCATCTTTTTACCTCTCTCAGTGCCAAGTAGTACCTGATAATGAACTATCAAAATTCTTTTAAATGCATTAATGAATGAATAGAAAAAAATCAAGGGTGGCCCTAGGAAACTATTGGATTTTACCTTTCAAAAATAGAGAAATTGATTTCAGAAAAGGAATTGCATGAATTCTACATTTTAATTAATGTAATGCTTGAAAGAAGTAATTCAGGACCAAGTACCTGTCCTATATTTTTTCTACTACGGTTTGATTATCATTACTTTCCATTTAGTGAAGTAAGTATATTGAGAGAGACAAAAACGTTTTCCTTACTTAGAGCGTTTGCTCTCTCATTGCTACAAACATGCTGTTTGGAATGTGACCCTGTATACAACAGAACAGGACACTGCCTGCCCTGGGTCTGTGCCATTTTCATAGCCATTGCTATTTGACCCATTGTTGCAGCCACTGTGTGTCATTCACAGGGTCTTCCCTTTATTGCTGACCCTTTACTTTACCAAGAATGATGTCCTAGATATACACTTTGGTTTGATTTGTTCCTCTTATTCCACAGTAGATATATTAGTTTTCAAGATGCATACATTCAGACATTCATGAAAGGTTTAATTTTTTTTTTTTTCCCTGTAGCATGTTATATACCTCTGTTTTTGGATCACTGATATAACAGAAGTTACCATTAAGGAAAAGGGGCATCTAGAGGTTTACATTAGAATCAAGGTGAATGCTCAAATTAAAAAATTTAGGTTATTTAAATGTGGATGTCTACACTAGCAATTGTCTATCAAAACTCTCTTAGACCTTGTAGAAAAGTTGTTGTTTTTAAGTGCCATCAAGTTGATTCTGACTCATAGCTACCCTATGTAGGGTTTCTGAGGAGCAGCTGGTGGCTTGAATTGCTGACTTTTTGGTTTGCAGTCCACTGCTTAATCCTTCAGAGCCTCACCAGGAATCTATAGAAAAGTAGCCAACTATAACTAGCATTAATAATTTATTTCTTTTTTATAGGTTCACATGTAATTAATTGTAAGGCATGTACTCTGTACTCAGTTTCTTTCAATGGTAAAATCTTGTAAAACTATATAGTACAATAGCCCAACGAGGATACTGATGTTGATACAGCTAAGAAACAGGATATTCATTATGTCAAGTATTCCTTATGCTACCCTTTTATAGTCACACCCATTTCCCCTCTCACATTTGTTGTTTGTTGTTGTGTAGTGCCAGTGGAGTCAGTTCTGACACTTAGTGACCCTGTGTAAGATTTCTGAGAAGTGGCTGGTGGGTTTGAACCACCAACTTTGCGGTTCAAACTGACCTGGTAGTCCAGCGCATTATCCTGCAGGACTCCATACTGAGTCTCTCACATTTAGTCCCTTCTTAATCCCTGGAAACCAGTCATCTACTCTCCATTGCTATAATTTTCTCATTTCAAGAATGTTATATTTAAGTATATAGAATCATACATTATGTAACCTTTTCGGATTGGCTTTTTTCACTCAGCATAATTCTCTGGGCATTCACCCAAGTTGTTGTGTATATTGCTAGTTAATTCCTTTTTATTACTGAGTAGTATTCCATGGTGGAATCCTGGTGTGGCACTGTGGGTTAATGCACTGGACTGCAAAGTCAGTTTGAACTGCAAGGTCAGAAGTGCAAGGTCGGAGGTTCAAGCTCACCAGCGGCTCCTTGAAAACCCTATACAGTGTCACTATGGGTCATAACTGACTCTATGGCACTTAACAACACCAACAACGTTCCATAGTATCTATGAAACAGTTTGTTTCCCCATTTACTCTTTAAGGACATTTGGATTATTTCCAGATTTTTATTATTATGGAAAAAAACCATTATGAAAAATCAAGCACGGATTTTTCTTTCAACATTTTTCTGGATTAAATACCTAATAGTGTAATTGCTTAATATGATAGATAAATGTTTAATTTTTTAAGAAAACTTCCAAAGTTTTCCAGAGTGACTATACTGTTTTATCTTCCCATGGAGCCCTGATAGCCTAATGGGTATGACTTGGGCTGCTAACTGTGAGGTCAGCAGTTCAAATCTACCATCCACTCTGTGAGAGAAAGATGAGGCTTTCTGCTCCTATAAAGCTACACCTCAGAAACCCTATACAGGGTCACTATGAATCGGAACTGACTCAACAGCACACAGCCAACAACAACAACCAACAATCTATGAGTGATCCAGTTTTTCCATATCTTCTCCAACTTTTGGTGTTGTCACATTTATGTTAACCATTATGGTAGGTGTGTAGTGTGGCGCAGTTGGATAATGCACTAGACTGCAAGGTCAGTTTGAATCACAAGGTTGGTGGTTCAAACTCACCAGTTTGCTCCTAGGAATCCCTGTACAGAGTTGCTATGAGTTGGAATAAACTCAACGGCACTTAACAACAACAACAATACAAATGACCAGTGATGCTGAATGTCTTTTCATGTACTATTTGTCATCTGTATAATCCTCTTTGGTAAAATTTGCCTGTTCAAGTCTTTTATCTATTTTTCTGATTGTTTGTTTTCTTATTATTACATTTTGAAAGATATATATATACTTGAACTCCCAC
>NW_006408705.1:2519438-2525191 GCF_000296735.1 Chrysochloris asiatica
TGGAGGGTCAGAGAAAAAGAGGTAGACCCCCAATGAGATGGATTGGCCAACTGACAACATCGATGGACTCAACAGCGTGTCAACAGTAGTAAAGTTGGCCCAGGATCGGGCAGTGTTTTGTTGTGCTGTGCATAAGGTCTCTATGAGTCGGTATGGACTTGATGGCACCTAACAACAACAACAGCAACAACATTTTTACTGAGGTCCTGGTATGGCACTGTAGGATAAGCACTAGATTTCTAACCTCAAGGTCAGTGTTTCAAACCCACCAGCCACTCTTTGGATACCCTATACAGGGTCACTATGAGTTGGAACCTATTCAACACTTAACAACAATAACAACATGCTTATTACTGGTATATAGAAATATGATTGATTTTTGTATACCGATTTTATATCCTGCTACCTTGCTATTCACTTACTAGTTCTAGTTATGTTTACTATCTTCTATATCCCTTTTTAAGGAGCTGGTTACTAGTTGGCTTCTAACGTCAAGATCAGTTCGAAACTGCCACAGGCGAAAGATGGACAGCCTTGGAAACCCTAAGCAGGGTCGCTATGAGTCGGAACCGACTTCCCGGCACACAACAACCACCACCACCATATCCCTTTTTTGCCTTATTGCCTGGCTAGTTATTCTCGTACTATGTAGACACCAAAAATGAAATCTATCACACCATTTACAGTCACTAAGAAATGAAAGGTTTAGGTCTTTTACTTGGGTCATTTACATCTAACATGGCATGCTGAAGACTTCAAAGCTGAAATGAGGAGAGTGGGCATCCTTCCCTTGTTCCCAATTTTACGGTGAGAGCATTCAGTCATTTGCCATTAAATCTATTAGTTTATCAATTTGAAGATGCTTCCGAACACTCCTAAAGATTGAAATTCTGGTGTGGTGCTATAGGATAAGCACTGAACTGTTATCCACATGGTTGGCAGTTCAGATCTACCAGCAGCTTCTTGAAATCCCTCTACAGAGTCACTATGAGTCAGCATTGATGCCACAGCACTTAACAACAGTAACGTTCTTAAGAATTCAGAATCTGAAAGATTAGAGAGTTGTATTACACAGCTTGTCAATTTTTCTCATTTATTTTTAACAAATTATATTCCTGCTAGTTAGATATATCTTTGTTGTTGTTAAGTGCTGTCAAGTTGGTTCTGACCCAAAGCAACCCTGTGTAGGGTTTCTTAGGAGTGGCTGTTGAACTTGAACCACCAACCTTGCAGATATGACTGACTTTGCAGTCTAGTGCATTAACCCATAATGCCACACCAGGACTCCCAGTTATGTCTTTAGGGCTTATAAATACAGGCAAAACAGAGTAATTGTATATCACTATACTTGACTTTAGGAGCTCTGGTAGCATAGTGGTTACGAATCGAGCTGCGAACCGCAAAGTCAGCAGTTCAAAACTACCAGCTGCTCCGTGGTAGAAAGATGAGGCTTTCTGCTCCCATAAAGATTCACAGCCTTGGAAACCCTGTTCAGGGTGGCTATGGGTCGGAATCGACTCAACGGCACTTAACAACAACAACAACAATACTTGACTTTGATTCCTTTCATTTTTCTTTTAGAAGACATCAGTGGTTAATTATTTGATATTGACAATAACTTTGATCAATGAAAACATTTCAATTCATACTTTAAAATAATATATGCTTAAAATGACTATATAAAAATATTTTGAAGAGCTATCTGAAAATTAGTTTTAACTGGGATAAGTAAACAAATGTTTACTTACTATATACTTTTGTCTATTTTTCACTTAAAAGCTTGTTTTGGAATGTGCAGCTTTACTTTCTTCTATAAAATTTCATATTTCCAGTTTAATTTTACATCTTGTGCTTTATAAAGTGATCTAGCGTTTTCATTCTTCATGCACAGGCATAATTAGGTCTTTCAACATTATACCCTAGTGTTATAGAAACAAACAAACAAAAAAATCCCACCAAACACTCCTGTACACAATTGTGTTTCCTATAAGACATTAATGCTGACCTTAAGTATATTCGGGTTAGACCATGAACACAGAACAAATTTATCTTCAGATTTGGGAAAACAGCGACAATAGAAACATACCCATATGATCGATAATACTCTATTATAGTTTACCATGTCACTCAACAGCATTTAAAAAAAATTCTTATTTCTTGCTTTTCCTACTATGTATATTATCATTTAGACTCTATTCATCATGAGGGCAGGGACCATATCTTACTTACAGATAAGAGACTCAATAAATATTTGCTGAATCCCTTTATGATGGCTGTGTAGTATTCCATTGTTTGGATACACCATAATTTAAGCAGTTAATTTATTCCTTACTATTAGACACTTAGACTGTTCTCTGTTTTTTTCTGACAAACCAGATGTGTAGCTAAAGTTTGTAGCCCCTTCTTGCTTCGATGAGTCACCTCATTTTAAATTAAATTATGTCTGCATTAGGCTTCTGGACATCTATCACTTTTTAATTGTCTTAGTGCCTTTTCATTTAATTTACTTCGCTCTTTGGTTGTTTAGTTGGATATTTTATGTCAAGCTGCTTAACAAATGAGCATATGGTATACCCTTGCTGCTCTACAAGTGCTGAGAAGTTAGAACAGTGTTAGATAGTGAACCCTTTAGAAGAACTTAGAAGTTGGCTAGCAAACCTTTAAAAGTTATGACTAAAATATATTAGACCAATTTAGCTGAAGATTAGTTTAAGGTGGTTTTAATTTGGGTTGCATCTGTAAGACTGGGTTTGTCCATACAAATGAAGGAATCTTCCTTTTATCCAGAAATACCTTTCAGAACAGTTTCAGGGGTACATTAATGTACACTGATTATCTGTTATGGTCAAGAATGAGTCTTAGCTGGGAACTGTGAAGAGGCATTGTTGTTATTGTTATGGGCAGTCGAGTTGGTTCTCGACTGGTGAGTTTGAATAATAGTTCGGTACTTATGCTGCATCACCACATCAGGACTCCATGAAACGACACACAGAGATCCAAAATATGGTGTTTGCCCACAAATAACTTACACAAAAGTTGAGAAGGCAAGATTGAAGCCCTGTGGCTTTGTGTCTTTGAATGTATCTGGCTGTGAACTATATCCTTCCCTGGTTGAATGACCTTGAGCACATTATATGCCATAAAAAAAAAATCAGTTTTTTTCATTAAAAATAAAATAAAGACTCTGAATAAAATAGTTTCTAAGATTATTCTGAGGAATAAGTGGAAAATGCAACAGACTTTTAGAACAGGGCTTGGAGTGATGTAGGTGTCTTATTTTTTAAAAAGAAAAAGAAAAAAACCCAAGCACATAAGACAGTTTGCTATTGTGTCAGAGATAATTTAGGATTTCAGAGGACAGAGAGATTACCTATGGCTGGTGCGAGTAAGGAGGAGAATACACAAAAAATGTAGAATATTGCTTGAGTCTTAAACGACAGTTCATTGGAATTGTGAGTGACTTAGAAAAGAAGGAATAAAGATTATGCCCAAAGGAGGAAATCATGTTGACAGGGCAAAGTGTGTTCACGGGGCTGTAGGTAGACTGGGTGGCAAAGGGAAACAGTCTGCTATGTAGGGACAGATTGAGATACATCGCTGCCCCAGGCAGGCTAAACATTTGATTCCTTAAGTTATTTATTCAGCATTTTCTAGAGGCAGAATGAGGAGAAGTAGGTAAACATTTCTTTACAGTGAAACCTGTGAGAGCCGGAACTCGATGGAACTGCCTTGTTTCTCTGGGTCTCAAAAAGTTTCCACCTTTTACAGGGTGTGATCACTCCCTGTCTATGGTTAGTGGAAAATGCTAGCTTTTCTTCTCTGACAATTCTCTGCTTTACACAGTTTCTGGCTTTGGCAGGTTTTACTCTATCTGTTGTATGTTCTGTATGTAACGTGATCTTGTAACTTATTTGGACTCATCTTTTTTTTTTCAACGGGTTTTTTTTATCATTTGTAATTTGATAGAAATAATTTATGCAGGATGTAGCCACATGGTGTCTTTGCTCAGGTCACTCTGATATGAGTGGGTTGGTTTACATTTTATCAGTGAATAAGGAATTTGAAGGGAGAAGTCTGATTTGACTGTCATTGCCTTAAAAAAAAACATCATTGCCATCAAGTCATTTCCTACTATAGCCACCCTGTGTAGGGTTTCTGAGGCCGTAAATTTTTATGGGAGCAGAAAGCCTCATCTTACTCTCCCAGAACAGCTGGTGAGTTTGAACTGCTGACCTTGTGGCTAACAGTCCAGTGCTCATACTACAGTGCCACTCAGGCTTGTTGAGTGGTGCTGTATTTCTCATTTATTCCTGGTGTTTCAGTACTCCCTGTGGAATGGTGCAAGGACATCTATCTCATTGGGTATCATTGTAATTGGACTTTGTATGTGAAGGAGAGGACTCAAAAGGAAGTAGGATAGATTCTGGGAAACTTGACTTTGTATGTGTTCTATTTGATAAACAAAGAGGTAGCTTGGAAGGTTGTTAGACAAGTGTACTGTGTGAATTTTAGGAGCAAAGTACAGGTGAGAACAGAGGCAGGAAGTTCACTTGGTATAACAAGACATGGAAGTATGAGGCCCTCAGTGTTGGCTTTGGATAAGGGTTAAAGGGAGTGAAGGGCTCCCAGGGTTGTACACACAGTTAAGTGCTTAGCTGGTAGGCAAAAAATTGGCAGTTTATACTTACTCAGAGGTACCTTGGAATCTGCTTCCGAAATGTCACAACCTTGAAAATTCTACTATGAAAATTCTGTACACGTGAGTCACCGTGAATCAAAGTCTACTCAATGGCAACTGACAACAACAAAGCAACTGGAAGGAAGATGAGGGCTGTAGGCAACATGTACAAAGAACTGACTGAACCACGTGGCTGCTTGTGATGGCTCCGTGGTAGAAGTCTCATCCTGCATGTGGAAGACTTGAGTTTTTCTTCCCTCTCTCCCCACTTTTTTAGAAGTGAAATGCTTTTCATACTCAGCTACCACCAATCTCTCAGTAGAGGCCTATGTGCTTCTGAACAGATTTCAACAGAACTACTAAACTAAAACTGAGTAGAAAGAAAGGCCTGGCAATGTATTGCAGAAAATTGGTCCATGTAAACCCTCTGGATCACGATAGTCTGATCTGCAATGGATCATGGGAATGACAGAGGACCAGGCCACATTTTGACCCTTTGTGCATGGGGCCACCATGAGTCAGGGGCTGACTGGACAGGAAGTAACTACTAACCAACAACAACATATAGGAACCTTGGAAGAGATCATCAGCCTCATTGACCTTCCAGATACACAGCCTGTAACACCTACAATTTATGCTGTCCACATACAATATTAAGGATTCTTGCCCTTGTCATGAGAACCAAAGCTTACAGTTCAGAAGTAAAACTTGCTTTTTGAGTCTAAACAGCCCTCATTCTTTCATCTTTCTTTATTCACTGTAAAATTGGTGTGGTTGCCAAACTCAGTGAACTCCCTGTTTTTAAAAAACTTTCTATTTTAAGCCCACTTCCTAGCAGGAACATTTATCTGATAGAAAAAGTATGTAGCTGCTTAAAAAATCTTTAATTTTTTGAGATTTAGATTACTTATGTAATATCTGGTAAAAATTAATTTAAATGCTTGAACTCTCCAACCACTCCTCAGAAACCCTATAAGGGTCGCGATGAGTTGGAATCAACTCCAAGGCGTTCAACAACAACAAAACAGCAAATCAAAACTTTGATAATTTAGGCAGGAAAAATTTCTATTACAGT
>NW_006408705.1:2525302-2526958 GCF_000296735.1 Chrysochloris asiatica
TACTTGAACTGCCAACTTTGCAATCTCAGATTCTAAGTCCATTGTTGATCCTACATATATATGTGTATTGTTTTTGGTAAGTGCCAACTATAACGCCACACCATATGTAAAGGAGCTCTGGTAGCGTAGTGGTTACAAGTTGGGCTGCTAACCTCATGGTCAGCAGCTCCAAACTACCAGCAGTTCCATGGGAGAAAGATGAGGCTTTCTGCTTCCTTAAAGATTTACAGCCTTGGAAACCCTGTACAGGGTCACTATGAGCCGGAATCGACTCCACAGCACACCACCACTATATATGTATACATACACACATTCTGGATGCAAGTTCTTTTTCAGATATGCAGCATATAAAATATTACCTTCCAGTTGTTAATTTTTCTTTTCATCTTCTAAATGTCTTTTACAGAACAAGTTTTCAGTTTTGATGAAGATCCAATTGATAAACTTTCCCTTTTATTCTTCATTCTGTTGATGTCAAGTTTAAGAACTTTTAGACTATAGATCTCAAAGATTTTCTCTTATGTGTTTTCCCTAACATTTTTATAATTTTATATTTTACATTTAATTCTGTGACTCATTATTTTTGTGTGAGGTGTGTACCAACCCAAGCTCACTGCCACTGAGTTGAACAATTCTGACTCATTGTGAATTTATATAGGATTTTCTGAGACTATAAATCTTTACAAGAGCAGACAATCTCATCTTTGACATGTGGAATGGTTGATGGGTTTGATGGGCTGATCTTTAGGTCAACAGCCCAACACCTAACCTGCCCCACCACCAATTTTCCTTATGAGTTGTGAAGTTTGGGTTACATTTCTTTTTTCCTTTTCTTGCCCAGGAATGTTTAATTACTCCTGACCATTTGTTGAAAAGATGATTCTTCCTCCATTGAACTGCTCTTGCACCTTTTTTCAAAATTCAATTGAGCATATTTGCATTGTGTGACGCTATCCATCTATCTGTTGTGTGTCTCTATCTATCTGCCAGTTTCATACAGTCTTGATTACTATAGTTGCATACTAAATGTTGAAATCAGAGACTGATTCCTTCCACCCTATTCTTCTTTTTTTTAATTGTTTTAGTTATTCTGATTCTTTTACTTTTTCATGTATAGTTTAGAATGATCTATCTTTACACAAATCTTATTTTTTTTGCAAATAAATAAAATGTATAAAAGTTGTAGAATAATTCTTGTACGTAAAAGTCTTGTCTTCTTTAAAATACCTTGGCGAGTTTATGGTAAGAATTCCATTACTTTTATATACCAATCTGGGGAGAAGTGACTTCTTTACTATTACTATGTTGAGTTGGTATTTTAATCCATGAACACATTATGTCTCTTTATTTAGATCTTTGGTTTCTTTAATCAAAGATCTTTCACTTTCCAGCATGTATGTCCTTTATGCATTACGTAGTGGTTACATAGAGTTCTGGTAGTGTAGTGGTTACAAGTCAGGCTTCTAATCATACGATCAGCAGTGGAAACTACCAATGGTTCCATGGGAGAAAGATGAAGTTTTCTGCCCCCATAAAGATTTTCAACCTTAGAAACCCTATTCAGGGTTGCTATGAATTGGAGCAGACTCCGTGGCACATATCCACCACCACATGTTATGTTATAGTATACCTAAGTTGTCATTTTTTGTTGTTGTT
>NW_006408705.1:2527058-2528067 GCF_000296735.1 Chrysochloris asiatica
AAAGATTTATAGCCTCGGAAACCCTGTACAGGGTCGCTATGAGTCGGAACCGACTCCATGGCACATAACAACAACAACAACAAGTGTTTAAAAAGAACAGAGCTGAAACGAATAGAGAGAAATACTGTTAACTGATGGATGGTACATGGAGGAGATTATAAGCATTGTAATGAAACAAAGTATATGATTTGTTGAACGTAAAACTGATGATCTGCCCTGTAAACTTTCACTCAATTCACAATAAAAACTTAAAAAGGAAAAAAGCTAGTTAAAGCATATGCCGCCCCCCACCTCCCACTTCCATCCCATAAACTGACATTTGCCAATCTGCTGATGAGCAGCAAAGTTAGATGTATAGGGATTAAACCAGGAAAAAAATTATTAGTGCATTAGTTACTTCATCCAAGGAGGTGGGGGTGGGGGGATCTCCTTGGAGAAAAGCTAATAGTCATCAAAGTAAAGTCTTCAGTATGTATGCGTATCTTATATAATCTTTTAATAGTCATTATTTAGTTTTTTTCCTTTTAGTTCAAATTAGAAATAACTTGGTATTTTTATCAAGTGCATCACCCTTTCAAACCTGTTTGACGCTTCATTTGTTTTGACTGATTCTGAAGGATTCTTCCTAACATGAGGAAATCTTAGGAAACTGTAGATATGGGAACAGACTCAACACCATATATTCGAGTAGTTACTTTAAAGACTTCTGCTTGGCAACACTTATTTTATTGACTTATTTTTAGTTTGCTATGCATTTGAAAACAAACTGCATTTCTTTAAGTACTAATTCTTCTTTCTGATTTTTAACTGGTTCAAACTGATCTTCCCCACAAAGAGAATGAAGCATGACTTAGCAAATATGTATATATTTACATACTAACTCTGAATGGATGGTAACATTAAAATCATTTCTACCATAGGGCACAAACATAATTGTATTTATATTTACGTACACACTGCTGCACAGAACGTTTTTGAAGTGTTGAAGAGCAAAGATACCAGTTTGAGG
>NW_006408705.1:2528278-2529197 GCF_000296735.1 Chrysochloris asiatica
GGATGGTGCAGGACCAGGTGGTGTTTTGTTTTGTTGTACGTGGGGTTGCTATGGGTCAGTACTGACTGAATTGCACCTAACAACACACTTGTATGTGTGTGTATTTATCAGTGGTGCCAATTTCCACTCACCAAGGCCTATCTGATTTAAATTTATTCCATTTGCTGTAAACCAGGTATGAAATTTAGAATTAAATGAAGCAAGTTTATTTTAGAAAGATCAAAAATTAACTTTGAGGGCAGCAGTGGTTCAGCTGTAGAATTCTTGTCTTCCTTGTGGGAAATCTGGAATCAATTCTATTCTGTGAACATCAAGTACAGTCAATACTTCTGTATTGCTATGATACTAAACAGGTTTCAGCTGGAGTAAAACTATTATGAGTGAAACTTTCAAACTAAGATGGACTAGAAAGAAAAGCCCATAAATTTATCTGTGAAATAACCAGCCATTGAGAATTGTGTATCACAATTGTTTAATCCCGTTGTGTGCGGGGTCATAATGAACTGGGTGCCAATTCAACAGCAGCTGACAGTCACAAAACTAATTTCTACAAAGGATCCTCACATTAGAAGCTAACATTGATGATTTCTTTTTAAGTAAAGCATGGCAGAGAATAAACATAGACGTTCAACTGATATACCTTTACTTCAGTTAATGTATTCTATGACATATGTATAAGGAACCCTGGTAGCATAGTGAGTTAGTTATACATTGGACTGCTAACCTCAAGGTCAGCAGTTCAAACCCACCAGCTGCACCTTGGAAACCCTGTAAAGGGTTGCTATGAATAGGAACCGACTTGAAAACACTGAACAACAACAGGTATTTGGAGAGAGTGGTGGCTCTGTAGGTTAAGTACTGTTTGTTTGAACCACAAGTTTGGAAGAAAGATGAGAATTTCTGCTCCTACAAAAATTTG
>NW_006408705.1:2530572-2531431 GCF_000296735.1 Chrysochloris asiatica
AACAACAACAACAAAGTATATATAGTATATATTACTATATATCTTGGATATCTATTGTAGTGTTGTAGTAAGAACTCACAGAATAACTATAACATCAACTCATAGCTTGGAAGATACAGAATTTTAAGGAAAAACATATTCAAAGAAGTTAAGATTTACACCAAATGTAAAAATTAGAATTTGTGGACAATTTCACCATCCTTTCCAGTGACAAATCAATTGGTAAAGAGAATTTGCTGTGAGCAAATATGTCCTGGTATGGCACTGTGGGTTAGTGCATCAGACTGCAAAAGCCGTTTGAACTGCAAGATCAGTGGTTCAAGCTTACCAGCTGCTCCTCGGAAACCCTATACAGGGTCACTATGGGCCCGAATCGACTCAATGGCACTTAACAACAACAATAGTCCAGAAAGATGTTTACCTGTGCTTTATTGACTACACAAAGGCTTTCGATTGTGTGGATCAGGACAAGCTATGGGCAACATTGCGAATTATGAGTATTCCTGAACACTTAATTGTGATCATGAGGAATCTGTACATTGACCAAGAGGCAGTTGTTTGAACAGAACATGGGAACACTGAATGGTTTCAGATTAAGAAAAGTGTGCCACAGGGTTGTGTTCATTCACTATACTTATTCAACCTGTATGCTGAGCAAATAATCCAAGAAGCTGGGTTATATGAAGAAAACGTGGCATCAGGGTGGGAGGAAGACCCATTAACAACCTGTGATATGCAGATGATACAACCTTGCTTGCTGAAAATGAAGAGGACTTAAAATACTTACTGATGAAGATCAAGACCACAGCCTTCAGTATGGATTGCATCTCAATGAAAAGAAAACAAAAATCCTCACCAC
>NW_006408705.1:2532286-2598595 GCF_000296735.1 Chrysochloris asiatica
GCTGCTTCTGGGTAAATCCTATACAGGATTGATGAGTCGGAACTGATTCGATGGCACTTAGCAACATGCATACCTGTGTGGGCTGACAGGGTGGGGACTGACAGACATGTCTGTTTTGCTGCGAGGAGTTGATTGAGCTTCAGGTTAATGTTTGTGTGTATGTATAAAGGTTGTTTACAGATGGAAATTCATCTTTTTTTCCATTCTCAAAAATTTTGTTTGTTTATTACAATAAGACACATTGAGATTATCTGGAAGATGAACTATGTGTAGTCAGTATCTGAAAATGAATCTGAAGGCAGGCTTTTAACTTGTGTTTTGGGGTGGGGCAGAAGAAGATTTGTTATTTGCATTTCCATCTTTTTCTTTGCTGTTCATAGTTCCTCCAGGTACCAGTGTCATTCGGGAATGATAGCCAGTAAACTGTATTCTTAATAAACCTGTTTTATTTGGGGGGGAAAAAAATTTTTTTTTTTTTTTTTTGGTCAGAAAATTTGGCATGATTCTAAAAGGTCAGCAATCTGTAAACACCATGCAAAAACATTAAAAAAAAATATTCCAACTCTGGGACTAGCTCGGGGTAAATATCACAAATATTAATCGCAGACATTTGGAGTCTCTCTCCTCAGCAGTCCAAATTGACTTAACACTACCCAACAATGCATTTCTTACTGATGAAAAATTCTCTTTGACAGTAGGGATAAATAAATGGCCGTCAGTTACTGGATTAATGTGACCTAGCTCCAGGTGGGAGACAGCCCTTAAAAAGGCAGACTGTTCCAGAGGTTTTAGTGGAAGATCAGGGAAGAATCTTTGCTGGTTGTAAGCCGCCGGCTTCTCCAGATGGTATGGGAGAAGAAGGCTCAGGGCCAAGAAATGGAGCCCAACAAGGCCAGTCGTTTGCTTGGCTCTCTGCTAGGTGTTTTTTTGGTTGTTGCTATATGGTGTTTCAACAAGTAAGGGCAAATGCTGTGAATGTGAAAACTACAGTTTACAATAGACCACATCTAGAACCCAGGGGATGTGAATTAGAAAGAAGAGACAATCATTCTAATTTAAAAACAAGGTAACTTTATAAGTTGGTTTGCAGCATCAAAGCTACTCATGTAAGTTTCTTTTTTCTTGATGTCCACATGTCCCATATTGTCTCCAATCCCTTTGTTGTGTTTTGTGGGATACCCATTGCAGGCTGGGGATTTTGGGATCTCCAGAAACAGCAGCACACATCTGTCTTCTAAACCCCCCATGTCAAAAGCATGTAGTGTTTGTACTGTCTTGGGGCTATTTGGATATGAAGGTTTGTGTGAGGTGATGATCTTTAACATAAAATCTTTTGTAAGCCAGATATCCAGTTGAAGCTGTCCCAGAAGCAGGAGAGGGAAGTCATGCATGTTGCAGTGAACACAAAGGAGCTTGCAGAAAGCAGGAAGGAAGCTGTGAGAAGCTTCTTTGGGGCACAGTCTGAGTTTTAGGTATTGATGGAGGAGCATGATCAGTCTGGGGTTCCAGGTACACTCTCTTGGGTTGACCTGGTCCTTTTCCCCTCTCCCTTTTGTTCCAAACAACAAAATTGTAATGAGTGAGAAAACAAAAGAAACCAATACGGAAACCCTTTTATAATTGTCATTTCTTCTTCCTCTTTCTTCCTAGATCCCTGAGTACAGTTCTTCCCCAAATGTAATGGAGGAAGATAAAGAAACATTTCCTATTCTCTCTTTGCCCCATTTTCCATGCGTATATTATTAGTTTAGCTACCAGGAACTAGCATGAGGAAGAATCCCAGGAAATGAAAGCTGTAATGATTATACCATTTTCTAAGAAGGACCAGGTTGGCCTTTTAAAATTTCTTCTCTTTAAATTAGTACAAGCACGTTTTCTCAAGTTGTTGTTGTTAAGTGCCGTTGAGTCAGTTCCGACCCATAGCGGCCCTGTACAGGGTTTCCGAGGGTGTAAATCCTTACGGGAGTAGAAAGCCTCATCTTTCTCAAGTTGGTGACAGCTTTTTTATCTATTATGAAACCTTTTATCCTCTATTAGCATATGCTGTTGTTGTTGTTGTTGTTTTGTGCCACTGAGTAGAACCTAACAACCCTCTAGGACAGAGTAGCTCCATGGGATTTCCTAGACCAAGATCTTTACAGGCGCAGTTTGCTAGGTCATTACTCCTGTAGAGCTGCTGTTAGCGTCCTTTCTGTTAGCACACAAGTGATTCAACCATCTCACCCTCTGGACTCCTTTTTAAAATCTCATTTATTTTATAAGGAGTCCTGGTAGTGGAGTGGATGATGAACTGGGCTGCTAACTGTAAGGTCAGCACTTTGAATCTACCAGACATTTCACGGGAGAAAGATGAGGCTTTCTGCTCCTGTAAAGATTTACAGCCTCAGAAACCCCATACAGGGTCACTATGAGTTGGAACCGACTCCACGGCACATCACAACAACAATATTATAGAGTGAAGTCCTGGTATGGTATTTCAGGGTAATGCACTGGACTGCAAGGTCAGTTTGAACCACAAGATTGGCGGTTAAAATTCACCTGCCACTCCTTGGAAACCCTATGCAGGGTCACGATGAGTTGGAACCTACTTGGTGGCCCTTAACAACAACAACAACAGAAGCATTATTGGGTACTGGAGTCCTGGTATGGCACTGTAGGATAAAACACTGGACCCCAATATCAGTTTGAATTTCAACAGTAGCGATTCAAACTCACCTGCCGCTCCTCGGAAACCCTATGCAGGGTTGCTGTGAGTCGTAACTGACTTGACGGCACTTAACAATAACAACATCAATATTATAAGGTATGGCTCTGTATGATAACCACTGGACTTCAAACTACAAGGGCATCTATTTAAGCCCGTTAGTTGCTCCTCGAGAGAATGATGAGGTTTTCTGCTCTAACAAGGTTTACTCCCTTGGAAACCCTATAATGTGTCGCCATGAGTCGGAACCGACTCAACAGCACTTAACAACAATAAGCTTCGTAGATTCCTTATTAAAAGTATCACTCACCTCTATCTCATTTTGCCACCAATCATATGAAGCTTTTTGTTTCTCAGGTATAACCAAGTTTATGTTCATTTGCATAATAATAATACCTTATCTCAAGGGGGTGTTCAGAGAATTTAATGAGTTAATATATACAGAGCACTTAGAATAGTGTACAAGATAAGCTCTGTGTAAGTATTTGCTATTATTATTACCAGTCTTATTAATTTGCTTGATAAAACAGTACTGTTGTTGCTAGGTGTGCTCAAGTTGGGTTTTGTTTTTTTTCCAGTAGAATTTATTTTAATTAACTTTTAGAAAAGACAAATACATCATTTTTCACCATAATCTTCTTGCTTTCCAATACACTTTGTTAATCTGTCAACAAGCTTTCATATTCCCTTATTAAAAAATGTTTGGGGCTGAGCTGCAAGCCTCAGCTTGGATTTTGACTCATAGGTACCCTGTGTACAACAGCATGACACATTCCTCCTATGTTTGAGTCTATTGTTGCAGCCACTGTGTCTGTCCATCTTGTTGCGGGCCTTCCTCTTTTTTGTTGACCCTCTGCTTTGTCAACCTTTATGTCCTTCTCCATGGGCTAGTGCCTCCTGATAACATGTCTAAACCCTGTAATATGAAGTGTCACCATCCTCAATTCCAAGGAACATCGTGGCTATGTTTCTTCTAGGACAGATTTGTTTGTTCTTCTAACAGTCCATGGAACATTTAATATTCTTCATCAATACAATAATTCAAATGCAGCAATTCGTCTTTGGTCTTTTTTATTCATTGTCCAGCTTTACATATGAGAGGACTGAAAATACCATGGCTTGAGTTAGACACACCTTAGTCGTCAGTGACATCTTTGCTTCTTAACACTTTAAAGACGTCTTTTGCAGTAGATTGGTCCAGTTCTTCTGCTTCCATGCACATTGATTGTGAATCCAGGTAAAATGAAATCCAGGACAACTTTAATATTTTCTCTGCTTATAAGGTTGGTTATTAGACCAGTTATGAGAATTATTGTTTTCTTTACATTGAGCTACAATTCATTCATACTGAAGGCTAAAGTCTTTTATCTTCATCAGTAAGTATTTCAAATCCTCTTTACTTTCAGCAAACAAGGGTATAGCATCTGCATATTGCAGTCCTGATGCCATGTTCTTCATATAATCCAACTCCTGAGATTGAATACGTATTGTGAAAGGATACATCCCTGACACACACCTTTCCTGATTTTAAACTGTTCAGTGTCCCCTTGTTCTGTTGTAACAACTACCTCTTGGTCTATGTACAGGTTCCTCCTAAGCACAGACAGTTAAGTGTTCTGGAATTACCCATCATCAGTCGCTTGAGCTCACTAATGCCTGTCAGAGATACCAGTCTTTATGCTACCATTTCCCTTTTGACGACTTCCAATTTTCCTAGATTCATACTTCATACATTTCATGTTTTGATTATTAATGGATGTTTACAGCTGTTTCTTCTCACTTTGAATGATGCTACATAAGCAGATGAAGGTTCTGAAAACTTTATCCGCATCATTAAAGCTGACTGTACCTTGAGCAAGTAGCTCTTCCCCAGTTGTATGTATTTTCAGTGCAGCGTAGTGGTTACGAATTGGGCTGAGGAACCGCAAGGTCAGCAGTTCAAAACTACCAGCTGCTCCTCAGGAGAAAGATGAGGTTTTCTGCTCCCATAAAGATTTACAGCTTTGGAAACCCTGTTTAGGGTCGCTATGGGTTAGAACTGACTCGACGGCACTTAACAACAACAACAACAAACAACCCAATGTAAAGGGCTCATTTTCCGGCAATGTGTCAGACTATGTTCCACAGCTATTTATAAGTTTCTCACTGACTAGTTGGGTTTTTTTTAGAATTGTATTTCCGGGTCCTTCTTCCTAGACTGTCTTAGTTTGGAAGCTCCGCTGAAATCTGTCCAGTTATCTTTTCTTTCTTTTGCCCAGGGCTCTTGAAATGTTCCCTAATTTAGTTCTTTTCTAATACCAGCCAAAAAAATAAAAGTATTACAAATCCCTCTTTCCCCTGTTGCTTCTAACACTTTAGAATTTGGGACAGGACAGAAGAGAAATACCTGCTTCAACTTAAAAAGGCCTTGGTAGCATCCTCTAAGAATGCAAATCTGACCTGAGAATGTGACCCCTAAGATTCAAGGTCAGGAGACTAAAATAATGGCTGTTTACCCACCTGGTGCTTTAAAACTGACCTCTGTTTCCCACAAGATGTCGTGAGGCTGAATTATGTCTTGGCAGTAATGCTTTTCGCACAGTGGGGTGAGATGATCTGAAAGAGATCAGATTTCATCAAGTGATTGATAAAACTTTGCTCCTGCTTACAGTACATCAAAACAGTTAAACATTAAACGTATTTTATTGCAGAGCAATTGACTCACACATGCATATTCAAAGACCTATGAAGTAGGAGTGCATCTCTCTCTTAGAGTATCTGGTGCTCATTATCAGTGTTCATCTACACAGTGTATGCTTGCTGTTTTCTCTTTCTGAGTTCCTTTTGGGAGGGTGGAGAATGGGTGGAAATCAATTTTCCCAACTCTATCTGTATTTTTCCAGTTAGAAAAGATGTTTCCTTTTAATCTGTTGTCTGATGGTATTGAAATATTTTTTTTCCTAATCTGTTCTTATATAAAAGAGCACATTCTATTCCTGTCATCATCTATTACCTGGGTTGTTATTTAGTGAGTGCTTTGTAGATGGTGAATTTAAAAAGACCTGACCCTGTTGTGGTCTTGTTTCCAACATTTTAGTGAGGCTGTTTAGCAGCGGCCCTGTTAGTTTTCCTTTCTCATGTTTTAGTTTTTAATCTTAGTTCATCTGAGTTGATCGCACCCCCTCACCCCACTTAATGTTTTTTAGGTTAAGGAAGATTTTCGATATTATTTGTCAAATTCCCAATTCTTTTTTCTGTCAAGAATAACTAGGGTTCATTAATGAACTGCCCTGTTCAAGATCCTTTTTGGGAAGGAGAAGACGTGAAATATTACAAACTCTACCCCTCTGCATTGTTTTACTGTTTAATCTCAACAAGACAAAGGGAGGTAATAAATAGCAACCACCCAGCTAGTTCACAAGCATCACCCCCATCACACTTACAGACCAGCATCATTGTACCAGTATCTTTTCCCAACAAGGACATGGCTTTGAGTTACTTCACTGAACTTCTGTTTTCCTGTTAATGATTTCTCTCTCAAGGAATTCTAAAGTCTTAAAGAAATCAAAGTCATTCTGTGTATTGTTTAGGTATTTGATAATAGAACTGTATCTGGGAATGGTATCAATGTGACAGTAGGTTATGTGTGTTATTATGTCTTGTCTTTAAACACAATTAAAAGAGTAGACATCTTTTAACCAGGAACTGACTCTTTGTGGCTCTCCACAGTGAACAGCTGCTGCAGGTTCATCAGCTGGCAGAGTGAGTGTGGTTTTGAGGAGGGGGCTGTACCTAGCTTTTCCAGCAGCCCCACACATTCTGTGTTTTTCTCTGAGCCTTCATTGTCTCCCTGTCTCCTGGTGTCCTTTGTCTGCGGTGGGTAGCTTGTGTCACACACTCGACTTCTCAGTCTCCTTCAGCGCTTCCTTTATCCCATTTTTTTCTCCTTCCAGCTATTCACCAACCCACCCCCCCTGCACCCCCCAAGCCACCTTCCTCTCTTACTTGTTTTGTGATTCAAGGAATTTGAGAGCATTTTGGTGAGGTAGGTTCTCAAAAGGCAGGCTGTCTAATGAGCTTCAAAGACATGAGGAAATAAGATATGATACCTTTAAAACTCAGTGAGCCTGTGTGGATTTGGGAGTTAGATGTTCTTGATGTAACAGCTTCTAGTTAAAAATACAGGGAGGGGGGAGAATGGGGAAGTAGCACTGGTCTTTAAGTAGCACATGAATTATAAGTAAAGAAAATTGTGCTGTTGAGTAACACCCCCTCTCCCAAATTTCTGAGCTATGGAGAGAATTGTCAGTGCACCCTGGCTTCTATGCCATTGTTAATAAGAGAAGAAATGTGACAACAAATGCCTTGTGAATTTAAATAGCAAGGTAGAGTGTTCAAAAAGGCTTCTGAAATAAACACCCTGATCCACATTGTCTTGTGTAAAGTAGAGCATTAATGGCCTGGTAGGGCCTTACTCTAAAGAGCCCATTTACAGCCTCTCTTGTCTTCTTCCCATTACCTGTAGCTTACAGTGCTTTTTAAGCGACTCTCTGGTGTGTGATGAGGAAGACAGCAGAGAGGGAAGAAAGGTTGGGATGACAAGGCTCTTAAAGCCATTTGTAATTTGTACAAAAAATTTCCTTGGGGCAGCTTAAAGCACTTAACATAGGGAAACTGTAGAGGTGGAACAGACCTGAATTCAAGGAGCTCTGGTAGTGTAGCGGTTACGAATTGGGCTGCGAACCGTGAGGTCAACAGTTCAAACCTACCAGCTGTTCCGCGGGAGAAAGATGAGGCTTTCTGCTCCTGTAAAGATTTACAGCCTCGGAAACCCTGCACGGGGTCACTATGAGTCGGAACCACCAATCCCTTAGTTTTATAGAGATGCAAATTGAGCTTAGGGGACATTTAGGGATATGTCCTAGGACATAGAGCCAGTGTGTGACAAACCTAGGATTCAAATCTGGCGCTATTTCAAGATTCTCTGTGTTGCTTCAGGTCCACACATGAATATCTCGATTCCACTTTGAAAATGGCATGGGAAATTATCATTATCCCTACTTTTAAGTGGGGAAGGCCAATGCACGGAGAAAGAGAGTTTTCCAGTTTAGCAGGTTAAGGCAGTATGTTTCTGACAGCCCACCTGAACGATTTGAAATGTATTATATTGGCCAGTCCCTTGGCCCCAGCCACCTCAAAGTTGTTTCTGCTTCTTCTGAACTGCTCTCCAGCCTCCTGCCCCTTCCTATCATCTGGTTCTCTATTGCCTTATACCCAACATGTGCTCTGTATTTTTCTTTTACCAGGTGTTTTTGTTCCAAAATATCTTGAACTCTGTTCAAGATCTCCTTTTACAATTTTCCCTTAGGCAATCCAGACATAGCCCATGTTCTTATGCTAATGCCATTTCTAAATACTTCCCAACCTAGTATGGTGTAGTCAAAGCAGACCTGGTCTGGAACAGGTTATGAAATACTAGTGCAGTCACCAGGTGGTGGTGGTTATGTGCCATGGAGTCGGTAGCAACCCTGTACAGGGTTTCCGAGGCTATAAATCTTTACAGGAGCAGAAAGCCTCATTTTTCTCCCGCAGAACAGCTGGTAGTTTCGAACTGCTGACTTTGCGGTTCGCAGCCCGATTCATAACCACTACGCTACCAGAGCTCCTTGGTGCAGTCACCTAGCAAACATTAAGTCTGTGTGCTCTTATGTAGCATTCCTTCCAGCTCTAGAATCCTACATCTTCATAAACATTTGCAAAGAGAAACTTAAAGAGAGGATTGGTAAATTGAAGCATCAACAAAATGTTTTAAAGGCTTAGGCGTCTTGGAAACACAGTTCTTAAGTTCAGCGTTGGAGTTGGGGCTTGCATTGCAACTGTGGTGGGAGCAGCTCCAACCTGACTCTGCCATAGCTTGCTCATGGGACTAATGCCTGCTGGTAAAGTAGGACCGTGGAGTGTTCTGCAGTACAAGGGATGCTGTGTAATTGGAAAACAAATTTTAATACCCACAGTTTTCCTTTCTGCCAGAATAGCTTGGGCATATCTAGTAAACAAATCAAGGGATACTTGTAGCTATGCGAATGCTAGATTTCTGTGTTGTGTGATTCTATCTATTGTGACTCTACTCCGGAGTGTAAGCTCCTTAAGAGCAACAATGTAAATGGCCATGTTAGGCAATGGGTTACTATTTAAAAAGTAATAAATGATAATGATCACAAATCCTTTATCTTCTGATTTTAAGTCCAGTATTTAGAACTCCAGTCCAGTGGGATTTGAAGTCATTATTATCATCTGAATATTTATGAATGTATGATGAAAATAGATTTCATAGAAAGTTGGCCAGTCTTACTCTTTCCCATGGTGACCAGTCTTACTCTTTCTCTTTCCCATCAAATTAAAAATCTTGATTTGTGTTTTCTGCTTCTTCTTCTATATAAGTTTTCCTACTTCTGACTCAACTGAAATGATTTTTCAGATTTAAAATGTATTCTAAGTGTAATTATAAATTAAACAGAGCAGCTTCAGAGCTTTAGCTATGTGTAGATGGAAAATAATACTGCTCAGTTGAATGATTTTTGTATTTCCATGTTGGTGTGAGAAAAGTATGAAGTATGATACTCCAGGTGTGAATCTGGCTTTTCTGGGCATTTAAAAAACAAAGAAGAAAGTAAATAATGATAAACTTTTGTGAGGCACACACATGTTCCATTACACAAAGTAGTCATATTTCAAGGGGAAAGACTGACTGTCCTTTTCATAGAATCATCTGGATGTATTGGGAAACGATGTTGGGTTAGTTAATCAGCAGAACACATAAAAAGTAAAATCTCGGATGAATCCTGGTGTGCTTGTACAGACAAGCTGGAGTATTTATTTATCTGTCCTTTTCTTGCCTGTAATTTTGACCCGTTTCTTATATAAAGTGATGACCCAGGAGTGGGTCAGCTCAATTTGTGCAGACTCCAGCAACTTTGACGTGTTCTCACTACACTACTTACTAACTCTGAGATCTCTTGCTGGAATCTTTTAAGCACTTAGCTTTCCTTTCACTGGAGTTATGATACCTGCTCCCTACCTTAAATGAATATTATAACAGTTATCAGGATATATGGGATAACGTCCCCCATGAGAAAGCAATTTGGAACCTTCAAAGAGGTTTCATTATAGAGAAGAAGCTCTGAAAATGTGTTTTAACATGGTAAGAACTGATGGTGGCTAAAACTGCAACTGCTCATGGAGAAAATTGGAGTAGTGTGCTGCAAATGTAACATACATCTATTCCATTCTGGCTTGAAACAGCAAAATCAATCAGTGCTTTGTTAGTTTATTTAAGATTTGGTTTTGTAATCATACTTGCATTGCATGCGAAGGAAAAGAATGCCAAATATTTCTTAATCCTTTGCTTTTGTTTTTTCCGCTCTTTCCAATTAGGAATGCTATGAACACAACTCATCACTGACCTAATTGTGGCCTTTTCCATAACACCAGTCTACTCTTTAGGGAGAATATGCCCAAGGAGATGTGGGACTAGGATATTAAGGTTTGGGTAACTGGCCCTGTGGTTTGAGATTCATATAGAGGGAGACTGACATGTGGTGATGAAAGAATAAGCATTCTGGGCCATTCTGGTGGTTGTACCAATTTGCTATATGATCTCAGGCAAATACGTTTATATTCCTTTAAGGGACTGGTATTGATTTTAACTTCGCCAGCTGTGGTGAGGTTTCGTTGATGTTGGCAAATGCCATAGGAAGTGCTGTGTTGTTTTTTATCTTCAGGGATAGGGGAATAAAAGTTATGGATCTCCTACTGCTTGGCTGGCTCTTTTTATCTCATAATTTCAGTCATACAGCAATGAAGAGCCACTGAAAGTAATGAACGATCTTTATAGAGGTAAATGAAGATGACCGTGACAGTTTTAATATATTAATCAAATGGTATTGCTGTTTAACATTAGGGACATCTCCATCAGATGCTTGCTTGAGATTAACTGGAAAACCCACTATGACTTTCAAGAGGAAGAATATACCAAAAGATAAAATGTAACTTTGACTGGATGTTTTTAGTGGAGTTTTGTGTTTTTTAATGGTCCTTAATTATATCATTCATATGGCATTTGGTATAGAAACTTGGTTAGATATAGTGGGCAGGAATACCATAAAAATGGAGGAAAATAAGCACTTTTCTCTTCATAATATATGTGGTAATCCACATCTATGAATCAAGGATCATTTACTGAGTGTCTCTTTTGTACCAGGAACTATGCCCCCAAATGGCTTGACTTAAATCTTTAACTTACCACAGTTTCAATTGGGCCTTATTCACCAGAAAGGAAATGTTCTAAGAACTGCCTGGCATTTGTCACTATAGAAATCTTACGTTGGGTGGGAAACAATCTTAAGTGCCAATTTTTTGTGTCCTCTCCACAGCATATAAAAACAAATTCTGGGCTAGGCTTTTAGGTATGGCCAAGTGAGGAGGTCTACAAATCTGCTCTCAAAAAAAGCAAACATAAAGCAAAAGGACAAAATGGGCAAAAACAACCATTCCAGTGCTCTGGAAATTGATGAAAATCATGCAACAATCTGAGAGTGTTGCCGCTAAACAAAAACCTGCTTTTTAAAGAACTTTTGTTAAGGATAGTGGGAATGTATGGCATTCTTGTCTGAAGCTGCTTCCATTCTCCGATCGTAGTCCATAGAACCAATAGCTTGCTGTCATGACCAAATCGGGCTCACTCAGTTCAGAATGGTGGGCAAGGCCCATTCCCAGAGATATTGCCAGTGGGATGTGAGGGTCTTGGTGCCAGGTATGAGGATAGCTAGGGGTTCTGCTATCTTGAAGTTGTAGTCACAATTGGGGCAAGCATATTTCTAGCTGAGGCTATTCACGTGAGAGCAGAAAACAAAGAGGTCCCAAGCTAACCACATACTCCTCTCCAACTCTAAGGCAGATCTCAGATCCAGAGGAGACATGAAAGGATCCAGTGGAAAGCAAAAGTTGGGGACCACTTAAAAATGGCCTGAACTTTAAGTGTATTTCTTTATCCACAAGCAGAATCATTGGCAGAGAACAAAAGTCTCTTTTAGGTGTTTGATCATAATCTTTGGCCAATCACTGGCCAGTAAACTATGCAGATACAGGGGTAAGAGGAGTAGCTAGGAAGTCAAACAAAAATAAACACGGAGATTCAAAAAACAAAAGTAGACACATAAGTGTTTGCACACCATAGGGGGATACAGTCTTCACAAATTTAGTCTAGGCAAGTTTCTAAATAAACAAAAGAGAAGCAACAACAACTTTTAAGGGAAAATACTAGAATTTATCATTGCAGCAATGTATCATCTTTATTGTCCATTTTCACAAACAACAGCAGCAGCAGCAGCAACAACAAATTATGAGAAATACAAAGAAAGAGGAGAGTGTGCCCATACTCAAGAATAAAAACAGTAAATAGAAATGATCTTTCAGTGTCCCAAGTTGTTAGATTTGCAGACCCAGACTTCAAAACAGCTATTATGAATATGTTCTACATCATGAGTAAAACAAACGTAAGAAAGGTAAAGAGAAGAAGGCCCAGCAACTAAGGACAAGAAGTAAAAGAAATCATATTTTAAACTTTAAAAGAAAATATGACAATAATGAATCAGCCAATAAAGAATCTCAATGGGAAGACAGAAATTATTTAAAACAAAACCCTAAGCGGAAATACTAGGTTCAGAAAGCACAATTACAATGAAAAAATCACTGGAGGAATGGAACAGGAAATCAAAGATGTTGATATTTTTTGTTGTTAAGTGCCATCTAGTCGGTTCCGAGCCATAGCGACCCTGTATAGGGTTTCCAAGGAGCAGCTGGTGACCTTGAACCACTGACCTTGCAGTTCAAATGGCTTTGCAGTCTGGCACATTAACCCACAGCGCCACACCATAGTTAATTAGAAATTATCATATTTGGAAAGCAAAGAAATAAAAAATGGAAGGAATCTGAACAGAACCTCAAAGACAATAATAAGCAAACCAACATGTACATAATGGGAGCTCTAGAAGAAGAGAGTGAGAGAGAGAGAGAGGAGGGATAGAAAAAAATATATTTGAAGAAATAATAGCCAAACACTTCCAAAATGTAATAAAAGACTTTAATATACACACCTAAGAGATACAACTCACTAAGTAATTGTTATTACCTGCTGTCCAATCAGTTCTGACTCACAGCGACCCTTATAGGGTTTCCGAGGAGCAGCTGGTGAGTTTGAACCGCCGACCTTCAGTTCAAACCAACCTTAGGGTTGAGTGTTCATCCTACAGCGCCACACCAGGAGTAATTATATCATAATCAAATTGCTGAAAGACAAATAGGAAATCTTGAACACAAAAAGGGAAAAAAAAACACAAAAAACTTTATCACTACCATATGGTGAATGATTGGCCAATCACCATTGAAATTTCAAGGCTGGAAGGAACTGAATAATGTATTCAAAGAATTGAAAGAAAAAGATAATAAGAGTTCTGTATCCAGCAAAACTGTCCTCTAAAAATGCTAGTGAAACAAAGACATCCCCAAGTTGTAAAAAAAAAAAAAAAAATTTTGATGGCATTGTTGATGGCAGCTCTTCCATACAAGCAATACTAAAAGAAATCCTTCAGAATCTGAGATTATGACTCCAGATAACTCAAATCTCCAGGAAAGTGGAAATTGTAAATATATGGGTTAATATAAGTTATGCTATATTTTCTTTATTTTTATACCTTTTATAAAAGAAATATAATTTCTAAAGAAATAATTGTAACACTGTATTATTGTTGTTGTTAAGTGCTTTTGAGTCAGTTATGACTCATGGCAACCCTTTATAGGGTTGCGAAGGAATCACTGGTAGGTTTGAAGCACTGGCCTTGCTTATACAGTGCTTATCTTATAGCACCACACCAGGACTCCTACCCTGTATTGTTGTTGTTGTTGTTGTTGTTATGTGCCATGGAGTTGGTTACAATTCATAGCACATTCCAAAGCTGTAAATACTTACGGGAGCAGAAAGCCTCATCTTTCTCCTGTGGAACAGCTGGTAGTTTAGAACTGCTGACCATGAGATTAGCAGCCCGATTCATAACCACTTCGCTACCAGAGCTCCTTAACCCTGTATTGTATGATTCTATTAATCAATCAGGCATGTAGTGGCTCCATAGGATAAACAATGGACTGCAAACCATAAAGTTGGTGGTTCGAGCCAAGGATCCTAGTGAAAGATGATGCTTTCTGTTCCCACACACACACACAAAAAAGATTAAAAGCCTCAGAAATCCTTTACAGGGTCGTTTTGAGTCAAAACTGACTCCACGGCACTAAACAACAACCATTTGTCTGGCCAGTTAGCTCAGTTGGATAGAGCATGGTGCTAATAACATAAAGGGCCAGGGTTCCATCCAGTTCCGGCCAGTGTTTCAGTGATTCCTGGAGTCCTGGTATGTCACTGTAAGATTAGCACTGGGTGGTTCAAACCCACCAGTTGCTCCTTGGAAACCCTATATTATGTTGCTATGAGTCCAAATTGACTCGATGGCATTTAACAACAACAATTAATTGGTAATAGATTGTGATAATATACCATGCACATTATAATCCCTAGAATAATCTATAAGAAAATAACTAAAAAATATATAATTAAAAAGTCAACAAAGGAATCCAAGTGGGACACTAGAAAATTGTATGTAACACAAATAAAACAGTAAAGGAAGGATGTTGTTATTAAGTGCTGTAGAGTCGGTTCCAACTCTTAGCGATCCTGTGTAAGGTTTCCGAAGAGCAGCTCGTGGATTTGAACTGCTGACCTTGTGGTTCACAGTCCAGTGCTGATCCTACAGCACCACCCCAGGAGTTGAAATAAAGGATAGCAGAACAATCAAAGAAAAGACTCAAGATATAGAAATCAAATATTAAAGTGACCTTTGTAAATCCAATATATCAATAATACATTAAATGTCAATGGTATAAACCCCCACCCTACAAAACAAACAAACAAGGGTTCTGGAATACCCATTCTTTGTAACGACTTAGTTTGCTGTGACCTACACAGTCAAAAACCTTTGCATAGTCAATAAAAGACAAGTTAACATCTTTTTGACATTCTCTGCTCTTAGCCAAGATCCATCTGATATCAACAATGATATCCCTAGTTCCACATCCTCTTCTCAGTCATTAACAGTGATATCCCTAGTTCCATATCCTCTTCTGAAATCCCCTTGAATTTCTGGCAATTTTCTGTTGATGTACTATTGCAACCATTTTTTAATTATCTTCAACAAAATGTTACTTGCATGTGATATTAATGATATTGTGCTATGGTTTCCGTATTCCATTGTATTACCTCTCTTTGGAATGGGCACAAATACAGAACTCTTCCAGTTGGTTGGCGAGGTATCTGCCTTCCAAATTTCTTGACGTAGATGAGTGAGGGCCTCCAGGGCTACATCAGTTTATTGAAAGATTTCATTTTGTCAGTTCCTGGAGCCTTGTTTTTCACCAATTACTTCAGTGCAGTTTGGACTTCTTCCTTTGGTACAGTTGGTTCTTGAGCATATGCTACCTTTTGAAATGGTTGAACATAGACCATTTCTCAATTAATTTAATATACCATATTAATAAAATAAAGGACAAAAACTACATGTTCATCTTAATTCCCAGAAAAAAAAACCTTGCCTATATCTAATACCCATCTGTAGAGTAAACGTTCTTGACAAATTTGGAATAAGAAGGAGAAAGGAACCTCCTCAACTGGATAAACGGTATCTACAAAAAAAAAAAAGCCCCACAGGTAACATTATAGGAATGGTGAAAGATTAAATGCTTTCAGGGAGCAAGGCAAGAATGTTCACTCTTTGTCACTTTTGTTCAATATTATACTGCAAGTTCTACTCAATATAAGAATGCAAAAAAAAAAAAAAAGTAAAAATAAAGGCATCAAGGTTAGAGGAATAAGTAAAATAGCTTATTTTCAGATGATCCCAAATGTAAACATATACTACTATTGAAGCAGAATTGTTCTTAACAGCCAGCCTATTCGCTAGAAGCAATCTAAACACCTGTCAGCAAGGAAATGATTCAACAAAACATGGCATAGCTGTACAATGGACTATTACACAACAATGGAAAAGGGATATGACTAAAACATGCTGCAACATGGAAGAATCCAGCTGCAAAACACCACATATTACAATTGCAATTTTATAAAATGCCAGAAAAGATTGATCTGTAGAGACAACACATAAATGGCCGCCTCAGACTTGTGGGAGAGGAGATTAACATTATATGGCACGGGAAGGGCTTTAGAATGATCAAAGTGTTTTGAAACTGAATTTTGATGGTTATTGAATTCTACAAATTATCTTTATTGAATCCATACACTTGCAGTTAAAATGGTTGGAGGTTTAAGTCCAAGTACAGACATCTCAGAAAGAAGTTCTGGTGAGCTACTTCAAAACTTCAGCCAATGAAAATCTTAGATAGCATAATGGGGTCAGAATGACTCAAAATCAACTCAATGGCAACTCTTGTTTATAGTTTAAATAGGTGAATTTTCGGGTATATAAATTATATACCAATCAAGATAATTAAGACATTTGAAAAATAACTAATAATTTTGAATAATAGTACTATTGAGAACAGTATTTATGTTGGAAATATAATTACTGACATTACTGTTACTGTTTAAACCTAGTAAATATAGTTTTTATTGTATACATGGATATTTAGCATGTGATTAATAATCATAAATAATATGGTATACAGATTTTGTTTTCGTACATGTGATTTTAGATAAGTAAAAATTAAGATTTCTGTGTAGTGAGGTTAGTTCCAGAAGCTGTAGTCTATAATACTTCAGATCTTGAAGTGTGAAAAATTGAAAACAAAAATTTTAAAGACTTCATAGTTAAGAGTGGAACATTTAATTTCTTCTAATTCTGTCTTATTTCTTTCTTAGAACCTGGTCTGCTATTTTCTGTTAACTCTTGCTATACCTCAAAATATGTATAGTATCAAAATTATTCTTGAAGTCAGTCTCTCTCTCTCTCTCCCTTTCTCCCATCTGCATATATATATGTGTGGTGTGTTGTGTGTAGGGAGCATTAGTGGAAGGGGTAGGGATTAGATCAAAGACACATTATTAAACTCTCTGGCTCATAGCTATAGCATTAACATGTTTGCATGTTCCCTTTTGTTACCAGTCCTCTAAAGACCTTGGCCATTGGCTTTCAGAGAACAAGAGTAGCCTGACGTACCTCCTGGGTAGAAAGATAATCAGAACGCATATCCTGTTGAGAAGGAGAAATCTTGATGAGATTGGTGGGATGAGGAATGGACATTCACCTCTGGGTTTCATGTGTGTCCATGAAATCCTGAGTCCATGAGGAATAGCATCTCAAGTGGGGAGGGTTCTGCTGAAAATTTATAAACATACTATGGCAAATTAAACAGAATCTTTGTCCAGGTTTGTATATATATAAAAAAAAAAAAAAATCAAAGTCAATGTTGTGTAGTCGATTCCAATCTATCATATTATAGAGCAGAACTAAGTTCCATGGAATTTTTTTTTTGTTGTTTTGGCTGTAATCTTTATGGAAAAGAGCTCTGGTAGCGTAGTGGTTACGAATCGGGCTGTGAACCGCAAGGTCAGCAGTTTGAAACTACCAGCTGTTCCGCGGGAGAAAGATGAGACTTACAGCCTTGGAAACCCTGTACAGGGTCGCTATGAGTTGGAACCGACTCCGCGGCACTTAACAACATCAACAATCTTTATGGAAGCAGATAGCCAGGGCTATCTTATGTGGCATCCCTGAGTGGGTTTGAATGACTAGCTTTTAGGTTAGTTGTTGTTAGTTGCTGTCAAGTTGGCTCCAACTCTTGGCAACCCTGAGACTAGAACTAGTCTCCTAGGTTTTTCAAGGCTGTGACCTTTTGGAAGAGGACCCCAAGGCCTGTCTTCTGAGTTGCTTGTGGTTGACTTTGAACCATCAACCTTTGTCTAATTGTTGTTATTGAGTGCCATGAAGTTGTTCCCTCATAACAACCCTGTATAGGTTTTCCAGGGAGTAGCTGTTGGTTTTGAGTCTCTGACCTTGTAGTTAGCAGTCCAGTTATTATCCGACATTGCTACACCAGGACTCCTTTTGTCTAGTTGTTGTTGTTGTTGTTAAGTGCCATCTAGTCGGGTCCGACCCATAGCGACCCTGTACAGGGTTTCCGAGGGTGTAAATCTTTGTCTAGTAGTCAAGCACAAATTGGTTGCAGTACCTAGGGACTTTGCATACGCTTTTGTTGTTCAGTGCCCTCAATTCGATTCCAACCCATAGTGGTCCTGTGTAGGGTTTCTGAGGCTGTAAATCTTTGGGGAGCAGAAATCCTCGTTTTCTCCTGTGGAGTGTCTGGTGGGCTTGAACCAGCTGACCTTGTGGTTGCAATCTATTGTTCATGCTGCATAGCCACCAGACTCCGCAGGGGCCTTGCACAGAGAGGTATCATACTAGGAAGGAAAAAGGCGGCAGAAGCCATCATAGGCATTATAGTCTTTAAAGCTGGCTCTTAGGAAGCTGATGTTTCTGATTCTTCTGGCAGCCTCTATGGGACAGTGCTCCAGAGGTCTCATCATTTTATTCATTCTCACGGTGCCCTGGTGACATAAATCAGGCAGCGTATATTATTAGGGACAATCTTGATAATGGGATGTGAGTGAATCCATCCCGAATGTTATTAGACAACAGACCTTTTAGTGGTTGTGGTATACTTGAATACCTTCCTTCTTGCCCAGATCCACTTCTGTGAGTTTTGTTCTTAGAGAGACTGGAAAGGGATTGTTCTGCAGACTGAGGCAACTTGTTGTTGTCAAGGATGTTGGCTTGGTTCTAACTTATAGCAACGCTGTGTAGAGTTTCTGAGAAGCTGCTAGTGGGTTTGAACTGTCAGCCTTGTGCTTAGCCGTCCAGTGCTTATCCTACAGTGCCTCACCAGGACTTGAAACTTGCAACTTAATAAATGTGTACATAGTAGCAGCTTTGGAGAGGCAGAGCAGGATTGTGTGGCATTTGAAAACAATTGCCCACTAATAGGACAAAATATTGTTTTTGTTGATGTTTAGTTCCCTAATGTATGTTCCTACCCATAGCAACCTTGTATAGGGTTTCCAAGGAGCGGCCGGTGAGTTTGAACCGCCAACCTTGCAGTTCAAACCGACGCAGTGCTGTGCATTAACCTACAGCGCCATACCAGGACTCCAGGACAAGATGAAGGAACACATTACTCTCATCTCCACTACCATCCTAGGATCTTCTTGCATGTCAGCCAGGAATTGGTTAACAGCGAAATATTTATCATCATTTTTTTTTTTTTACCATAATCAAGATAACATTCACATACAAATACAGCAATTTTAGGTGTATAATCTGAGTTTTGACCATGCATACATGCATGGAACTAACCCCCACCGCCATCACATCAATTCCAACTCATAACAACCCTGTGTAGGGTTTCCGAGACTGAAGATCTTTATGGGAGCAGAAAGCGTCGTCATCTTTCTCCCAAGGAGCAACTTGTGGGTTTGAACTGCAGGCCTTTTGGTTAGCAGCCTACAGCGCACCAGGGAATCACCATCATATTCAAAGTATAGAACATTTTATACTTGTCTGGAAAAGCTGTTAAAGCACAACAAAAATAAACTTCAAAAACTTATGTGTGGGACAACAATTCTGATGGGTTTTTTTCTACCTTTTGATTAGTTACTGTTTACTGTTCAGCCAAAATGTCCATCATGGTAGCAATTGTTGCATAGCTCAATCATTCATAAATGACCAGAATGCAACAGAGTGGCAAAAGAAAAGAGGAAAACCTGATGGGGACTGGAAAAGACCCCACAAACTTACGATTCTGGATTTTACCCAGAGAACTCCCAGGTGGCATCACTGTAAACATAGGTAGCCATGAAGGAAGGAAAAAGAATTCAAACAAAAAAACAAAAAAAAGCCAAACTCCAAGAGATGGAATTGACTTATATCTTGACATGCTAGAAACAGAGAAATCTGTTGATTTCTTTTCCAACTTATGGTTACTATAAAACAGAGCATTCTACAGTGAGGCATTTTGGACATCATGGTGGTGACCCATGGTATTTCCAAGAAGACAGAACAAAAAGACAGTAAGTGACATCATAACAGCCCAACTCTTTGGTGACTGGAGGTATTTAGAAGCAATCTCATAGCTGTTTTCCTCCTTTACCAAACATATCCTCTGTTCAGTCAGTTTCTTCAAGGCTGTTTGTTCGCTTCAAACTGACCAGGATACCTGGTATTATGCCAGAATATTTATAAACTGTCATCCCTCTGGGTGTGCGGGGGTGGGAGAATATTGCTTGTTTTAAAATAAACCTTAATGTAGGGCAGGTGAATGGCTAATTTCTCCATTTATCTTTTTAACTCGAAGGAAAAGAAGCTAGTTTCTCCCTGATGTAAGGGCTTCATGGTGGCTAGCTCACATATCACTTCTCACACAGCCTTATGCCTTTTCAAACTGGCAGGTCGGCAGCCCTCAGGTTGATAGTGCAGAAGCGCTAAGTGCATTTGATTGGTATCATTACTGGTCTCTAGTAATTGATTACCGTCCATGGTGAAATATTCAGGGCAAGCACACAGCCAATAGCAATCACTTAATCCATCATGGCTGTTTGTTCCTCATCTCCTGAGACCTATCAGCCACATGCTATCCGACCCCACCAGGCAAATTGCCTATGGCTGCTTTGTGTGTACAATTTACTGTGTATTTACTGCATTTCCTGTGTTAACCAAAGCCACTAGCTTTAGCGAACAGAGAAAAGCGAGGGAGGTCCTTGCTTTGGAATGTCAAGTTCACTCTGGTTAACCTCTTTAGCCTTGTTTTCGTAGAGGTTTGTGATTCATTGGCACTGGTTTTTGTTGCTTAAAAAAAAAAAAAATGTCTAATGGCACCTCGGTTGTATTAGGAATATTAATTGTGAGACTTGAGATAGGTTGATTGGAATAAGATTTGGCAAGGTTGTTTGTAATGCAGATTTTTTAGAAACAAGAAGTGGGAGAATAATGAATAACAACCAGAACTAATCAGTTTTCTGTGTGTGTGCATGCGTGTGTTTAATCCAGTGATAATGACTAAAAGTAGTTATAAAAAGAAGTAGAAATTCAGTTGCTACATCATTTTCTCGGCTTCTTTCCAAGATGCTTTCTCTTTGAATTTTGGCAAATATCTGTCCCCAATGTACACTATGGAACTTCGATACACAATCCAAAAAAATAAAAACACAACAGAAGGAGAAGGAGGTCAGCCCAGAGGCAAAGAATAAACAAATGACTCTTACAAAGGATCATACTCTTATGATAACTGATAATACTGTGTCCAGTCTGTACACAGCAACCTATAGAGAAAATCCAGAGCTGTGGGTGATAGAAAGCATGCATGGGTCTGTTTCTCTATTTGTACTGTTATTGCCCTCGTTAGATCTAGAGGAACAACATGGTAGGGTATGTATTTGAGAAAGAGAGCACTACCAACCCCACCAAAGAATTGGGGAAACCAGCAGGAATGAAAGAAATGAGGAGGTTTTACCTTAGAGACAGCAAAGAGATTTGGTTTATTTCCAGATTCTTTTTTTTATTTTTTTTTCTCTTTCAAGTTTAGAACTGTTAATAACATGCATTACCAGTTTCATAGCCAGAAATTGCTATGATGGTCTCAGTAGTCTCTTTTGATTTTTTGTTTGTTTGATTGTTTTTAATCACCCTTGGGTGTCTATAGTACACGATGGAATTCTAGTGAGTTCTCTGATTTTCTATGTTTTTGTTGTTAAAGTGCCGTCAAGTCCATTCCAACCTTAGCAACTCTGTATAGGGTTTCCAGGGAACAGCTGGTGAGCTTGAACCACCGACCTTGCTGTTCAAATGACTTGGTAGTCTGACACATTAACCCACAGTGCCACACCAGGACTCCAATTAGACTCAGGAAAATATGGCCATATGTGCTGTGACTCAGGATGAGGCTTTTAGTGGCGGCCTACATGCATATGGTGATTTTCAGAGACCCAGAACCTCAATCGACATGTATCTGTCTCCCTTATTTGGTGCCTTTTCATAGCTAAATGGCTAGAGAGCTGGTTTAAGTGATCCTCACATATATTGGGCATATTTCACTGAAGATTGTGATCCATTTGAGCTCAAATAAATAGGTTAAGCACACCTAAAAACACTGGCCTTTCATTGTTTGCTGTGATACTAACTCAGTGTATACACAGAGCATGGCTCATCATCTACTTGTTCTAAGTGTGTGCTGCATTTCATGATTTCAGGAGCTTTAAGACTTGATCTTTCCTGCTCCAGAGATCTGCTTGCTGGTAAAGTTTCCCTTTATTGGAATCTGGTATTGCAGCCCTCCCCTACTCACACTTGAGTCACTGACATTGAGAACTAAAATAGCAATCATCTGTGTTGCTGGAAACTTCTAGACCTAGCCTGTGCTATGCTAATGTCCGCTACTTGTTAGGAAACTTTGAAAACTCTGTCACATTGGACTGTTTTAACAAACTTCTCTAAGATCCTCTTTGGGAATGTCTTATTATGCTAAAGAAAGACGCACTTTTGGTCAACAGAAAAGTATAATCCACTAGTCTTCTACTAAAACACAAACTCAAAAGCAAAAACGTATTGCCCAAGTCCCTGTTTGCTGAAGTGAATTGCAAAATGCTGCAACAACTGTCTTCCTCTGTGTTTGCTGTTCCATTTATCCATTCTAAGTGGTGTATGTGAAAGAGCATACATGAAATACTATCTTGTTCTGGGAGGAGATTGAGCAAAGTAGGTATGTTGACTTTCTCATGCAAAGCAGTGGGGACGCTGACATTGGTATACAAGCTTTCTAAGAATAAATCACCTGGTTATTACTCCTTGTTGACAGTTGGTTTTAACACCTACTTCAGTACCTTTTTCTGGCCATCCCTATATCTGTCTCTACATTTGATGACATCTCAATTCATCTATTTCCATAATCTCATGGCTCTTTGATCTTGTCACTTGTGACGTATTTTTCTCCACTGCCAATCAGCTGTCTGTTCTCCAGGCTACACCTTTGTCATTAGAATACAACATTTCATCAGAAATAATGGTACCTCCTCCAAATCTATGTTCAAACATCTTAACTACCTTTTGGTTTTCTGACTCCCACTTCTTGAGTTCATCAAAATCATTCCATCTACTAATCCTACCATGTTTTCCAGATACATTACTTCTCTCTCTTTATCTCCCTCTGAGCCCAACTTAGATCCAATGGTTCATTAGTATAATTGCATCCTTGCATCTTCTCATTACTTTCTCTACCTTCTCTTCCTTCATTCGACTTGCCATCAAAGTCCACGTCCTGATTAAATCTAACTACCTAAATACTGTGTGCCTGTATCCACACAGCTGAGCATTGCTGGATAAAAACATACTGTTGGCTTCTGATTAGTGTCTCTTGATATTCATGACCACAGATTTTCAAGTGGTACTTCACTGCCCAGCACACTTACTCTTCCTTCCCTAGCATGTTTGCCTTTTCACTTTCCAAATTTTATTTCACACTTTGTTCTCCTTGACACATGGCTAAATGTAGTGTGGCAACTTGAATAAGATGTTAGAATCAAAAAATATCATTAAAATAAGACCATGTAAATAAATTATGGACTTTGGTTAATAATAATGTATCAATATTAGTATTGGTTAATTAATTGTAGCAAAATATACCAGAATAATGTAAATGTAATAACAGAAGAAGCCAACTGTGGGGTATATGGGAACTTTCTATATTAACTTTGCAACTTCTTTGTAAAATCAAAAACAATTCTAAAATAACAAGTTACTTAAATACACTGGCATTCTTTCTGTGCCCACCCCAGGGCCTTTGCTTGGAACTCTTCTTATCATTTAGAACTCAGCCAAAATCACCCCAAGTCACTCCAAATCTCTAGCATTATGATTCTGTCTTTATCACCATGTAGTTGTTAAGTACTGTGGAATGGTTCCGACTTACAGTGACCTTGTATAGGGTTTCCTGTTGTGGTGCACTTGATGGCACATAACAATAGGGCTTCCGAGGCCATAAATCTTTACGGGAGCAGAAAGCCTCATCTTTCTCCAGTGAAGTGTCTGGTGGGCTCAAACTGCTGAGCTTGTGGATCTCAGTCCAGTGCTTATCCTACATAGAGCATTGTTGTCGTTGTTAAGTGCTGTCAAGTTGGTTCCGACCCATAGTGACCCAGTATAAGATTTCTGAGGAGTGGCTGGTGAGCCTAAACCACTGACCTTGTGGCTCAAACTGGCTTTGCAGTCCAGCGTATTAACCTACAACACCATACCAGGATTGCATAGGGCTTACCAACAATGATTATTTTTCTCATTCATTAATTGCCTACTTTCCTACAGTAGAATATAAGTTCCCACAAGCAGAAACCTTGACTGTCTTGTTCACACCCCAGCACCAATAACTGATCAGCGCTTACCATATTGTAGGTACTCCGTATTTATTTAATGGATGAATGAATCCCCATGGAGTCTAGGGACTGGCTCTTGATTTGAACTACTTATTCACTTCTATTCATAGTTGAAAAATACTAATTAGTACAGCATCTAATTCTAAAAGTAGACTTAGTTCTTGTTATCTGTGGGTATCAAGATTGCAAAGCCAAGAGGGCCCTTCAGGATGAAGCGAGGAACTCCAGAAGCCACATTCCAACTATAGGATAAAGAGACTAGTATGAACTAGGACCCAAGACATCTAGCTGGGCTAAGCCACTGCAGGATACTGGGGGTGAACTGGGGGCTTGTGCCAGGGCTCTGTGGCAAGTCAACCAAACATATAATGGAAATGGTCTAGGGTAGGGGTGGGGAACGTTCGGCCCGTGGGCCGTATAAGGACCATGAAACCATTTGGTCGGGCCCTGCCAAGGCAACTCAGTTCCACCCATTACATGATTGTTGTTGTTGAGTGTTGTTGAGTTGGTTCTGACCAATAGCTACCCTGTATGTTTGAGCTCTGGTAGCGTAGTGGTTACGAATCGGGCTGCAAACCTTAAGGCCAGCAGTTCGAAACTACCAGCCGTTCCATGGGAGAAAGATGAGGCGTTCTGCTCCTGTAAAGATTTACAGCCTTGGAAACCCTGTACAGGGTCGCTATGGGTCGGAACCGACTCTAAGGCACTTAACAACGACAACAACGTATGTTTGACTAAATATAGCAGGCTAATTTTTTAAATTGATAATTCTGTATGGGCCACAAATGATGTTAGAAATTTTGACAGATAAAAGGTTCCCCACCCCTGGTCTCGGTAGACTAGAGTTCAGTGCTCATTCAGGCCTTGAAGCTCTGTCCATACCCACCTAGACCTTGGGTGTGGGGCAGTGGGATATTGTAGGCCCCATTTACTGATGGGGTGGTTGCTGTACTACATCACTAACCCAACTATAACTTGATGAGTCTCGATAGAACTCAAATGGCAGATGGAGAACACCATTGTGGGCAGATGGAATGGGCTTCCCAGACAGGGAGGTAGAGGGTGCTGCTCTTCTCAGAAGGGAGCAGAAATAAGTTGGTCAGAAGTGTGAAAGTGCATGTTTAAGTGAACACGATGATAAAAGAATTAAGGATGGAGCTGTGATCCGGTCAGATCTAGACTTATTTACACCGCATTGAAGAAAATGGCAGTTCAGGTGAAGATGTTTTAAAATTTCATTGATAGGCTCTGTGGTCTCAAATCGGTCTAATCCTTACTTCCCTCACCTTTAAAATGGGAATGAAAAAAACTGATGTGAAGAGTTGTTGAAAAAAGAACAAACCCAGTGTGATTCAGTTAGTTCTAATTTATGGTGATCCCATGTATTACAGAAGAGAACTCTGCTCAATAGGATTTTCTTGGCTGTCATCTTTACAGAATCAGATTTCCAGACCAACTTTCACAACACCACGGGGTGGGTTTGAACCACCAACCTTTAGAGTATTAGTTGAGTGCAAACCATGTATGCTACTCAGGGACCTTAGTTGTTGAAAGGTTAAAAGATAATGTTGCTTTTGTTCTCTGTTGATTTCTCCATAAGTGACTTGTTGTAAAGCCCTTGGAAAGTAAGAGGGGTAAGTGTATTTGTTTCAGTGCCACCTGGAAATGGACAAGTGGCCAAATCTGCTTCCTGCTCTTCAACCAGTTCTGCGGGGATAGACCAGGTGGTGGCAGCTGGAAAGGGTGAAGGGGGATGTACTTTGGAGGGATTGCCATCAGATCCATAGGGCAGAGGGTAGCGGGGTGGGAGACAGAGCCAGGGGAGCAGACCAAGAAGGCCAGAAAGAGATCCAAGGTTGTTTGACAGCTCACCAGGACCTTGATTGCAGTGCCCTGAGAGGGAGAATGGTCCCCAATCCCCTGTGTAGTGATGGTGTACTCTTAGGAAAGTCATGGCAGCATCTGGAGGGTGTGGATGAAGGGGCAACTGCCCCTTATCCAGAAGGAGAAAGAGCAGAAAGGCCATCCTGTACCATTTGTTTTAGAGCTTTAATGGATTTTCCTATTCTGTGGGTCTTTGCTTTCAGAGAGAAGTGGTGCTTGAGGCTGTTCTTTACACCCCTTCCTGAGATCTCTTGGCTAATGTTAGCTGGACCTGGGGTAGTTCTGCAGCCAGAGAGGATCAGATATGTCACGTGTCCGTTTGTCTGTTTCTTTTGGTGCTTAAATCAACGAGTAGACTCTGAGGGAGCAACTCCTTTGTGACCTCCTTGGGCTCCGTTTTTCTGATTCAAACAGGAAGAGGATAAGCCTGAGGAATGGGATATGAATAGTAGTTTCAGCTCAGAAACAGACAAGCTGTGAGCCATAAGTGAGTTCCCAGACCTCCATCAACATCACTTCCCCCATCAGTAAAATGAGGGGCGGGAGTCGTGACAGGTAACCTCTAAGGCCCTTTTCTCAGCTTTAGTATCCCATGGTTCTGAGATTATTAATTTCTCTGAATTTCTGTGAACATAACATAGAATAGTTTTTTAATGTTGGACATTTAACCTGAATATTCCAATCTAGCATTAGGAAGAAGGACAGTCTATTCCAAAGCAGGGTCTAACTGCATTTTAAAGCAATGCATGTTGTACGGTTCTCCTAGTTTACTCCTCAATCTTAGATGAAGGGCTTTAAACACATTTGGGCTTTTAAAGGTGATTATCGGTTTGTCATAATTTGAGGATATCTCTTAGAGGTGATTGAAGGCAGGTTTTCTCTACCTCAGCATTATTGACATTTGGGGCTGGATCATTCTTTCTTATAGGGGCTTTTCTGGAGAATGGTGGTAGTAGGCCATGGAGTCAGTTCCGACCCATAGTGACCCTGTACAGGGTTTCCAAGGTTGTAAATCTTTACGGGAGCAGAAAGCCTCATCTTTCTCCCATGGAAAGGCTCATTTCAAACTGCTGACCTTGAGGTTAGCAGCCCAACTCGTAGGGGGTGGTGGGTCCATATGGTAAGCACTGGACTGCGAACCATGACGTCTATGGTTCAAGCCTGACAGCTGCTCCATAGGAGAAAGACAAGACTCTGCTCCTGTGAAGATTTAAAGTCTCAGAAACCCTATGTTGTTGTTGTTGTTGTTAAGTACCGTGAGTTGGTTCCGACTCATAGAGACCCTGCACAAGGTTTCCTAGGCTGTAAATCTTCATGGGAGCAGAACACCTCATCTTTCTCCTGCGGAACCACTGATAGTTTCGAACTGCTGACCTTGAGGTTGGCAGCCAGACTCATAACCACTACACTACCAGAGCTCCTTCAGAAATCCTATAGAGAGCCGATATGAGTCGATGGCACTGAACAACAGCAGGACTGTTGTATGCATTGTAGAATGTTTAGCAGCATCTCCGGCCTCTGTATACTAGGCCACACACTAGAATTATGGCTGTAACTGGACTCTTACCCTAATTAGCACACTGACTTCCCACTCTTGTTGGGATAACTGAGAATGTCCCAGACATTGCCAAATATGTCCTGGAGGACAAAATCGCTCCTAGTTGAGAACTCATTGGTCTAGGGCTAATTTAGGGCTATACTCTAAATGGCATAAAAATAAAGATAGAAGTAGATTTAAGTAAGATAATGCCTCAAAAAATACTGAGAGGTTGAAGTGGTAGTTGTAAAATTTAAATGGGCACAAATATAGTATAATGTAGCTTCTGCTTTACATACGTACCATCTACTCTCTCAACTGCACTTCAGATTGTTTATAACAGTCAAGAAAAGTATCCATGCCATCGGTCTTTTTCCCCCTGAATATAACACACATGGTTCCAAATATTATCGAATGGCTGAATGTTATTCTATGTTAATTAGAGTCTTCATAAATTCATGAAGATATGAACATTCAAATATAGGATTTCTTGCTAGTAACTCCAGTCAAGTTTTAACATCTGTATAGATTGGCAAAGACTGCATTCTGAACCCTCGTTCTATTTCCAGTATCAATCTGTCTAATTACACAAAAGTTGATGTTAGAGAAAGATTGATTATTACTGCATGGATTATTATTTGGGGGGAGGATAAAACATGATGAAAAGGAAAAACAATGATAGCAATAACAACCAGAAGAATGGGATCTGTATTTCCTGTATTCTATCTATGTTGTGTTCCTGAGAGCTCATACACAACCAATTGCCTTGCCATTCAGCCTGAAGTTGCCTTAAAAGGAAAAGATGGCATACTCTACATTTTCCACTTCCTTCTTTTATGGTTTTTTTTCTCACCCATTCTGGAAATGTAAGCAGGAAGAAAACTGCAATCAATTATGTTTAGAAAGAAACAACTGAAGTTAAATTTGATATTTGTTTATAAAACTATGCATGGTTTTATTTTCATCATACTTTTCAATTCCTATTTTGCTCTGGAACATTCTCCTAACTCTCATAGTGGGTATCTTTCCTTTGTTCCAGGTCTGGATATTGAATTAGTTAACAGTCTCTTGTGTGGCACTGTACAATAAGCACTAGACTGCTAGCCACAAGGTCGGTGGCTCAAAACCACCTAACGATCCTTGGAAACCTTATACAGTGTCACTATGAGTCAGAAGGAACTGAACAGCAGCAACGCTTCCTTATGGCTGTTACTTCTTTATGGGGTCTCTTGGAGTCTGCCCTTCCTCTCTTCCCATTGCCTTCCCTTCAGTTCAAGCTTTCATAACTGCACACTGGCATGATTACAATAACTCCTAAACCTTCTGCCTTGCAGTCTAACCTGTAGATTAGTTGCCTCTCATTTTAAAAAAATCATTGTTGTTGTTGTTAAGTACTGTGAAGTTGGTTCCGACCCAAAGTGACCCTATAAAGGGTTTTCAAGGCTATATATCTTTAGGGGAGCAGAAAGCCTTATCTTTCTCCCGCAGAACAGCTGGTAGTTCCGAACTGCCAACCTTGAGGTTAGCAGCTCGATTCATAACCACTATGCTACCAGAGCTCCTTATGGTCATACATTAATTCATTCATTTGACAAATAGGTCCTGTACTCCTATTTCCTGCCAGACAGCGTTCTAGGCTCTAGAAATACAACAGTGAATAAAGCAGCCACTAATCCCTGTATATGAGGGGACGGTGGAAAAAGCTATTTTACAAAATAAATAAGTTATGATAGAATACTGTAATGGAGAAAAGAAAACAAGAAAGTGAGACGGTATGTTTTCTTGTGTGGGGGGATGTGTGTGTGTGTGTGTGTGTGTGTGTGTGTGTGTGTGTGTTTATGAGAGAGATGGTAAGTTCTGCATATCTCAGGAAAGGTGGGCTGCAATTTTAAATAGAGCGATAGGAAAGACTTCATTGAGAAAGTCCATGAAGGGATAAGCAAGCATGGAAATAGCTGGGTAGAAGAACAGATCAAGTAGAGGAAACACATGTCTGGTGTCTGAGAAACTTTGAAGGAGGCCAGTGGAGGAGAGAAGTAGGCGGCAAGGTGAAAGAGTTGGTGGTGAGCAGCATGTGGCACAGGACCTTATGGGCCATTACAGACTTTGTTTTTATCTGAGAGAGTTAGGATGCTGCTGGATAGCTCTGAGACAAGAAGTAGCATGATCTGACCTGTAGGTTAAGAGGATCATGTCATCAAATCATCATTTCACTTCTATTTAAAGCACACCACTTGACAACATACAGCCCCTTACCCACAGAGTCAAATAAAAACTTCTCATTCTTCCTGCTCATACTTAATAACTTTTCCAGATGTTCTCTGCACTCAGTGAAAAACGATTCCCTCCCTTCAAATTTCTGCCCATCCTTCAAATCCACACTAATGTTTCTGCTTCTCCAGAAACCCTTTGCCAACCCAAAATTGCTTTCTCTCTGCTTTGACTCCCTACTGTATTCATTATTTACAGTGTACATTTGGATTTCACCATATCATAGGTATGGTATCAAAAAGTCTATAGACCTAGGATGGCCTAGAGGATCTTCTGTTCTTATGCCTTCATGCTACAAATGAGAAAACAGAGGCCGATGTGTGGTGCTGTGGGATAAAGCGCTGGGCCGCAAGGTCATTGTGAACCACATGGTCAGCAGTTCCATTTCATCAGCTGCTCCTTGGAAACCCTATACAGGGTCGCTATGAGTCAGAACTGTCTCAACAGTACTTAATGACAAATAACTTTTAGGACCTGGATCAGGCTTATTTAAATAGATGTTTAATATGTAACTAGCCTTTCTTAATGAGATCATAAGCCCATTAAGGAGTGTACCATCCTGTATATGGCTCCACCATCCTCTATCATAGTAGTTAAACATAGTTCTTATAGTCTTTTTATATAAAAGATAAAGTTCAATTAAGTCTAGGAACACATTGATTTTTGTTTTTAAGGGGAGAATTATAGCCTCTTAATTCATCAACAGGAGTCCTGAAGTGGCACTGTAAGATAAGCACTGGACTGCTAACCACAAGGCTAGTGGTTCCAACCCACCAGTTGCTCCTTGGAAACGCTATACAGGGTCGTTGTGAGTCAGAAGTGACTCAACAGCACTGAACAACAACAATTCATCAACTGGGGTCTTGGTGTGGTGATGTAGGTTAAGCACTGGACTGCTAACCACAAGGTCAGCAATTCATCCCATAAGTTGCTCCTCAGAAACCCTAGATTGGGTCAAAACTGATCAACAGCACTTAAGAAACAACAGTTCATCAACTACACTTTGAATCCACAAATTCTGGATGCAGACAAAGATGAGGCTTTCTGCTCCCGCGAAGATTTACAGCCTCGGAAACCCCGTACACAGTTGCTATGAGTCGGAACCGACTCCACGGCACATAACAACAACAACAATCTTGTTTTGGATATGGAAGAGAGGTGGGAGTTGCTGAGAGTATGATTAAATGAGAGAATTAAAATTTTGCCATGTTTTGGTTTTGATTAAACAGTAAAATGTTATTCTGTCATTTCATCATGAGAAGGCTAGTTTTGTTGCTTTAGCAAGATTTATCAAAGAGTTGGGACTCCTGGTATGGAACTGTGGGAAAGGCACTGGACTCTGAACTAAAAGGTTTGCAGTTCAAACATACCAACTGCTCCTCGCCAATCCTATACAGGGTCACTATGAGTTGGAACTGATTAAACAGCAGTTAACAACATCAACATCAAAGAGTTTGGATTGAAAACAGAGTTTTTGCCATTCTTTGTCCACAAGAGAAAGACAACCATGCTAGGCCCGACCCTCTGGGCAGTTACTTGGGAGAATTAGTGGTTTTGTTCGAAGGTATGAACCTGTGCTGTTCACAAATATTGATGGCTTCTCAGGACTGTTTCAGGAGATCTGATTCATTCTTTGACCCAGAAATGGAACATGGGGTCTCACCTGAACATAGAGTTCCATGTGAGAGTAAACTAAGCACAGTGGCTTCCAAGGGTCTGTAGTCCAGAATCGACTACTCACACTTAACCTTTAAAATATAGACCCACCCAAACAAGTAAATAACGATTAGCTGGTGGCTTGATGTCTGCTGCTAAACTCATTATTAAAACTTTGGTCTACCATATTTTTATGCAAGTAATTCATATACAGTTTCTACATTTATTTGTCAACTACTTTCTTGAAGTGACCACGTCAAATTTATTTTTTTAAACAGTTGCTATTTTGAAAATTAACAAAGTACCTTTACAAAAATACCTCCTTAGAGGAGGGAGTAATTGGCAAACAAATGGAGAAGGCCCATGCTATTTATATAAAACTATGATACACATGAGGGGCTCCAAGAAATTCATGGGAAAATTCCATTATTTTATTATTTTTAAAAATTTTATTTATTTATTGGGGGAGGAAGTAGAAGTCGTTAGAGTTAGGACTATGGCTAACTCTAGAGTAGGCATAGGACTTTGTTTAGTGTTAGGATTATGATTAGGAATAGGGTTAGTGTATGGGGAAGGAGTTGAGCTAGGGCTAGGAATAAAGTGCGGTCTAGTTTTAGGGTTACAGTTATTTATTTTTATTTACTTGATTTTCTTCTTAATTGGAATTTCTGTAACTATGTTATTCTCTCTTTTGCTTTATGGGTTTTTTTATTGTTGTTGTTGTTTCATACTTGTATCTCTGGATCCCTATTTTCAGTTTTACTAGTTTTGCTTTACTTTGAATATTTCTATGTCTAGGTTGAGTTCTGGGTAATATTGTTAAGTATGTTAGCCTCAGATTGTTGTCTGCTGTTATGGGTTCCTTGTCCAAAGAACCCACTTCAGTATTTTTGGAAGGTTCATGTGGTTTTGGCAAGTTCTTTTAAGTTTTGTTTATTTGGAAATGTCCAAATTTCCCCATCATAGTCAAAGGACAGTTCTGCTGGGTATATGATTCTTGACTGGCAATTTTTTTCTTTCAGAGTTTTATATATGTCATTCCATTGTCTTCTTGCCTGCATGGTTTCTGCTGAGAAATCCAAGTGTTATTTGTTTTCCCTTTGTTAGGTAACTTTTCATTTTCCCTGAACTGCTCTTGGGATTCTTTCCTTGTATTTGGTTTAGAAAAGTTTGTTTATAATGTCTTGGTGATTTTCTTTTGGGATCTATCCTTTTTGAAGTTTGTTTAACTTCTTGAATGGCTGTCTCCTCGCCTTCCATGATGTTAGGGAAGTTTTCTTCCAACAACTCTTGGGCAATTTTCTCTGTTTATTCATTTATTTTTGTCTGTTCCTGTTCGGGAATTTTATCCACACTTAAGTTATTCCTCTTGATAGTGTTCCACCAAAAATCTTAGTCTTTCTTCTGATTCTTTTACTCTTGTTTTCTGATTGTTACTCTAGCAGATGAATATTGAGAGAGATTTGCATACAGGTTTAGTAATTCAGCCTTCCATTTATCCAATTCTACTTCTTTGTCCTTTCAGTGTTCCATTTCTGAAGTCTTGACATTAATCTTCTGGCTTCCTAGTTGCTGTTTTTTTTATGGTTTCCAATTTTTTCATTTATTTTGTCAGTTTGTTGTTTTAGTGTTTTCCTGAATTCTTCTAAAGTTTTTTTCCTTTTCTTCTGTGTTTTCTCCTTCCTTTCCCCCATCTTTCTCTCTATCTATTGAAGGTACCCTCATATCATTCTTTTAAATTCCTTATCATGTAGTTCTGATACCATTTTTGGCATTGTATTTTCTGATTTTGTGTTTTTGTCACTTTTTTGAAGCACTCTTCCAGATAACAAACTAAATTGTCAGTTGTCTCCAAGACATTGAGGTGTCATTGTATTTATATTTCTTGATGATGGTATGTCGGTGTGTTCTCAAACACTCACCACCTGTCTCTTGGTTGATGGAGAGAGACTGGACATGGGTTCACATGTTTTCAGAAGCAAGAATGGCACTCTGGCACCTGGCCCCAGGCAGAGCCAGGCCTGGCATGAGTGGGTGCTGGCTGCTGGGTTGTCAAGCACAGGGACTGAAAACATTCCTGACTACCTGGGGTGCCTGGAATAAGGAAGAAAAACACCTCCCTTGCCTCCCTCTAGCTGTGTCCTTTGCCTGCAGGCCTCTGTATCAGCAGCTGTTTGAAAAGCCCAAGATGGCAGCATCACTCCACACTGGCTTACAACCCCCCACCCCACCACACACACTATCCTCTTTTTCTTCTTCTGTTCAGCTTCCTCTTCTATGCAACACTCATTCCACTCTGAGTTCTCTGAGGCTCAGGGTTCCAGGATCAACATCTGTATTTGTTTCAATGATCTCCCATGTCTTTTCTTTAGAGGGTCTTCTCAGTGCACTTACCTACTCCACCATCTTTTCATTCCATTTTTCCATGAACTTTTTGAAGTCTCTTCATGTGACCAAAAAACATTAATGACGTATGGAAAGTGAATTCAGTCTGTCATTGCTATTTATACACTGAAACCAAACAAAAGTTCCTGAAGGTTGAAGGGAGTTATTAGAAAAACCTTAGTGGTTCTGAGTACTCCTTAAAGTCTGGTATTAATGACCTATGGTTTGGTCAGTTAACTTAGTTAACCACAGCATGAGTTCAATAATGATAAAATGGGTAATTAAATACCAGAGAGAAATAAATCAAACAGTATGATTTATGACTACCCACTAGACTCTTACTCTAATTAGTCACCTACAGATGAATATGTTGTTGTTGTTGAGAGTCACTGTGCTGGTTCTGACTAACAGCAACCCTATATAGGGTTTCCTAAGAGCGTTTGGTGGGTTTGAACAATTGACCTTGCAGTTAGCAGTCCAGTGCCGCACCACAAATCCAAGGTAAAGTCTAGGTGACAATGAACTCATCAGAAGCACAGTGTTACTGAAAAAGAATCCAAATAATATTTTCATATAATTATGAGTTAGAATTGACTTAACTTTGGTGAGGTTAGGGTATGATAGATAAAATAAAATATATGGCATTTCTGTGTATATTCTATATGGAGTGTTCTTTGTTTGATTTTGTTGTATGTTTGCATAGTATGTGTTCTGTAAATATCCTAAGTGAATATATTGTTGTTGTTGTTAAGTGCCGTTGAGTCGATTCCAACCCATAGTGACCATGTATAGGGTTTCCAAGGAGCAGCTGGTGAGCTTGAACTGCCAACCTTGCAGTTCAAATGGCTTCGCAGTCTGGTGCATTAACCCACAGCACCACACCAGGACTCTAAGTGAATATGGTTCCTTCCAAATTGTCAAAAACTACATACTTCTTTTTTTTTCTTATTTAAGGCATGCCCAATTCTTCTTTAGGAATTTTCTTTAGAGTTTATACTTTTCCCATTTTAAAAAAAATTGTGGGTATCATTTACATACAAAAAATTTTACTAATTTTCAATGTACACTTCTGTAAGTGTAGACAGAGGTGTACTTTTGTTTAATTACCATAACAATTATAATTCCATCTTTCCAAAAGGTCCATTGGTACAGCAGATTTTATTATTATTATTTTGGTGGTAACTGTTTTAGTAGATTTGATCTGTATAGGAAGTGAAAAATCATGAGGAGCCAAGTCCAATGGTTAAGGTGGGTGGTGATCACACAGCGTGATAATGCATTTGGGTCAAAAACAAAATGTGACTGAAAATCACAGGAGCCATTTCCTGAAGGTGATTTCCAAGTTGAGCTCCAGAAATATGAGTATTTTTAGTGATGGATTGGATATATTTTTGTTATAAACTTTGTTTCGTCTCCCAATATGGCTTAATAGGCCCTTATCAGGAAAAGTGTGTGCCAGGGTTGTGTTCTTTCACCACACTTACTCAATTTGTATACTGAGCAAATAATCCGAGAAGCTAGATTGTATGAAGAAGAATGGTGGCATCAGGACTGGAGGAAGGCTCATTAACAACCTATGATATGCAGATCATACAACCTTGCTTGCTGAAAGCAAAGAGACTTTAAAATACTTACTGATGAAGATCAAATACCATGACCTTCAGTATCAGTTGCACCTCATTATTGAAAAAAACAAAATTCTCATAACTGGACCAATAAATAACATCTGTATAAATGGGAAAAGATTGAAGTTGTCAAAGACTTCATTTTGCTCAGATCAACCATCAAGATTCATTGAAGCAGCAGTCAAGAAATCAAATTTGCATTAGGCAAATCTGCTACACAAGATCTCATTAAAGAGCAAAGATGTCAGCTTGAGAACTAAAGTGCATCTGGCCCAAGCTATGGTATTTTCAGTAGCTTCGTAGGCATGTAAAAGTTGGACAATGAATAAGGGTAACTATAGAATTGATGCATTTGAGTTATGGTGTTTCAGAAGAATGTTAAAGGTATCATGGTCTGCCAGTACAAACAAATCTATGTTGGAATAAGTACATCCAGAATGCTCCTAGAAGCCTAGCTGTCCAGACTTCGTCTCTCATACTTTAAATGTATTATCAGGAAGGACCAGTCCCTGGAGAAGGACATCATGCTTGGTAAAGTGGAGGGATAGCCCAAAAGAGGGAGACTCCCAACAAGATGGATTGGCAAAGTGCAGCAACAATGGGTTCAAGTGTAGCAGCAGTTGAGAAGATGATGTAAGTGTTTCATTCTGTTGAACCTAGGGTTGCTTTGAATCAGAAATGACCTGATGGCACTGAACAACAACAGCAACTTGCATATTTAACTTTTTTTTTGTATTTAAGAGAAACTCTAAGGTCTGAGATAAAAAGAATTTTGCAGTATTGCCAAGGCATAAATTTAAATCTTGAATAATACAAACTGGTATCCAAGAGTAAGTGTGTTTACTAGTAACTGACCCTAACAAACTGCTAGTCATCCTAGTTCCAAAGGAGCATTATAGAGGTTTATTCCAAATCTGAATGAAGTAATTTTTATAGAGTGATAAAAATATGGCATTATTGTGAGGAACAAGTCCCTAAAAAAAAGTTTAGATGAAAGTGAAGGGGGCTGAGAAAATGGAATTATTGAATACATTAAAGTTGAGTGATGGTCATGCAGGAATTTGCCATCTAAATACAGAAACAAACAAACAAAAAAACCACACACAACTTTTCAAACAAACTGCAAACATCAGTCTTTACAGAAGAAATATGACATTGGGGTTGAAGAGGTCCCTTGTCAGTCACATTTATATTACTGTGGAGCACCAAGAAAATTATCTACATATACTACTGTATTTCTGAACTTGGAGATTTCTGAATATTAAAGGTTTACTCTGTAAATTCCATTTTACTATTTAAATACCAGCATCATTAATTATAATTTTACCTGTTATGTGTCTAAAAATATGGGAAGCTAACATTTTAGATAGAATCTGTTGAGCTTGAGATGAAAAGAGGTCTTTGGATACTTTGAATTTAGTTTACAACAATCACTGGAATGATAGTTGAGTGAGAGAGGCTCAGAGGCTGTCAGTGAGCCGTAGGCCGCAGAACCATTTAGGTAGCTCAGAGGTGACAAAGGGACACCATGATGACTAGAAGACGTGATTGAAAGGGAATGAAGTAGAGAGGAGAACTGGAACATGAAGAGACTGCAAAACTAACTCGAAGGTCCTTAAACTATTCTGTGGTTTCCTTGGCAGTTGTGTGACAGTTTCAACTGAATAGTACAAACCCAAAAGTTAGATTCACATTTTCTCATCTGTGATCAAGGGGAATTCCATGTTTTTATTCTAAGCTAAATAGTAGATTAGAATGTTTTGGATAGTTGCTTGGTACTTGTCTTGGTGTCTGGAAACATAACAAGAAGGCATACAGCCTCCTCATAAGGTGCTTCTAGTAGTGAGAAGACAGGATAAAGTGAGAGTGGAAGTTATTGAAATGAAGCTATACACCAGGCACAGTTAGATTTGGAAAATGAGCCCCTAAATCTACCTCAAGATACTTATACTCATCGATTGTATGATTGACCTTGCTCCCTTATTTGGAGAAAAGAAATAATGCTGAAGCTTTAAGAAGTTAAATGACTTTCCTCATCATCTCTCCTCTAAACTACTTGATGACTCGTTCAGCTTCCTAACCTCCTTTTTGCTTACTCATCTTTTTGACTGTCTGGTCCATTCATATAACTATTGCTCCATTTATCTCTTTAAACCTTGAGTAAATTTTGATGCCTGCAAAATAAGTCCAGAGTCTCTACCATGATTCTCAGAACCACCCTTTACCTTCCTCCCACCATCTTCCTTTACAAACTGTGCTTGAATACCTCTGAGTACGCCTCTCCTAGATTTTGCTCATGTCTCTCTTTCTTGCTTGCCTTCTCCACCTATAAGAACCCAGTTAATTCCCTAAATCCCAGCTCAAATGCTTCCTACTCCATGATGAAACCTACTCTGATTCTCACATTGATTTAATTATTGATCCTTTGCATTTCCAAAATACACAAAACCCATTGGCAGACAACTTTTTATTTTTTTTTACAATAGTGTGCATAGCTCACTCTCTTTCACTAAACTGTGAATTCCTTGGAGGCAGGAATATATCCCTCCTAGCACATTGACGATAGTTAATAAAGAAACCTTCTTCAGATGCCATTTAATATTACCCAAGGTCAGAGGTAATTAGTGGCTGGATCCACATATAGCAACCTGATTTTTATCTACATCAAGATTTTAGGAATTGGTGCGGCACTATGGGTTAATGCACTAGACTGCAATGTCAGTTTGAACTGCAAGATTGTTCACCAGCCGCTCCTCGGAAACCCTATATAGGATCTATATGAGTCAGAATCAACTCAAAGGCACTTAACAACAACAACAACAACAACAACAAGTCATTACTTGACATGTCCACTCGATCAATTGCATAACCTTGCAAGCCCCTCTTTGTGATTTATTGGTTCATATTTAACAGTGTCTTCGTGAAAGTAACGTTCATGATGGCAGCCAGGTCCCTGAGGTAGTCAGGAGATGGATGTGTGTACACCAAGCTTGTTTTTCTCATTACAGTTGTTGTTACTAATACTAAGTGCTGTTGAGTCTACATTGAGTCGTTTTTGACTCATAGTGACCCTGTATAGGGTTTTCAAGGAGCCCCTGGTGAGTTTGAACTGCTGACCTTGTGGTTCGCAGTCCAGTGCTGATCTTACAGCGCAACACTAAGAGTCCCCATTTACTGTGTTGTTGTTGTTGTTGTTGTTATGTGCAATGGAGTTGGTTCCGACTCATAGCGACTCTGCACAGGGCTTCTGAGGTTGTAAATCTTTACAGGAAAAGAAAGCCTCATCTTTCTCCCGTGGAACAGCTGGTAGTTTCGAACTGCTGACCCTGAGGTTAGCAGCCCGATTTTTAACCCCTACAGTACCAGAGCTTCAGTTACTATAGGCCCTATGAATATTTTAAAGTTGGTATGGAAGCTGCTTCCTGTGAAGGTGATTAAATTGAAATGCAAAAAGTAAAGATTAAGGAATATTAACATAAAATCTGTATTGCCAATTCTTTTACATAAATATGTTACCACTGTAGGGAGAAGTAGTGTCAGAGAGTTTTTCAAAGGTCTCCATTTTATTACCCAGTTGAAAAATTTGTTATAAATTATGACATGTGGAAATTCTTCATGCTTATAAATGTCCTTGAACAAAGCATGTGCTGAAAAGAGATTTAGTGTTTGTGTGTCTGCATTTTTCCAAGTGTAAGTTCTGATGTAAAGATGTAGGGAAGAAAATAGGGGCAGGGTAAAGTGAGGAATGATTGTCTTAGTCTTTGGTATGGGACTGTAGGATAAGTACTGGACTGCTAACCACAAGGCTTATGGTTCAAACTCACCAGGCACTCCTCAGAAACTCTATACAAGGTCACTGTGAGTCTGAACTGACTGGATAGCACTTAACAACAACAACAATGGCTACATACATATTTCTCTGTTTCTCACTAAACCGTGATGGAGGTGGAAAAACATACAAGTCTTGAGTCACCTCAGCATAAACCAGCACAAAGTAGAGGGATAGAAAGTAGACAGAGGTGTAGCTACAGAAAATAGCGTTTATGGCAAGAACTGAAATTGCACCCCTTCCAAACATCTGACACCCATCTTTTAGATAATTTTGCCATAATATCAGCACAAAAATACAAGTCAAGCTCATTAATCTTTCACTTAACACGTTATGGCACGAAGTGAAAATTACAACTGTGCCTGCCTTGCTTTCACTGCTGAAAATTGATCTCTGATGTGCTGGGAGTCATTTTTCTTCCCCCCCACCCCCCACAGTTTCTTCCCTTTCTAGACTTAGAGAGATATGCAGTCTGCCAGTCTGCCTTGACCCATGGAGTTTCTCAAATACCAAAGTATTAGTTATAACTTGCTGAATGGTCTCTCACTGCTGGGGATGGAAACTTCCATGGTTGATAGAAACTGCTCAGTAACACCCCCTTTTAATTGTCGCCCAGGGCTCATGTCATACCTGCCATACCTTAGATACACCTCTGGAAGAAGAAGCAGGACAAGCAAATCATCCCTCCTTAACACCCTCAGTAAGTTTTTTCCTCTGGCAGATCAGAGCCCTGGTCAGTGCTTATTGGAATCAGCTCAGGAAGCTCACAGAGCACTTGCCTGCTGTCTCTCATTGTCTCTGGCTGACCTTCCTCCCTCCTCCCTCTGCAGCCCTCCTCCACCGTGCTCCAAGCAGTCTTCATTGCCTCCTACTTATGTTTGTAGTCTGGTCTGGCTCATTGTCTGTCACTCACTTGTCGGAAGGTTTCCAGGCAGGTTTGGGGGCAACATGTTGTCCTACTTGCTTCCTTGGAAGAGAAAATGCTTGATAGGGTGAAAGGACGGATACCCTACCCTGTTCTCCTGATGTCTTCACAACGAGAATTTACTTTCTGTACATCCACAACCACTAAAGAAGTTTCAAATGAAGGTGTTTAAACAATCATCTTTGCTTGAATAGTTCTTACTGAACAAAGTCAAGACCCAGGGCTTCATTGCATGGACTTAGAGTCCCTTTCTACATCTCACTAATCTTAGCATATTTGACCTCTATATTCCTGGTATAGCAAATCTTGGCATAGAGTTGAATGCTAGGCACTGGACTACTAACTGCAAGGTCAGCAGTTCAGAACCACTAGCTGCTCCTCAGAAACCCTATACAGTGTCTCTATGAGTTGGAACTACCTGGACAGCATTTACCAATAGAACCTACTCAACTGCACATTACAGCATATACCTCAGTGTCCTCATCTGTAAAATGGAGTTAATAACAATAGATATTTTTAAAGATTAAGTAGTTTGACAGCACTTAGAAGAATGCCCATACTGAACACCATTTAAATCATGTTGCCTGTTGCTTGAGCATTTAGTTTATGTTATTTGAAATAGACTTGCCAATGAGGATTAGTGGCCTTCATCTAAAAAACTGAAGTACTGAGATAAAGCAGTTGGCTAATGGAGGTCAAATTGATTCTATAGTGTTGCTGACTTAAAATGCTTATGAACTCAATGTGATTTTCTGTCTATACTCTATAGATCCTTAAGCAAGAATAGACACCCTAGTAATGTGACTCTGAAGTCAGACGGAGTTTGGCATGCGTGTCTGCTGGAAAAAAGAGAATAAATTTAGATAGGAGCTCAGCAAAAAAGATATGGAGTAAAATCAGAATGCAATCAAGGGCTGGCATTTTTGCCCTTTGGGCCAGGTGTTTGAAAAATCAACTCCAAACTGTGCTGACTGGAATCCAGTCCTACAGACACTGTGATTTTGCAATTTGTTTGCATCTGTATTTTTCTAAATAAAAAATAAAAAAGCTTTAGGTGCCTCAAGAGCTGTTCAGGCTGGACTGGAAGGTTTTCCCTTTCCCCACACTGCCTCAGGATGGTAGAGCTCCTTTGGGAAACTGCCGGCGGATGAATAGAGCGTGTATGTGTGTGTTTCCTGGAAAAATAAAACCAACTTGATTTTTTTCCTCATGTTATTTTTTAAAAGCAACGTGTGTTAGACTTCAGGGAAATAGGGTAATAAGGTCAGTTTGATTCTCAGTCTCTCAGTACTGCAATCATGAAGGGCTCAAGATGACATAGTGAAAGAACAGGAATGTTGTGGGGGTGACTGCCTTCATTGAGCACCTATAACTCTTCCCTCCTTTGCATCAATTTCTTCTCCTGTGCTTCTTTCTCGAAGCGAAGAATTCCCAAGAATCTGTGAAGAACCCTAAGAGAGTTATTTTCCATTACTCCTGTGTGTGTATGTATATATATATAAAAAACCAACCAAGCCGGTGAGTTGGTTCCAACTTATAAAGACCCTGTATAGGGTTGGTGAGTTTGAACTGCCCACCTTGTTGTTCAAACAATCTTGGGGTTCAGTGCTTACCCCACAGTGCCACATCAGGATATATATATATATATATATTTGGAGTCCTGGTGTAGCACTGTGGGTTAATGCTCCAGACTGCAAAGTTTTTCGAACTGCAGGGTCAGTGGTTCAAAAACTCACCAGCTGCTCCTCGGAAACCCTATATAGGGTGCTATGGGTCGGAACCGACTCAACAGCACTTAACAACAACAACAACACATCTATATTTACAATATTTAACTCTTGCACCCCTCCCAGTCTTCCCCACCCTCCATCATTTGTAACAGACCTCCCTCTTGTTGTGGACGACTTTCCCTTTCATCCAAGTTAATATGTCTCTATTCTCTTGTTTCAAATGTACCCTCCTTCCTCTGGTCTATTTTTGTTGATCTGTTTCTTCTGATAGAGGCTATAAGTATTTTGTTTTGATATGTTTTGCTCTTAATTTAAATATAATTAAATTTATTTTGATGGTTTAAAAATAGTATAAGTACTTGTTGGTTTGCCTCTGTGTCTATGCCCACCCATGTTTCTATCTGTATCTCTGGTTCCCTCAAATAGATCTTCATTCTACACCTCCCCTTTTAAATATCTTGATGTACCTTCAACTGAATGAAGTACACCAGGGCTAGTGTACTTGATTAGTGGGAAGTCCAGAGGTCTCAATTGCAATCATTCCAGAAGTACCAGTACCATGCATACTGTACCTTTCATGGTGAGTATCCTGTCACAGTTAAAGCCTGTTAGCCAGAGACTTCTAGTAAAATCTTCTGGTTAAAACAATAATATTTTATTAAGTTTTCCTCTGTTAGAAACTGATCACCAACCAGAATGTTTGCTTAATGAGAAGATTAGCTGGCAGCCATCAGGCATGGATATGAAATAGCCAGGGTAGTAAAAGGCTTTTTTCCTGTGGCTAACAGACTCATCCGTATGAGTGGTAAGCCCATCCCATTAATAATCCTGTCAAACTAGAGATGAACCTAGCGAATTTAAATGCATTTTAGGAAAGGCAAAGGCAGAGATGTATTCTGCCTGGTTTACCTTTGATGAGCTGACTTCCTCCATTTTTCTAACATGAAAAATTCTTGCATTTCCTGGGTCCTAACATCTGGAGGATGGTAGTGGGTATACTGCTATTCAGCATGCCGTATCACCTAATGTGTCCATCAGCAATGGGATACTCAGTGAAAATGAATTTAAAAGTTCAAAAATAGGAAGATTTTAAAAAGATCTCTGTATTTCTCAAGTGTTAATTAATAGATGCACATTGTATACAATCCAAAAGATACAAAGTTGAGTTGCATGAAAGCAAGCAGTTTTTTCTTACCTTTCTCCTGATTTGTTACACGCAATTGTGTTTTGTTTTGTTTTCCTGTTGAAGGCTCTTTTACAATTGTTTGTGTTCAGGGTGGTGGGCAAATAAATGGTGCTGGCTTTATATTTGCTTGGTTTGGGCTTTTGCTGGTAGAAAAAGATATGAGTGTCTTCATGGTACAACTGTTTGCCTTCAAATTAATTCTATTACTTAGCCACATAGATATTTTTTTCTTTCCACCCATGGCCTCTGTACCCCTCCTACTCCCTGTCCAGTGAGCTGTAGCCAACTTTGCTTTGTTGTTTCAGAAAGAACCTCATTGGGAAATTGTATCCTTGACAAAAAAAGTTATAACACAAGTCCATTATTTTCCATATGTAACTCATGCAAAATGCCATTCTTTCGTTCGACTTTAAATCTGGAAAAGTTTTATTAAACATTGTTTTTCGTAACTTAGATAGAGAAAATAAATAGATACCTTGCCATTATTCTTAGAGATAGTTGTAAGGAGCAATATAAACCCTTGGCAATGCTTTAGCCTTTTTTGTGGATTCTCACAGCTGCACAGCAGAGCTGTGCCTTAATTCATGAAAGCACTAGCTTGTAATGAGCAACACACAAAAAGGGAAGCATTCAAACACTCAAATTCATGTAGAATTTTGTATTTTCAACATTTTGTGTCACTAAAAACTGAATGGCTTATTTGATAAGATCTTGTGATAATTATTCAGATTGTGAGATTGTCATTAAACATAACTTATTTTTGGTTTATCAAAGCACAAGAGCTTTTAGACTAATACTTTTCAGTAACAATAGGAAAACAATTTAATAGACAGTCTACCTTGGAATTATGGAATACTTAAGGACTCTGGTGTTGAGCTGTGGGTTAATGCTCTGGACTGCAAGATCGGCAGTTCAAGCTCACCAACCACTCCTTGGAAACTCTGTGAGTCGCTATGAGTTGGAATCAACTTGATGGCACTTAACAACTACAACGACAATAATATTCCTTGTTGTTGTTGTTGTTAAGTGCCGTCGAGTCGGTTCCGACCCATAGCGACCCTGTAGTAAATTAATTATCAATTTTAATTATAATTAAAAGGAGCTCTGGTAGCATGGTGGTTGTGAGTCAGGCTGCTAATCTCAAGGTCAGCAGTTTGAAACTACCAGTGGTTCCACAGGATAAAAATAAAACTTTCTGCTCGCGTAAAGATTTACAGCCCTAGAAACCCTATGTAGGGTTGCTGAGAGTGGGAACCAGTTCCACAGCATATCACCATCACCTGTTCTGGGCTGCTTACTATTGTGTGCTAAAGGAGGCATGTACTGGTTTGTGGTTATGGACACTTCTTCCTAACTTTGTTCAGTGAAGCCACTTTGGTTCTTGAAGTTGGCATGGTGGGAGTATTTACACCATAAAAATTGGCAAAAGCTACATCCTTGGTTTATCTTCCTCTTCCCCAGCTGGTTGTTAAATATTTAAATATTGCATTATTAGTGAGATGGAAGGAATGTAAAATGAGTAGAAGAATCATTGTTTGAAGTTTTAAAATTGTATTACAAAGATTTAAAAGAAAAAAATTAAAACGTGGCATTTGTGGCAGTTGATACAATACATTCTACAAGTTGCAAGAAATATGTTTTGCAGTTATTCAAAGTTGGTCATGGTCTTACCATTTTGGTCTTACAATTTGGTCTTACCATTTGGGATGCAGTAAAATGAATCATAGCTTTGTCAAATAAATATGGAAGAACGCGCCTCTGTCTTGAAGTATTGCCTCTTGGGAAACATAGCTAAGACCCTCTCTTAAAATGGTGTAATACTTCTGGAAAGGCTTCATGATGTGACATTTCTTTCTTGACCTTGATTAGTTCTAATAGCTAGTGTTTTATAGAGAATTTGAGGCATGAGGCATAGTCAAAATAAGAAAGATCTTATCAGTGCTCTTCAAAATTGCCCCTGATATGCCCATAGCATAGCTGGGACACTTTGAAGAATAGTTACTTCTATTATTGGGATTCTCTGAGCTAATGGACAATCTGGACCATGATATAATGCCATTCTATCAATGTATCCTAAATATTTTACATCAGGAATTACTGACCAAGGAAAATTTTTAAAAATATTGTTGGCAACTGCTTCATGCATACTTCTCATTGTCAGTCTTGTAAGCTATGTGTTATGGTTCTGCTTCTGGCCAGTATGCAATTCCTCACCCCATTCCACTGCCTTCAAGTCAATTCCAACTCACAATGATCTAACTATCTAGAGTTTCTAAGACCATAAGTCTTTACGGGAGCAACCTCATCTTTCTTCTCTGGAATAGCTGGTGAGTTCAAACCACCCACCTTGCAGTTAGCAGTCTAGTGCTTACCCCACAGTGTCACCAGGGCTCCTACACTCACCCCATAACTATTCCGTATATCTTTGCTACTCAATGTGCACACCTTGGACAGGTAGTTTTGGCATCAATTAGGAGTTTACAATAAACATTGAATCTTGGGGCCACACTTGACCTATTGAATCTTATGACTGTGTATTTTCATAAGATCCCTCCATAATTTGTATGCACATTAAAGTCTGGGAAATATTTTCTCCTTTACATTCTCACTAACTCTATTCCTAAACTGTTTGAAGCATTCTTACTCCCAGGAATATTGAAAAATACAGTGGATTTAAGACATACAGAGAGAAACAAAGCAGAAATTTGTATAGATGGTGGAAGAACCAAGTTTATTGTACTAGTCTTTCACCTGACTCTAGTCTCTATTGCAAATTTATTTACAGAAGTAAAAGGGAAACACCCAGGTATCCCCAATGAAGCCAGGGAAGGCATACCTGAAATTGACAAAGGGAACCCTGATTTCCGAGCTCTCGGGCTATTTCTAAAGCTTACTTTATGGCTCTCTGAGTGTTAGATATGGCTTGGTTATTTTTTTTTTGAAAATTTGGTGGTTCAAACCTAGGAAGACATGTTTGGCAATCTGCTTCCAAAAGTTCACACAGCCTTGAAAACCATGTAGAGCACAACTCTACTCTGGCAGATAAGGGAGCTTCAGAACGTTTGTGGGAAAACACCACCATCTTAATTTCATTTTCCCATCAGTTTATTTTTAAAGCCCGCTCGTACATGAAGTTGCCATTACTGGAATTGACTCCCCAGCAACTAACAACCACAATAGCAAAGTTTCATTTTTACAGCTGCTAAAGTTAAAGTCTCATGTTAAATGGTGTTTCTCTTTCACATTAAGGGAGGCCTGGTGGCACTGTAGGATAAGCACTGGACTGCTAACATCAAGGTTGGTAGTTCAAAACCTCCAGTGGTTCTGTGGGAGAAAGATGACGTTACCTGCCCCTAGAAAGATTGGTAGCTTTGAAAATCCCAAATAGGGTTGCTATGAGTTGGAATTGACTGAATGGCAGAAGATTTGGATTAGCACAGTGGTTAAGCACTAGGCTGCTAACCAAAAGCTGTTGGAACTCATGAGCTTTTCTGTGAGAGAGAGATATGGCAGTCTGCTTTCATAAGGTTTATGGTCTTGGAAATCACATAGGACAATTTTACTCAGTCCTTACAAGGCTACTATGAGTCGGAATCAACTTGACAACAGTAGGTTTGATTTTGGGGGATTTCCCTCTTTATTATTTAAAAAAAGTTTTTGTGTTTTTTTTCTTTTCTTTTTTTAGATTTACAGAAAAGTTGTGAAGCTCGTACAGAGAAATCCCATATACTGCATGACCATCTTTTCAGCTGTTTGAATAGAGTTGTATTTCTACGTTTCCTAGATTGGCAGAGTTTCCTGGCTAAGGAAGCAAAGTTACAGCACCTAACACAAATAGTATTTGATTAAAGGCTAATTACAGTGCTGTCACATAAAAAGGGGAGAAAAGAAAGCTGGCTTTTTCAACCACAGTGAAATAACCTGCTGTCTATCTACTGACTTAATAGCTTTAATTGCCAGAACATAATCAAGATCTGGTGAATTTGTTTGAACATATCAGCAGGCACCAAATATTTCAATGAGATCAAGTTGTATAACTGGTTGTATTCTAACTCAAGTTGAAACACCTCTGACAAAGTGAGTTTTGTAGCCTCAAAGTGAACACCTGTCGAGAGAGGCACCCAATATGATGGTTTGATTTATTAACACTCTGTGGTCTAAGAAAGTTATAGGTTTAACTAAATACCTTATGTTGTTGTTGTTGTTAAGTGCCGTCAAGTCAGTTTTGACTCATCGTAATCCTGTATAGGGTTTCCAAGGAGTAACTGGTGGGTTTAGAACTGCTGACCTTGCAGTTCAAACTGACCTTTTGGTCCAGTGCATTATCCTGCAGCGCCACACCAAAACTACCGTAGATGAGCGATAACCCTCCCAAATGCCTGACTTCTTGGATTACAGGATGAGTTTGGTTAAGAACGTGTCTACACTTCACTTAGAGATCCAATGCCCAAACGTTAGTTGTTGTTGTTAAGTGCCATCGAGTTACCATTGAGTTAATCCTGTCTCATGTCAGAGACGTGTGCTCCATAGGGTTTTCAGTGGCTGATTTTTTCAGAAGTAGATTACCAGGTCTTTCTTTTGAGGTGCCTTGCTAATAACTGAGCAGGTTAACTATTTGTACCACCCAGGGATTCCAGAGACACTGGTGTGGTGCTGTTTGTAGGGTAAGCACTGGGCTGCTAACCACAAGGTTGGCAGTTCAGACTCACCAGTCCCTCCTCGGAAATTGTATAAGAGTTGGAACCAACTCAATGGCAGTTAACAACAACAATATATTGAAAACCTGTTTTCAAAGTGTGACCTCACAAAATGTGGACATTTCCTTCAACAGACTTCATTAGTATCTCCACACCATCAGCATAGAGACGGACATGAGAACAGCCATTCTTCCACATTTTATACCCTTTTTACTTCTTTCTGGCTCTTAGAAATATGAAACTAAAAGTGAAGGCACATCTAAGACAGTCCTCCAGGAAACTAGGCTACTGCCAGAAAGTGAATCTGACTAATGAATGATTTTGAAAAAGGGGAACCGGAGCTAGGGCAGTTGTGGAATTATAAAAGGACTCAATTCTCTGACTCTTATCTACCCCCATTCAAACTCCTGGATGATCGAATGGGATGTTGCCTGCTGCTAGTTGAGTTTCTGTAGTCTTGACTTCTGAGGTGAAAACAACCTTTTTGTGTGTGTGAATAGTAAGAATTACCTGTTCTCTACTGAATAATCAATGGATTACTTGGAGAAATTCGAACTCTTTATAAACATAGCGCCCAATCAAAAGAGTCTTGAAAGAATGTGAATGTAGGTGGTGTTTTCTTAACTTTCAGAAACAGAGAAGTGGGATTCCAGAGGCAAGAAGAAAACACAGTGTAATGCCCCAAGTCACTCCCATGGAGTAATGAGTGATCATTATTCATTAGTTGACAGAGAAATTGAGAAAGCAGTTATTTTCTTTCTGCCATCCTGAAACCTCAAATCTGTTACTGGGCTGGACTTAGTGACTCAAATGCACTTTAAGAATGCTCCGTGCACACAACAGAGCTATCTCCTGGGTACACCTTGAAGTTGACTGACACCTGTGCCTCGCTCTGGAACCAAGCCACCTGGGTTGTTTGTGGACTAATTGATAGGGACCCGAGCAAAGAGACTTAGGCCAGAAATGGGTTGTACCCATTTCTTTTCCTCTTCTTTCCCAGTCAGGTTCATCCTGGCCTGTTGGCCTCTGGATTTCCTCACAGGCATCAATTCAGGCAGTGGCCCTAGGACGTTGCTGTGAGACTAAGAGCATTCTTTACTGTCGATTTTCAGACATGCAAAAAACTTGCCATATCAAGAGAACATTAGGAAAGAACAGAAATCTTTTTTTTTTTTTTCCTTCAAATTCCTATTTTAATTTCTGTTCTTTTTCCTTTGCCTCGTCTATGAACTCTTTAAGGCTTAAGAGGCCCAGAGTGAAGTTTGTCCTAATTTTAAACTTGCTTCTGTGGCTGCCCTGTAATTTTCATTCCACAGCCTAAATTGGAACATGTCTCTGTAGGTTGGGCTCAGAACATCTCTTTCTGTGAAGTTTTAACCAAGCTTCACTTTGTATTAGCAGAGGAGCTTCAGTGTAAAAACTCTGCTATGCCATTCTTGTCAGAGGCTACCTCAGGAAGAGCTTTGCCCAATTTTAGAAGGTGATAGGGGAAGAAGGATAAAAACCGTCAACTGACACCACTCATCAATTAAAGCAGTCACAATGCATCAGACCACCAAGGACAGAATGTTTATATTCCTTCTTTGACACAGTTTGTGAATTTTTCACTGAGATAATCTCAGATTCTTTTTCTCTGTTTATATACTTCAAAGATTCAAGTCGTGTCTTACATGAAGATCATGTGACTCCTCGTTTTCCATAACATGGCTTCCTCCTTCTTACAGATTTCTTGGAAAGACCAACCCACCGTAAACTTTCCTTTCCTTTTAATTTCAAAGACAAGCATGTACTTGGATTCCTGTTATTGTATTCAACTCTGTGGTTCTCTCCACCTTTCATTTGGTCTGACATTTGTCAGACATGGGGTAGGACATATAAAAGCATCTTCATGAGTGATTTTTTCAATTAATTAATTAACGATTATCCACTAGATTTCAATTCATGATGACCCCATAGGACAGAGTAGAACTGTCCCATGGGGTTTCCTAGAAGGTAACCTTTACGGGAGCAGAGAGTATCAGGTCTTTTCTCCTGTGGGGAGCTGCTGGTGGGTTTGAACCACCAATCTTTAGCAGCCGAGTGCTTAGCTGTTACTCTACCAGCACTTCTCTTATCCTTTTATAACTATTGGAATGTCAAAAATTTGGTCACCCTTTTTATCATGCATATTAAGGACCTTTAGGACTCCTGGTATGGCGCTGTAGGTAAGCACTGGACTGTGAACCACAAAGTCAGCAGTTCAAACCCACCAGCTGCTCTTCAGAAACCCTAGACAGGGTCGCTATGAGCCGGAACCAACTCGATGGCACTTAACAACAACAAGGGCCTTTAAAATATTTCTACTTTCAATAGAAAAATGGATTATTTATACTTGCTCTACATGCATCTGCCCCACAGAATAGCTAAGGGCATGAGAGAAATCAGCAGTCATGCTCCTAGTTCTTTCTTCAGTAACAGTTGATGTTTTTCCAGATTAGTCTAGTCTACGTAACTTGTTTGTGTCCTTCAAGATCCAGAGTACCTCAGAGACTTCAGTATCTGCCAGTAGCTGAGGTAGAAAATCTTCACATACTCACAGAAACCACTGCTGGCCACTTAGATTTTTACTTCTTGAGCGCACCTGAAAATCTGACCTTGATAGCAACCTTCCTTCCAGATATGAAACATATCTGTCTTAAATCCTGTCAAAGGCATTTGAGGAACCAAGGTCCTATAAGGCCTCCATGTAAGGATTTCTGCCTGAATCCCCACGCATGCAAATCAAGACAGGAAAGATCCATGGTCAGACCTCTTCCCAAGCACACTGATCTATCTTATAGACTAGCTGATTTGTGGTGGTGATATGCCATGGAGTCAGTCCTGACTCATAATGACCCTGTTTGTATAGGATTTCTGAGGCAGTAAATCTTTATGGGAGTATAAAGCCTTATCTTTCTTCCATGGAGTGCCTGGTAGACTAGAACTGCTGAACTTATGGATAGCAGCCCAATGTGTAACCCACTACACTACCAGGATTTGTATAGGTTGATGTCTAAAATCTGATACTTGACCCTGTTTTCAAATTAACAAGTTAACCTGCCTTTCTTTGTATAGGAGATTTTTGTTTTAAATGTTTTAATTCTCCAGCTGGAAAAGCCGTACCAGGGAAATTGCATGTGACTGTTAAGCTCAGGTGGCTACAGTCTGGTGCCAAACGACCTAGCTCCTTGGTTCAGTCTCCACACAGACCAGTGAGCTCTATCTAGGACAAATAGTCCGAAAGCTGCAAATTGGAGCCCTCATCCAGGATAGCCATCTTATAGAAGTGTGCCACTGGTCACAAGGGAAATCAGGAAAGAACGATAGATGTGCTGGCATGAATCCAGCAGGACTGCTAGAAAAACAATTGCAAGCCTAAGCTCTACAAAGTAATTAGCATCATTGTCATATATGTGGAGAACAATAGAGTATTATCATCAGTGTAGTCCCGAGACCAGTAGTTTTCCAGAGACCTGAAGGGATAAAAATTTCAGATACACTGAAAACTGGAGGGGTAGCTCTGCTGGCTAGAGAAATAGCCTGATTCAGGACCTGGGCTGACAATGGACATCCGTTTGGCTATGGTCAGGCTCTGGAGTCTCCAATCGATGTGCCCCACACTTGACCAGATCTGCTTCTTCTAATTGGTTGATGTCAAGTCAAGTCTGACTCCATTTGTGCAGAATAGAACTGCTCTCCATAGGATTTTCAGGGCAGTGATTTCTCAGATGTAAACCACCATGCCTTTCCTCTTTGGCACATCCGGGTGGATTACAACTACCAAACTTTGGTTATTAGCTGATCACCTAACCAACTGTGCCACTCACGGACTCCCCTGATCCTTCTACCCATCTTTACGTTCTTCTTAAAAGTGGTCTATTCCATGATTCATCTTCAATTCCCAATTCTCCCCTACTAAAAGCAGTATATTCCTTTTCTTAGCAGAGTGTGTGTTCCTGGTCAGTTGTGATTTCCTATCCTACATTACAGCTTTATATGGAGGATTTCTGTCTCATCTTTCTTGCTAGACTACAAGGGAACTTCAAAAAAGTTTGTGGGAAAATGGAACTAACAGATAATGGAATTTTTCCACGAACTTTTTGAAGCCCCCTCATATAAAGTCCATGAGGGTAGAACTCCACCATAGTCACATAGGTATTTTCCACACTGTCATTTGTACATAGATCACTTCTAAGACATTTATTGAAAGAATAAGTGAAGGAACAATGACAGAATACAGACATAGGCATGGCATCTTTAGCATGTCACTTGTTGTTGTTGTTAGGTGCCATTGAGTCAGTACCGACTCAAAGTAACTGTATACACAACAGAACGAAACACTGCCTGGTCCTGGGCCTACCTCTCGTTACTTACGCTGAAGCCCATTGATGCTGCCACTTTGCCAATCTATCTCACTGGGGTGTCTAACTGTTTTTCTCTGAGCCTCCACCTTACCAAACATGATATCCTTCTCCACTGACTAGCACCTCCTAATAATACGTCTGAAGTATGAGAGACAAAGTCTGGCCATCCAGGCTTCCAAGGAGCACTCTGGCTGTACTTCATCCAATACAGATCTATTGTTCTTTTGGCAGTCCATGGTACTTTCAATATTCTCCAGAATGTCAGTGGTAATACCATATCTGAACATTCTTGACAAAAAAAAAGTGTCCATTTGAAGTCCCCAACAGGTGGGGCAGTCAGGAATACAGAAAGAGGAAACAGACAAATGAAGACACTGATAAATGAAGAGTAATAACCTCATGTGTCTCTTTCTCCCGTGTCTGTTTCGCTCATGGAAATTCTTTCTCTTCATTTTGTTTTTGTTATCAGGGATGGGTATTGTTTGCAGAATTCACTCAGGAAAACTTAGTAATTTTCCAACATAGTTAATATTCAGATATGAAAATTCTCTTACAGTTTAAATGGTGAATAGATGCTAATTTATACATATATACTTATGCTTGGAATGCCTAATTAATGATCTTCTGTGTCAGTCACGGGTATGCTAATGTGCTTCTTTTGCTCCTGTGTCATAATTGCATTGCTCCCATCTAGCTTAAGGGTGGGGGAACATTTTAGCTGTGGATTAGCAAACGACACAAAACAACAACAACAAAACAACTAACAATTATTCAGTGATTCATAAGTTTGGGAAATGTGGAAGTATATGATCATAACAATTTAGTGCAAGAAGCTATAATGACAACCAAAGAGAAAACAATTGGCTACTTCCATAGTAATTCTCCATTTGCTGTGAGTAAAAAGGTTTGTTGACGTATGGGTCTATCTTTGGTGCAAACACTTGCTTTACAGGCAAAATGATTCTGTAATAAGAAAACTCTGTCAATAAACCATCGTGGCGTGGAGCAGTAGGATAAGCACTGGACCACAGGGTCAGTTTGAACTGCAATGTTGGCAATTCAAACTCACCAGCTACTCCTCGGAAACCCTATACAAAGCCACTATGAGTCAGACTTAATTCATGACGACCCTGTGTAGGGTTTTTGAGGCTTTACGTTTTCGTGGGAGCAGAAAGCCTTATCGTTCTCCCTTGGAACACCTGGTGGACTTGAACCACCAACCTTGTGGTTTGAATTCCAGTGTTTATCATATGGCACCACCTGTTCTATTTCGCAGGACCCAGAAGTTCCTGTTTCTAACTATCTTCCGTTTCTTTTTTCCCCTCACCTTCTTAATGAATTTTGATTTCTTCTCCAAACAATTTTGTTTTTGTTTTTTCTCCAGCCACAGGCCTTTCCCCCTTTTGTCTGTCAGAGTCAAGATGGATTTGATTTCTGCTCATCATTTTGAGCTATGTGTATTTGGGAAAATTAAACTTTCTAAGCCTCCATTTCTTCACCTGTACAGTGGGACAAGGATGCCAATTATATTAGAATTGATGTTGTTAAATGCTGTCGAGTCAGTTCTGACTCATAACGACCCTGTATAGGGTTTCCAAGGAGTGGCTGGTGAATTTGAACTGCCAACCTTGTGGTCCAGCTCATTAACCCACAGTGCCACACCAGCACTCCTATATTAGCATAAACTTGAGGATTCACTGACCTAATGTGTCTGAAACCTGTTGCAAGGCAATGAGATAGTAGTAGCCTCCCATCCACTCCATTTTACTTTTCCTACTCCTCTCTTTAGGAGCTCTGGTAGCGTAGTGGCTACGAATCAGGCTGCGAACCACAAGGTCAGCAGTATGAAACTACAACTGTTCCGTAGGAGAATGATGATGCTTTCTGCTCCCGTAAAGATTTACAGCCTCGGAAACCCTGTACAGGGTTGCTATGAGTCGGAACCGACTCCACGGCACATAACAACAACAACAACTCCTCCCTTATAAATGTAGTAGTTGAGACCACAGTGTCTAAAGCCAGTCTGTCTGGGTATAACTCCTGGTTCTGCCATTGCCCAGCTGTGTAACCTCAGGCAAGTTACTTAGCTTTGCTGTGCCTCAGTTATTTGACATATAAAATGCCAATGCTTGGCATTTAGTAAATGATCAAAAAAACAAAAACACAAAGTCAACTCTTATTATCTGCTCAGCTTAAACGGCTAGGTGGAAACAGCCCTGTGGCAAATCAATCTGTGTACTGGTATCTGTTCTAAGAGACAGGAAGCTTTTCTCTTGGGTAGAAACAGGGTGATATGCTTCGTTAGGGACAGTAGGAGACACAGTTCCTTGTCTTGCTTCTGAATCTCCATGTGGGAGGCCATCTCTTCCGTTTCTTCTCTCTGGAGGAATCTTTTCTCTGTAAGCAGTAACAGAGGAACAGATTTGTAGGAGCCCTCCCGAATGTGTGTCACTCTCCTCATTTCTGTGTGCAGGGGTGGAGTTTGGAATGCCCAATCTCTGTGTTCCTCCTTGTGCCCTCCCTCCCCCTCCCACTCTGACAGGCTGTGGGAGGAATAAAGGGCTTTGTGCCAAACCTTTCATTGGGGGCCTCTATTTCTCCTTTCTTTTTATGCCAGAGGCAAATAGTTGCGTTTGCTTGCTGGAAGTGAGGCTTCTGAAACCATTCAGCTAGCCCTGACATTTTTAAGATAACAAATTATTCTTCAAGTGCTGACAGAATATGACTTCTCATGATCCTGATCCATCAGTGGAATGTATTGCTTGGCTCTTTTGGGAATATGAAACAATGAATTCTAATAACTGACCTCCAAATAAGCAGTCAATTTTGACCCTTTACATATTCCAGGTATATCCACAGCAAAAGTACTCTGCAGATACCAAAATATTTTAAGACTCATTTGATTCTAACATATTTCTGAATGGGAGACATGTCACAAATTATTGTTACCATTGAAAGTAAAAGCAAAACAACACTGAGGCTCCAAAACGTTAAGGTACTTGCTTAGTACTATACCTGTGGTGGTGGTTGCTTGTGACATCGGGTTTTGACTCACAGCAACCCTGTATAGGGTTTCTGTAAATCCTTGCAGGAGCAGAAAGCTTCATCTTTCTCTCAAAAGCAACTGGTGGACTCAAATCGCTGACCTTATGGTTTTTTGTTTGTGTTTTTTTAAGTTTTTATTGTGAATTATGTGATATTTTACATGGGAGAACACCAGCTTTACATTCATCCTATTGTATTTCGTTTGACCTTATGATTTGAAGTCCAGTATTTAGTGTCTAAGGAGCTCTGGTAGCGTAGTGGTTACAAATTGGGCTTCTAACCACAAGGTCAGCAGTTCAAAACTACCAGCTGTTCCGCGGGAGAAAGATGAGGCTTCTTGCTCCTGTAAAGATTTACAGTGTTGGAAACCCTGTACAGGGTCGCTATGAGTTGGAACCGACTCCACAGCACATAACAACAGCAGCATCATTTAGCCTCTAAGTACTGTGTCTTGATTGGAATTTTTAAATAGTGAAAGAGATTTTAAACAGTAGTCCTATATTAGTCAGAAAAAGCAAGACTATGTTTAGTAACAAATTTACTCCTTGCCCACTGGCTAGAACATAACCAATGTTGTTTCCGCTACATTTCTAACATGAGTTGGTGGGGTTAGAGTAGGGAGGCTCTGCTCCATGTAATCACGCAGGGGCCCAGGCTAACAGAGGCTCCACCGATTTATGGCACTGACATGCCAGTTTGTGGCATCAAGATTTGCTGCAACAGAGAGAGAGGGTGTGGAAAACTCACACTTGCCCTGCCTCTGCTCACAGACCATTGGCTAAAACGAGTTGACATCGTCTCCAATGAACTGCATGGGATTCTAGGAAGTGAAGTCTTCCTATACACCCAGAAAGGAGACTCCTCCTTTGACCAAAGACCAGCTATGATGAACTCTAGAGATTTAGATGATCCTTTTAAAGATGTTGTGCAATACATGGGACCCATTTGGAACTGAGCTCGCCTCATAATAAATATTGCAACCTAGACGTTTCATTTGTTTGAGATGGATGAAAGAGATAAAAGTGACTTTAAATAACACTTGATGTGTGAGAGAGTTGCCAAAATGAAAAAAGATAAATTTGTAACCACAATAGGTCATGTTAACCTTACTGTTTGGGGATCTAATCTTTTAAATTTAGGGTTTTCTTCAAACACTAAATAGAAAACTTATGGTTTACATTCAGTGGTTCTTTCCCCCTTCTCTCCAGTCTATTTTACAAAGAAACTATTAAAAAAATATATTTAAATCTGTTCGTTATTCCTCTGAAACAATCATGATGTATTAGAAAATTTAGTGAATCATTCTAAACAAATTTTGTTAATCAATCAGGTTTTTTGCCAGTACATAATCATCTATACTTTCCCCTCTGTGTTTGGAAAGTTGATGAAAGGAAACATTGTAACCTGAGACATGAATCAGTTAGCTATGTTAATGGCCTTTTGGCCCACAGGATTTTTAGACTGTTTAGAGATGAGGATGTGATCTATGAACTGAACAGAAAATGAAATGGTCCAAGCCCAGTCTAGTCTTCCACTGTTGTTATTTTTTAAATTTGTATGCTGAATTAAGCTGTTTTCCTAATAATGAACCATCCCTGGAATGAATCCCACTTGGTCATAATGTTTGGGGTTGTTGTTGTTGTTGTTGTTTTATATGTTGTTGAATTCTGTTGGTTAGGATTTTGTTGAGAATTTTTGCAACTGTGTTCATGAGGGGTATTGGTCTATGATTTTCTTTTTATAATGATGCCCTTGCCTGGTTTGTGTATGAGGGTTATGCTTGCTTCATAAAAGGAATTCAAAATTTTCCATCCTTTTCTGTATTATGGAGTAGTTTGAATAAAATTGGTGTCAGCTCTTCTGTGAATGTTTGGTAAAATTCACCAATAACGACATCTGGGCATGAACTCTTTTTGGTTGGGAGTTTTTCAATGACTTGATCAATTTCTTCTTTTGTTGTATGTATGTTCAAGTTTTCTATTTCACTCTGTGTTAGTATAGGTAGGTCATGTTTTTCTAAACATTTGTCTTTTTCTTCATGATTTTCAAACTTGTTGAACTAAAACTCTTTATTGTTGTTAAGTGCCATCAAATCTGTTCTAACTCATAGTGACCCTGTATAGAGTTTCCAAGGAGCGGCTGGTGGATCCATCTCATTGGGGGTCTTCCTCTCTCTCTTGCTTTGACCCTCTACTTTACCAAACATGATTTTCTAATCCAAGGACTTGTTCCTCCTGATAATATGTCCAAAGTATGAGACATGAAGTCTGGCATCCTGGCTTCTAATGGGCACTCTGGCTCTGTTTCTTCCAACACAGTTTTGTTTGTTCTTTTGGAAGTCCATGGCACTTTTAATATTCTCCTCCCATACTATAACTCACAGATCTGTGTTAGAAAAAGTGCAGCCAGATTAGTCTGCTTGTTGGAGGCCAGGATGGCCAAACTTCGTCTCTCATACTTCAGACATATTGTCAGGAGGGACCAGTCGCTGGAGAAGGATATTATGTTAGGTAAGGTGGAGGGTCAGAGATAAAGAGGAAGACCCCCAGCGAGATGGATTGGCCAAGTGGCAGCATCAGTGGGCTTAAGCGTGGCAACAATAGTGAGGTTATCCCAGAATCGGGCAGTGTTTCCTTCTGCTGTGTATAAGTCAGTACTGACTTGATGGCGCCTAACAACAACAACAACACCATAACTCAAATTCATTGATTCTTCTATAGTCTTCCTTGTACATTGTCCTACTTTCACATGCATATGAGGTTATTAAAAATACCATGGCTTGGGTCAGGTGCACCTTAGTCCTCAAACTGACAGTTTTGCCTCCTGAACACTTTAAAGAGGTCTTGTGAAACAGATTTGTCTAATGCAATATATCATTTTAATTTCTCGACTGCTGCTTCCATGAGTGTTTAAAGCAAAATGAAGTCTTTGGCACCTTCAATCTTTTCTCCATGTATATGGACGTTGTTTGATCTTCATCAGTAGACCTCTTTATTTTCAGCAAGCAAGGTTGTATCATCTGCATATCACAGATTGTTAATGAGTCTTCTTCCAATCCTGATGCTACATTTTTCTTCATATAACCCACCTTCTCGGATTATTTGCTCAGCATACAGATTGAATAAGTATGGTGAAATAATACAATCCTGGTGAATACCTTTCCTAATTTTAAACCATTCAGTGTTCCCCTGTCCTGTTCAAACAACTACTTCTTAGTCTATGTACAGGTTCCTCTTGAGTACAATCAGGTGTTCCAGGATACTCCTTCTCCACAATACTCTCCATAGCTTGTCATGATCCACACAATCGAAAGCCTTTGCATAGTTAGTAAAGCACAGGTCAACATCTTTCTGGTGTTCTCTACTTTCAGCCAAGATCTACCTGACATGAGCAATGATATCCTTCATTCCATGTCCTCTTCTGAATCCGGCTTGAACCTCTGGAAGTTCTCTGTCAATGTATGGTTGCAACCATTTTATCTTTTAGCCATAGTATCTTTTGCAAAATTTTACTTGCATGCTATATTGATGATATTGTCTGATGATTTCTGTTTCCATGGTGTCATCTCTCTTTGGAAGGGCATAAATATGGATCTCTTTCAGTCAGTTGCCAAGGTAGCTGTCTTCCAGATTTCTCGGCATAGATTGAGTGAGTGCTGCATCAGTTTGTTAAAAGATTTTCAATGTATTCCATCAATCCCCAGGGCCTTGTTCTTTGCCAATGCCTTCAAGGCACCTTGGACTTCTTTCTTCAATATCATTGGCTCCTGATCATATGCTACCTCTTGAGATGGTTGAACATCGACCATTTCTTTTGGGTACAGTGGCTCTGTATATTCCTTTCATCTTCTTTTGATGCTTTCTACATCATTCAATATTTTGCCCATAGAGTCCTTCAATATTTGCAAGTTGAGGCTTAAAATTTTTTCCTTCCGTTCCCTCAGCTTGAGGGAACATCTTTATGGAAGCAGATCACTATGTATTTTTTACATGGAATTGTTGGGTGGTTTGACCCACCAAACTTTTGATTAGCTGATGAATGCGTAACTATTTATGCCACCAGGGCTCCTGGGCAACTCAAATTCACTTAATTGGATAGTTGTATAAGTGTTTGATGACTAGTTAGTCATTTCTGTCAAATGTACCTGGATTTCTTTATTGCAAGTGGGATTTGAGAACTACAACTTTATATAGGAGGCCAAAGATATAGTTCAGTTTTTGCTGCTGCTGCTAGTTGTAAACTCTGGTAGAATAGTAGGCTAAATATTGGGCTGCCAACTGCAAAGTTGGCAGTTCGAATCCAACAGGTGAGAAAGATAAGGCTGCCTGCCCCCTTAATAATTTACCACCTCAGAAACTCTAAGGAGCAGCTCTCCTCTGCCCTGTGGGTTGCAATGAGTTGGAATCAACTTGATGGCAGTAGGTAGTTGTCAGCCCAGCTGCCATGACTGCTTCATTGCATGTGTCTGTGGGCAGGACTGCCCACCTAATCATTTTGTGTATTGAATATCCTCAAACTAAATGCCTTCCCTATTGTCCAATACAGGTAGAGCCAAGAATAGAGGGCTTCCAGAATCCCCAAGTCCCTGTCTGCCTATAAAACATTAGAGCAGTATTATTATAATAGTTCCTTTCAAGCTTAATTTGATGACTTCTCTCTCTCTCTATCTCTCTCTTTAATGCTAGACTTGCTGCCCAGCAGTTTTCTGGCACCCCTTTTGCTTACAAACTTTCCTTTGCTACTGGAGAAAAAAAAAAATGAACACAAACAAAATCAGCAACATAAAGAACTTTTGTTAAGTTGAACATTGGCTAAGGAGAAGTTCAGAAAGCTACTGGGAACTGTAGCTGGCTGACTCTGTCCTCCCTCCTCTCAGTCTGAGCCAGCGGAGAGGTAACCTAACCTTGGAGGGGCAAGGCTCTCTCCTCCACAGCTCTGCTTGCATCAGCCCCAAAATAGAAACACTGGGATGGAACTGTGATGGCAAAGGAAAAGCGGGAGGAGGTAAGGCTGCCTCTGCACCCTCTCATCCAGGCCTCATTGGTAGGCCTCAGGTAAGCAGAGCAAGAGTCCAGCAGCCCTTTGGCATTCCCGTGTCTGTTTTCTCTTCTCTGCTGGTTTGCATGAACTCTGTGGTCACTGTTCTCCATGTCAGCACATTCAAAATTGCTGACTGTAAACACTGAAGGCGGTATGCCTGCTACTGAAGAAGCCACAAGGAAAACGGCATTGGGCAGTGATGGATTTTCTTGGTGTGACATATACCTAGCTCTGGACAGGCCCCTTACAGAGTGCAGGGCTTTGTGGTTTGGGTGGGATTGGCAGAAAGGAAGAGGGAGGGAGTTGGAGGAGGAGACTTGCCTTGTTGAGATTTTTTTTTTTTTTCCTTAAGGAAATAAATATTGTTTTTCTGCTGGGCCCTTTATTGGGGAGCTAGAACTGAAGAGGAATTCGAAACTCTTCTACCTGAACAGCTAAAATGGGAACATTGCCAAAAAGCAAGATGAGGTTATAACCAAAACCTTTTTATGAACAGAATTTGGGAGTCCTGATGTGGTACAGCAGGATAAACACTGTGCTGCTAACTAAAAGATTGGTAGTTCAAACCCACCTGCCACTCCTTGGAAACCCTGTACTGATAGGATCACTATGAGTCAGAAACAACTGGGTGGTACGTAATAACAAGGCAATGGAAGGGACCCTGGTGGTCCAGTATGATAAGCATTAAGTTAACTGAAAGGTCAGTGGTTTGAACTCCCGGTCACTCTATAGGAGTAAGATGAAGCAGTCTGTGTTCATAAAGATTATTGTTGTTAAGTGCCGTTGAGTCAATTCCAACTCTAGTGACCCTGCATAGATTTTCTGAGGAGCAGCTGGTGAGCTTGAACCACCAACCTTGTGGTTCAAACTGACAGTTGCAGTCCAGCACATTAACCCACAGGACTCCTCATAAAGATTGTTGTTGTTGTTGTTAAGTGCCGTGGAGTCGGTTCCGACCCATAGTGACCCTGTACAGGAGTTTCCGAGGGTGTAAATCTTTACGGGAGTAGAAAGCCTTATCTTTCTCCCGCGGAGCAGCTGGTAGTTTCGAACCGCTGACCTTAAGGTTCGCAGCCCAATTCATAAAGATTACATCATCGTAAATCCTATGGAGCAGTTCCCTTCTGTCTTACAGACTCACTTTTGAGTCAGACTCAATTGCAGTGGGCAATAGGTTTAGTTCTTGTTTTTAAGGCAAAGAGAAAAAGACCCAAAACAATAAAAAAAAAAACAAAGGAATCCTGGAAGCACAATAGCTAAGTACTAGACTACTAACCAAAAAGACAGTGGTTCCAGTTCACCAAGTGGCTTTAGAGGAGAAAGATCTGGCAGCTCCCATAAAGACTGTAGCTTAGAAAACCCTATGGGGTAGTTGTATTGTCTCACACAGGTTGCTATGAATTGAAATCGATTCAAAGACACCTAATAACAACAAGGCAATAAGGTAATGTTACCATTGTAAAGCAAATTACCTCTTCTTTTAGGCTAGCAGGAGTGTTGTAGGAAACCATGATGGTGCCATTCTCACAAGACAGGACTTGGCTAGATGACTGTACGTCATAACCATCCATGTTTGGAGCACCATGTGGAGACTTTCACAGACTACAATGTGTGTCTTAATAGTCTGTCAAACCACAACATTCACAGAGGGCAGGTGGATTCAACTCCACCATGATTAAACGAAGAGAGAGTGTATTTTACAGTCCAGGAAGGTTGTTAATCTGTGTGCTAACATGTAAAATGGTCAATTTTTAATCTTTTCTTAGCAAAACCACTGGGAAATCGGGATGGAGGTTTGACCAATCAACAGTTCATGCTTCTCTACTTAGAGTTTCATATTTGAAAGGTCAGAAGAGTGGAGTTTTGGGGAATTCAGGAACATTAAAGACCTTGAGGCAGCTCCTTGAGCAGCTGACAATCGAGTCAGATTGAATTTGAGATAACATTTATATTTTTGGGCTCCGTATTTTGACAAATTGTGTGTAAATTAGATTTGTATTTATAAATTGAGAGTGGAACATTATATTGTGATTTCCATAGGCCAAATGCTGGAGATTTCTTTAGAGTAAAAGTTATGTTCTAAACCAGACTGTCTCAGCAATATTCTTGCTGATTTTCTTGTAACTGATTGCGCAAGAGATAACCGCTGATCAATTGTGCATTCATCGGACATAGTCTTTTTACCTTACTGTCAACAGAATAGCACCTGGGCTGGCTTATATCACTGAAAATGTTGGTGACCCGAGTTCAATTCTTGATACTTCCTCCATCCCATGTTAAGAGCCCAAGAGTAATTAATTCTCAGTAGTGTATTTCCATCACCACTTACGTACTTTTAAATGTGTGTCAGTGATAGGGAATGCATAGCTGTACTAAGAGCCTAAACCCTGGAATGAGACTTCCTGGGTTCAAATCCTAGCTCTTACACTCTTAAGTACCCACTGCTATCGCGTTGATTCGGACTCAGTGACCCTACAGAACAGAACAGAACTGTACCCTAGAGTTTCTGAGACAGTCTCATGAAAAGCACCTTTTGTAACCTATCTGTAAGAAAACCTCAATTCCCTCACATGTAAAATGGGATGCTAGTAATAGTTTCCTTCTTAGGGATCTTGTGAAGATTAAATATATTAACATATGTATGGTGGTGGTGGTAGTGGTGGGCCATGGAGTTGGTTCCGACTCACAGCGACCCTGTACAGACAGGGTTTTCGAGGATGTAAATCTTTACGGGAGCAGAAAATCTGCTCTTTCTCCTGAGGAACAGCTGGTAGTTTCAAACTGTTGACCTTGAGCCAGATTCGTAAGTACTCCACTACTAGAGTTCCTTAACATAGACATATAAGTGCTTAGAATAGTAACACATGAGCATTTGCTATTATGATGATTGTTGCTGTTAACTACCATAAAGTTGATACCTGACGTATGGCAACTCTATACACAATGGAAGGGAAAAAAAATTGCTTGGCCCTGTACCATCCCCAAGATCAGATTGAGATCAGATCGTTGTAGTCCATGGGGTTTCCACTGGCTGATTTTCAGAAGGAGATCACCAGGCCTTTCTATCTAATCTGTTTTAGTGGGATATTGTTGTTGTTGTTGTTTTTATGTGCCGTGGAGTCGGTTCCGACTCATAGCGACCTTTAGTGGAAAGCTCTGCTAAAACTTGTTCAGTATCATGTTATTCTTGTTGTTAAGTGGTATCAAGGCAGTACCAACTCATAGCAACCATATCTAGGCTTTCTGAAGAGCAGCCCGTGGGTTTGAGTTGCCAGCCTTGTGGTTAGGAGTTTAGTGCTTATCCTAGAGTACCACACTAGGATTCCAGTATCATAGCAACACACACAAGCCACCACTGAGAAGGAGCTGGGCATGAGATGCATTTGCTGCAAAATGAACCCTCGTCTCCCTCAAGGAAGGCAAGAATGCTAACATTGAACCAATAATGTCACTATTGTGATGATTGTTGTTGTTAATTGCCACCAAGTCGATTCCAATTCATCTTATTATTTCCTAGGAATATGAAGAGAGAAAGTCTGAGGAGACTGTTGCGATGGTTGCAGAAAAGTTTTTTAGACATAGATTCTATTTTAGAACTTTGCTATACTTCATTCCAAATTTGAGACCACTTCATAATTTTGTCCTTTAGGGGAATCTCTTCATAATCCTCTTAGATGAACTGAAACCAAGATGGAGTCTCCTTATATCAAATTCTGCACTGTAGTTAAGTGTCATGGAGAATTTCCAGGGTATTAATAATGAGCTAATACACCTATGAATGTTAAATGTCTTGGAAGCAGTTTCCTGATGAGCAAATAGCAGATGTGGCAGTGACCATGGTCTAATTGCCTGAGAGGCAGTTAAATATAGTTTTTAGTCCTTTCCTAAGCAGTTATTTGAAAGCCGAAATATTTTCCCTAAAGGCCTGTCAGTTGTTCTTAACAGCTGAATGAAGTGAAGAAGTAGATAGGAAGGGGTGTTTAGGAGTATTTGCTTCATGTACATCTTTTTTCTACGTAGATTTTTGTTCTGTGTATTTCCACGCTTGACTTTTTGGTGCAGGGTGGTAGCGTTTATTATTCCAAAAATCCTAATTAAAAAAATAATACAAATTACTTTGCATTGAGAGATCTTACCATGTGCCACTAGGCACCGTATTACGTGTTTTACGTATTATGCAACCCAATGAACCAAAAACCTATTCACTGCCACTGAGTCGATTCTGACTCATAGCAACCCTGTGTAGGGCTTTTGAGATTGTGAATTTTTACAGAAGCAAACAGCCTCATCTTTCTCCCTGTGAGACGCTGATGGGTTTGAACTGCCGAACTTGCAGTTAGCAGCCCAATACCTAACCCACAGTGCCACCAGGGCTCCTAACCCAAAGTGTGTAGTAGGTGCCATTCTTATTACTATTTTCCATTTAAAAACAAAACAAAACAGGTTTAGAGGGTTAATTTTCTACAGGTTCACCAAAATCCAGACAGTAGGTATACAAAAGCCCAAACACTTTAATACTCTCTTAATGTTGTCTGTGAACCTCAAGATCAGCAGTTCAGGTCCACCAGCTGATCCATGAGAGAAAGATGAGGCTTTCTGTCCCAACAAAGATTTATAGCCTCAGAATATAGGATCATTAGGAGTTGGAACTCACTCGACAGCACTTAGCAGCAACCATAGTCTTCTCTGAGTCTCATACATTAAAATCAGCTCTGCCTTCTGCTAGGGTGTGGGTTTGAACCACATCCACATTGTAGTTAGCAGCCAGTGCTTACTCCAAAGAGTCACCAGGGCTCCTACACTCACCCCTTTACTATTCGTTACACCTTGGCTACTCAACATGTAAGATGTGGGTTGAGCTGCTTTTATAATATAATTCTTTCATTAAATAATACTGAGTCCAATCTGGCTTGCTTCGAAGTTGTAATTTCCTTGCCAGCATTGCTAGTATTATACAGAGAGGCCTTGCCTGGTTCCTGAGGGCTGTCTGTGAGTGAGGGTGTTAGCCATGGAGAGTTTCATCTGTGAGGAGCAGCCCTTGTATAACACTGGTGCCTACAAAATTGGCTATGGATAGCTATTCTTGTCCATTTAGCAAACAGCCCTTCACTGCCTTGAGAGCAAGAGGAAAATGCCTCTTGTACATAATGGTGTCGAGCCAGGGCAAGGACAAGGCAGGATAAATTTTACCAGAGACTTTTCAGAAAATTTCCACTTCTGACAAATAATTAAAGTGTATGTGTATTTCCAGAAAGGGAGGTTTTCTTCATTTTTTTTTTTTTTTTTAATGCAAAGGAGGGCCCTGCCCTATCAATGGCTAATGTTAAAAACAACCATCAGCGGGGTTGCGCAATGTGGAGAGTCTTCCTCTATATTTAGAATAAGACTTTGTGTTTTAACTGTCAGGATGTGAGCTTAATTATAGCATGCTGCAAATTTTGCTTTTGTAAAGGGTGTGTGTGTGTGTGTGTGTGTGTCTTAGTCTGCCTTGAAAAGTTTGGGTGCTATTTTTGTTTGTCTTTCGTAGTATCAGTAAGAGTTGATGTAAAGAAGCAAATTGTTTCTTGACCCTCATTGAACTAATAAGCTCCCTGAGGGCAGTATGAATGTTTTACTCATCTTTTTAAGCATATACCACACTGTGGTTAGGTGCTGCCAAGTCACTTCTGACTCTTAGAGTCCGTATGTACAACAGAAAGAAGTGCTGCCTGCTTCTGCGCCATCGTTGCGTTTGTTCCTGTGTTCGAGCCCAATGTGGTGGTCACTGTATCCATCCAGCGTAGTGGTTATGAACTGGGCTGTGAACTGCAAGGTCAGCAGTTCGAAACTACCAGCTGTTCCATGGGAGAAAGATGAGGCTTTCTGCTCCTGTAAAGATTTACAGCCTCGGAAACCCTGTACA
>NW_006408705.1:2600349-2604905 GCF_000296735.1 Chrysochloris asiatica
CAAGCATGATGTCCTTCTCCAAGGACTGTTGCTTCCTAATAACATGTCCAAAATATGTGAGAAGTTTCACCATTCTTGCCACGACTTTATATTTATATACATGACTAAAACCAGAGACATCAAGTGGACTAAATTGTTTAGAAGACTTTCGTTTTTAATTTTGTAATGAAATAATATAGTAATTATTCTTTTGGAAATTTTTTTCTGGCATGGAAATGTATACTTAAAAAAAAAAAAAATCGGTAGTTATTCATTATATTATCACCAGATTTAGCAATCATGTCTTTGCCATAACACTTTATTGGCTATTTATGGGGTTACCTCTGTGTGTTTGTACATACCTGTGTGTGTTTAGCATCTAAAAAACTTTGTGATGACGCACAGTGTCAGGCTCATTATACAGATATCAAAGTCCTTGACTCCAACCATAAAGCCCCTTCATATCATGCATGAACATTACCTCGAGCCCACATTCCTTGAGTCTGAAAGAGGCAGCCTGGATGGTTTGCCTTGATAACTCCACCCTACATTTTAGGAGCCCTGGTGTGGCATTGTGGGATAATGCGACAGATTGCAAAATCAGTGTGAACTGCAAGGTTGGTGGTTCAGGCTCACCAGCTGCTCCTTGGAAACTCTATACATGGTAGCTATGGGTCGGAATTGAATTGACGGCGCTTAACAACAACAACCTTACCTTTTAAAGCTACCTCTTAATGTGAAATGTGAATCTTGATGCATATGTTATATTTAACTCCTGGATATGAGATTTTACAGCATCTTGCATATAGTAAGATTTCAGTATTATGTATAGTGAATGGTTAGTTGATTGGGAAAAAAAAAATCATGGAACTCAGAAAGATGGAACCATTTATAAACCCCCACTTTGGAGGTTAGTGATTGTATGGTTTATTGGTATTTTCCATTCTGATTCTACCATGATACCATTTGGGGAAACTTACCATTTTCTCATTAGAAGATGTCTAGTGCTAAAATAGAATGCAGTTAATCAGGACTGAGGAGGTGTGCGATGCATACACTTATTAAGGAACAAGCTACTGGCTCCTTATTACTGCTATTAGTTCCCAGGCAACACCCTCCATGTTTGTTTTGTGGGGTTTTTTTCCCATATAGTGGTTTATTAAAAACCCACTGACTGAATAATGCTGTACCAAGTGTTGTTATGATCTGTAGGAATAAGGTAGATGGAATTGTGCTAGTAAAGTCATGATCTGAAACAAAACATTTCAACAATTTAAATAAAAATTTGATTTAGCTTTGTTAATTGGGGGGAGGGGTGGTCATCAGACAAACACTTATTAAATGTCTATCATCTGTGGCACTGGACTGCAAAGTCTGTTTCAACTGTAAGATTGGCTGTTCAAACTCTCTAGCGCTTCTTGGAAACCCTATACAGGATTGCTGTAAGTTAGAACTGACTCTACGGCACTTAACAACAAAACATCACACTGTATGGAATTCAGGTGTGGTGCTATGAGATCATGCACTGAACCGCAAGGTCGATTTAAATTGCAAGGTCAGTGGTTCAAATTCACCAGCTGCTCCTTGGAAACCCTATATAGGTTCACTATGAGTCAGAACTATCTCGATGGCACTTAACAATAACAACATCACACTGTATAAAATCTTAGGGAAATAAAGTTTGTAGTTTAAAGTCAATGTGATCATTTATTAACATTTAAATTTTTCATGGAATTAAAACACTGATTTTAAATTATATCTGAAAGAATTCTGAGGACTCTGCAGTGCTGTGTCTGTGGGTTGGATGAATGTGGTATTAAGTATGAATGTCTGGCTATTGAAAACGAGGAATTGGCACCCAGCAGGGATCAATCTTTAATACCAAACATGAAACTTCAGGGTTTGAGGATAAATCTTAAAACAGTGTTTATTACTGAGCTTTTAGACTTTTGGACAAAGTCACTTTAGTGTATTGATGGAAGTCATTTAAACAGCTGAATTTATCAGAAGAAAGTAAAATTATAATTCAAGTAATTTGCAGGGATAGAAATGGTTGTTTGCTTTGGAATATAATTCAATCTTAATTGAGAAGCTAGAATTTTAAAAGCAGGGGAACTCATTTCTCATTAATGGTTGTGGTGTGCCATATTCTCCACTGGAGCAGCTGGTAGTTTTGAACTGCTGACCTTGAGGTTAGCAGCCCTACTCCTAACCACTATGCTACCAGAGCTCCTTTTCTCTTTCATAGGCCAAGTAAATAAGAAGAATGAGGGGAAGTCAGGGGAGTGACCCCTCCCAGAGTAACCTTAAATCAGAATTCCCTGGGAGTTGCTGTGATCTTCTTCAAGATCTGGAGGCAATTTAAAATTTTTATCTTTGGATGGACCTACAACTTATCCTTATAGTACCATATTGTATTGCATCCCTTGTTAGTAGATAATCAGCAAATGTTTGTAAAGAGCTGTTTCACATTTAGCTTATAAATCTTGCTATCTAGCAAGAGGCTTTACATTGTATGTGTTCTAAATACTAGATCACATGCATTGAATGTGATATTGAATGTACATATTGAATCCAGTTTGAGACACACCCAGATCATGAAACTAACTTTATGCCCTGCTTCTCTCCAGTTGGTTTTTAGCCAACACAGCGCTCTACGTGACCACTGAGATCCAGAACTTGCCACTCCCTAGAATTCCAGAAATGCTGTATTAGTCTTATCTCCTGAACACCTAAACCATCCTCCTGAATGCCCACCTCTTTAAGGCTCAAATTATATCAGCTTTCTGTTCATCTCTGAATTGTCCTTTGTTTCTTTTCTACTTCTTTTCCTATTTCGAGGCATGAACGTTGTCCTTTTCCAACCTCTGGCAATTTGTGGTCTTTCTGGAAGCTTTCTCTAACTCTTTGTTCTTTTCCTGTCTTTCAAGCCTGGCTTCTTCAGAACTTTCTTTTTCATTTGTATGCTGTGAAGATGATAAACATTTTTATTTTTTCTACAAAGAGAAGAAACTTTCTACTCTTTAAAGTTGCATATGATTGACGTGAGGATGCAGTATTCTAAACAACACTATATTTTAAGTGTTTCACTGTGGAAGAATTTTTACATTCAGTTTGAAGCAGTCTCTAATTTTTTGTCAGTACCCTACTCCACATGTAAAAATAAAATAAATTTTGATTTTATAGTTTGTTAAAATAATTACATGTGTTTTGCTGAAGAAAAATATTTCAAATATAAACACATTTTAGCTTGTCAAAATTTCTAAATCAGTTGTTTTGAGTTATGGTGGTTGTTCTTCTAACACAGCAGAGCAAAAAATGTTGCCCAAATTAACCTGTCAAACTAAAAATGTTTGTCTCCCCCGTGACTTCACAGATATCTGCTTTATTTAGCTTTGGGGAATAAAATAACCAAATCACAAATTCAATTTTCTGATGTAACTGCTCCAACATGTGTTTCGATAGACTTGACATATGTAATACGTGCCTTCTTTACATGGAAAATCTATAAGCCTGAGTTGTTTGCAATTAATATTAAGGATGTATACAACAGAGGTATACTTTGATAAGAAAACAGGTAATGAAACTGTACCTTCTTGAAGATTGGTTTAAATCCTTGTTCTGATGAATGACTTAAATATATTAAATATATTATCTAAGTGGTGTGGCACTGTAGGATTAGCACTGGACTGTGAACCACAGGTTGGCAGTTCAAACCCACTGACTGCTCCTCAGAAACCCTATAAAGGTTCCCTATAAGTAGGAATGGACTTGAAGGCACAAAACATATCATAACATAACAAGATAAAGAGAGGGTGCAGCTACCTCATGCCATGGTCATAGGACGGTCGCTCTAAGATGGGATGCCTAGTCTGTTTATTCTGGACAGTGTCATGTCATATAATCACTTACTTCAGCAATCACATGTTAAGTGTCGTCGAGTCGATTCCTACTCATAGTGACCCTGTAGAGGGTTTCTGAGGAGTGGCTTATGAGCTTGAACTGCCGACCTTGTGGTTTAAATAAACCTTGCAGTCCAGGACATTAACCCACAGTGCCACACCAGGACTCCAATCACTCAGCAATCACATTGTTGTTGTTGTTGTTAAGTTCTGACCCATAGCAACCCTGTATAGGGTTTCTGAGGAGCAGCTGGTGAGCTTGAACCACCATCCTTGCGGTTCAAAACAACTGTGTAGTCCAGCGCATTAATCCACAGCGCCACACCAGGACTCTACATAGTGGTTCCATTAAACCAGGAAACCTTTATGAGTGGAATCAACTCGATTCCACTGCCATCAAGTTGATCCTGACTCATAGAGGTCCTACATAGGATTGCCAAGACTGCAGATCTTTATAGGAGCAGTTCACCTCATCTTTCTCCCTTCAGAAAATTATTCACAATGACACATTCATGAGTCACTGGATCATTTTGCAAAATTTTCATAATACTATAGAAAATCAATGACAATTAAATGCATGTAATTAGGCTAGAGAAAGAATCCTCCCTGAGAAGAATTTCCAAAAGTAGCATAAATATAATTTATAATGCAGCATTAAAAAAAATATATATATAT
>NW_006408705.1:2605110-2606858 GCF_000296735.1 Chrysochloris asiatica
AGAGAGAGAGAGAGAGAGAGAGAGAGAGAGGGAGAGAGAGAATTATAGAATTTATGATTATAAATTGAATGAACACAAACATGACATCAAATCCATTCATCAGCATCACTCATGATCTATATTTAACATAGATTACAGAACAATATCATTAATAACAAAGTCTGAGAATCGAGCCAACTCCTAAGTTGTACAAGTAAATCTTAATGAACTGCAACTCCCTGATATTACATCTCTGAGTGTTTAGACATGACTGGGAAATGGAGTCTGGGCTGTACTGCACCCACAAAGGGCCCGGTGCTATGTGCCAAGTGTGGTATTGTGTTGTGCACATGAAGAGGGATCAGGAATGGCATCCACCTGAAGGAATTCGAAAATCCAGTGTGCTGGGAAGAAATCAAGTGACTCCCCAAGGATGAAACCAGGTTTCCAAAGATGAGTTGTTGTTGTTGTTATGTGCCGTGGAGTCATTTCCGACTCGTAGCTAGCCTGCACAGGGTTTCCGAGGCTGTAAATCTTTACAGGAGCAGAAAGCCTCATCTTTCTCCCACAGAACAGCTGGTAGTTTCGAACTGCTGACCTTGTAGTTTGCAGCCCAATTCATAACCACTACGCTAAAAAGAGGAGTAGACGAGATCATTCATGAGGCAGTTTTGCCAGAGCTTTGGGGAAACAAGCCTCTTCCTTTCTCAGTATACCACGCGGAACAATTTATTGAATGCTGTCTCTATGCTAGGTGATTTGCCGTGATTACTGCTGAAGAATCCTCAAAGAATGGAGGCATTGTTATCCCTTTCTACAGAAGAGGAAACTGAGGCTCAGTGCAGATAAGTCCTGCTCAAAATCACATAGCCAGAAAGAGAATGGAGATTCCAATCTTTATTTGACTTGAGGTGCCCTAAGGAAATCTTTAGGTACAATTATGCAGATATGACATACATATTGTTGTTAAGTGGCATTGAGTCAGTTCAGACTCATAGCAACCCTATATAGAATTTCTGAGCTGTTAGTGGGTTTGAACCACTGACCTGTGGCTAGAAGTCCAGTGTTTATCCTACCTACAACACCACACCAGAGATCCATGACATAGATTTATTATTGTTGTTTGTCATCAAGTAGATTACGACTCATAGCAACCCTGGATTAGGGTTTCCAAGAAGCAGCTGGTGGGTGTGAACTGCCAACCTTGTGGTTGTCAGGCCAGTGCTGATTGTACAGTGCCACACCAGGAGTTCATGATGGGGTAGGATAAATGTGTGGAGTAAACTGTGGTGAAGGTAACTTCTGGCAAGGTTAATAAAGCTTTCATGAGCAGTATTGGAGTGGAGAAGGAAGGAAAGAAGAGATTAGGAAATTTACCCTACGAAACAACTTGAAGCACGGCAGAAGAGCTAGGACAGGTTGGAACATTGGTGCTGACCGTGTTCCACTGCTATTCACAAGGTTGTCAGTAACTATATATTCAGAAGGAGTCTGTCTCTCTTTTTCCTAGTCTGTCTTTGTCTGGAAATTGAGCTGAAACCTGTCCACCACGGGTGACCCTGCTTGTATTTAAAATATCGGTGGCATAGCTTCCAGCATCACAGCAACACGAAAGCAACCACAGTACAACACACTGAAAGATGAGTGGTGGTGGAAAATTGGAGCACTAACAAATAATTTGTCTCATAAAGGTACATATCACAACTATTTATTGGGAACTGCGCCAGACTGCAAAGCCGTTTAAACTGCAAGGTTGGCAGTTCAAGCTC
>NW_006408705.1:2616002-2617064 GCF_000296735.1 Chrysochloris asiatica
ATACTCATTTTCCTCAATGTTGTCCATAGCTTGTCATGATCCACACAATGGAAATCATTTGCATAGTCAGTAAAGCACACATAAACATCTTTCTGGTATTCTCTGCTTTCACCCAAAAGCCATCTGATATCAACAATGATGTCCCTCATTCCATGTTCTCTCGTGAATCTGACTTGAACCTCTGGAAGTTCTCTGTCAATATATGGTTATACCCATTTTTGTAGTATCTTTAGCAAAATTTTACATGCATGGGATATTAATGATATTGTCCAATGATTTCCACATTCTGATGAGTCAACTCTCTTTGAATGGGCATAAATATGGATCTCTTCCAGTCAGTTGGCCACGTAGTTGTCTTCCATATTTCTTGGCATAATGATTGGGTGCTTCCAGTGTCTCATCAGTTTGTTGAAAGATTTCCATTCGTATTCCATCAATTCTCACTTCTTTGGTTCTTTGTCTTCTGTACACCTTGGACTTCTTCCTTGAATATAATTGGCTCTTGATCATATGCTACCTCTTGAAATGGGTGAACATCTACCTTTCCTTTTTGGTAGGTGTATTCCTTCCAGCTTCATTTGATGCTATCTGCATCATTTAATATTTTGCCCATAGAATCATTCAATATTGCAGGTTGAGGCTTCAGTTCCCTCAGCTTGTGGAAGGCTAAGTGTGTTCTTCCCTTTTGATTTTCTAACTCCAGGTCTTTCTTTGCACGTTTCGTTATAATATTTTCGTTATAAAGACTTTTTCTTTGCAAGCTGACCTTTGGAATTTTCTATTCAACTCTTTTACCTCCTCATTTCTTTCATTTGCTTTAGACTTTCTATGCTGGAGAGCAAGTTTCAGAGTCTCTTGTGACATCCATTTTGGTCTTTTCCTTCTTTCTTATCTTCTTAATGACCTTTTGCTTTCTTCTGTATAATGTTCTTGATGTCATGCACAACTCTTCTGGTCTTCATTCTTTCGTGTCTAATGCATCAAATCTGTTCATCAGATGATATCTAAAATCAGGTGAGATATAGTCAAGGACATATTTTGAATCTTGTGGACTTGTTTTAA
>NW_006408705.1:2617715-2631475 GCF_000296735.1 Chrysochloris asiatica
TTCCATTTCATTTTTGACAATTTCCAATACTCCTAGATTCATACTTTGTACATTCCATGTTCCAGTTATTAATAGATGTTTACAGCTGTTTCTCTTCATTTTGAGTTGTGTTCCATCAGCAAATGAATGTCCTAAAGGCTTTACTCCATTCAAGTCATCATGGTCAACTCTGCTTTGAGGAGGCAGTTTTTCCAGCTGTAATTTGTGTGTCTTCCTACCTTAAGGGCTCATGTTCTTACACTGTATGTGACAATGTTCAGGTGTTCTTCATTGTGTTTCAATATTCAATAGTCTAATGCTGACATAAGACTGCTATTCATAAGGTTTTCAGTGACTAGATATTCAGCAGCCTGTCTCTTCTTCCTTGTATGTCTTCCTCTGGAAGCTTAACTGAATCCTGTCCACAGGGTTCACCTGCTGATATTTAAAAGAGCCATGGCATTGCTTCCAGAATCACAGCAACACACAAGCCACCACAGTACAACAAACTGAATGTACACAGTACAACTATTTTCTGATGCTCAAATCGATAGCTAGGTTGAATAAGTGCAAAGAGCCTTACTCTAACTAGTAGTAGACCCAGGCTTTGACATTTACTTGCCTTAAAATAGCTTTGTGACCTTGGTTTCTCTTTTTGTAAACTTGATAGAGTTGGACTGAGTGGTCACTAGGGACACTTCCAGCTGTAAGATGCTCTGTGCTCTTGATGCCTTGGATTTAGCACTCCTTACCCACTTTTTTCCAATCCTAAGGACTGAGCAGCTAAGGACTAAGAGCAGTTCAAGATGTTGGCTAGTTTCAGAATATGTCACTGCTTGTATTTTTAAATCTGTAGACTTGGGGACCACATATAGCCCATGGAGACCAGAGTCTGCAGGTTTGTAAACGTGAGCACACTCGCATAGAAGCCAGAAGAAAGCTGCAGGAGTTCTGTGTGTATGGTGTCAGAGACAAGCTTTTAGCCAGCAGACAACCACTAAATCAGTGTTTGTCTGTCTAGACTCAGAACCTAGCCGGGACATCTCGTTGAAGTCTGTACCTCTTGGTCTGTCTGGTATGTGAAAATTTGAAGTCTGGGGAAATAGCATCAAGGCAGGAAAGTGTGATGCCATTTATGGAAGCAGTTCTCCAACATGTATAAGCAGAAAGCACATTTGTGTGCAAAGAAACACAGGAAAAAGAGACATTAGAAGAAAGGGTGCCAACGAATACGAGGGGAGTAGTTAGGATAAAGTTGAGTTCTCCTTTTGTTGCCTTCGAGGTTAACTCATAAAAAATGCTCCTTGATATATGAGTGTCTCGGCCAGCCTTTTGGCATTAAACCTTAATTCACTTAAAATTGTCACTGACATGAATCCTGTGGTGTTTTGGTATTATGCATTAAATCTATGAATGAGCTTGAGAATCAAATATTTAGTTATAGGAAACAAGAGTGGAATAATTACATTTCCATGAGCAAACTTTGATGAAATTATGCAGATTGAACTCAGTACTGGAGGAAAGAAAAGTATGTCTAGATTTTTTTATTTTTATTTTTTTAACTTTGCGCATATCTTTTCGAAAACATAGCTAGCAAGAAATGCAAGTTTATCAGATAACGCCAGTGGACTCATTCCCTTTCTTGTACTTTGTTGAAAATAAATAAACAAATAAAAGTGAACAGATATTTTCTGACTACTTTTTGGATGATTATGTGATGTAGTTGTTTGACACTGGGCAGAAACTCGACCCTCCCCTTGCTCTTAACATTCGAAATATAACAGAATCAACTTTAGACTTCTGAATTCACCCTTTGGCTCCCAGGAACAAGATGGCTTCCTAATAACTTTGATCTTTGAGAAGTGATACCACAACCATGATTTATACAGGATTTCTTTGAAGGCAGTCACTTTTTAAAAGCCACTAAAGTGGCATTGTTGCAGGGATAAAGGTGAAGAGAAGGTGGGGACAAACAAAGAGGTCTCAGAAAATGCCTGCCTTATTCTCTTAAACCAGTAAATAATTCCAGTACCAAGGCACACTGAAACATTAAGATTGGGTGTTAAAAGGAAAGAAAACACCTCCCCTCCTCTCCCTTAAGAAAGGAATGAATGATGTCAGTACTTGATATGATAGATTTATGATTTTATCAGGGATGAGGAAGATGGTAAGGAGTAGAGGGCAGAAACAACTTTAAGTTGCTGAATATTATACTTACTGAGTATGGTTAGCTGAATATATGCTTATTGCTTAAATCTATTTCACGTATGTTATTTATTTATAACTTTAAAGATAATTTAATATGTAAAACCTCCTCAGCTGAAATGAGGGTATTCATTTCCAAGCATCATTTATTGCACTTATGGCTGATGGATTGTTATGAGTCAGAACTAATAAAATTGTAAGGATTAATAGAATATTGGACCAGAAAAAAAAGAGAGAGAGAGAGAGAGAGATCTCTTTGTGGTTGCCATGTAACTGCCTGGAAGCCTGCATTGCATGAGAACACTGTTGTTCTCCACGTCTTGCTGAGTGAGGAAGGAGGATGGTGGGCATAGGTAAAGCAATAAAACAGATGATTAATACCTTCTAATTGAGTGGATTTTGGCAGCAGTATGTTGCCCAGGACATTAAGTAGTTGGCAAAGTAGAGATCCTTTGCTAAAACAAGGTACTACTTACATGGAAGTACCTGGTCTATAGATTGGGCTGGGCCAGGTGATGCTAAGAAAACCACGCACAAGATTCAACAAGCAGAAAATTGCTACGTGCCTCAGGGTTTATTTTCTCTCAGCAAATAAAGAATCGTGCACTCCATGTATGTTACAAAGTGGTATTCGGGTGAAGAGGTTTAGGAAAACACCACCAGCCGCCCACCAGATTTCTCTGACATTTATTTAGGGAAACGGACTGTAAGAAGTGAGTTTTTTTGTTTTGTTGTTGTTGTTGTTTTCCCTGCCCCATTGGTGTGATGCTATAAGATAAGCATTGGACTCCCATTGAAACTCACTAGTTGCTCTTTGGAAACCTTCACAGAGTCACTATGAGTCAGAACCAACTTGGCACCACTTTTCAAAAACATTGAGGAATTCTCCCGTGGACGCCGAGCTGTGCATGATTGTCACTCAGGAATGAGAGAACTTTGTGGTTTCTATTTGACAGTTTGGAGTCCTGGTGTGGTGCTGCAGTATAATGCACTGGACCACAAGATTGGTCTGAACTGCAGGATCAGCGGTTCAAACTCACCAGCTGCTCCTGCAGGGTCGCAAGTCTTAGCAGTAGCGACAACAAGAGAATAGGAGAGCTGAAGGACCTCGGATGACTTACTCACCCTTTTTCTGAGAGAATGATGGCAGGAAGTGAGGGGCATCTCCTTTTTGATGAGTGGAGAATAACATCACTGCTATGTAGAAGGCTGAAAATTCATTTGATGGATTTATGTTGTGTTGCTATTCCTCTACATGTTAATCTATAGTTCCAGTATTTCCAGTTTGAGAAGAAAAATTCCTACATACGTTTTCACAACAGCATCTCATTTCCAATTTACCTTTTCCCCATTCCACCCCCTTCTCTTTCTTCTTCCTTCAACACATATCCACACACAAGTATTCGCAATTACACTCTCACATGGAGAGTCATGCTCATGAAAACACACACTTTGATATCCTGTGTCACAGTTTTATATGTATACACTCACACACACAAACACACACTCTTACTCTTAAATATGCTATCTCATGGCCTTACACACTGTTACACACTCACAGCCACACTGTCAGACACTCACACACTCCTACAAGCAAGCATACTCTTACATACACTTTCACGGTTTTACACGTATACACTCACACACGCAAATACACACTCTTAAATATACTCTCACGTGGTCGTACACAGTTGTTGTTTTTGTTGTTGTTAGGTGTTGTCAAGTCCAATCCGACTCATAGCGACTCTATGCACAACAGAACGAAACACTGTCCAGTCCTATGTCAAACTCCTAATTGTTACCCACTCACAAACACACTCTCATACATTCACACACAGACACACACACTTTCCTTCACTGGATTTCCTCCTCCCTACTGTGCTGGCTTCTTGTTTTCAAACAAAGCCTCAGGCTGACCTCAGGAAGTAGAAGGGCGCTCTGGGTTAATAGCTGCCTGTTACTGTAATCATTTATGAGACTTGAAGTTTGATTGGTCAAATTGGATTAGATAAATATTTAGCAGGCAGAAGCTGTCCTGCTTGTGAACATCAAAGGAGGTATGACAGACTCCACCTCCAGCTGCTGGCCTCGCGCCCAACCCAGCACTTGCTGCTACCGCAAGGCTTTTACTAGCCAACCTAGGCCTAGAGGACACAGGGGAAAAAGTTCCTTTTGTGCCTCTTTCTGTGCCACAATACAGACACATCTAAACAAACTGACATTAATCAGGTGTAAATGTTCTGTGTTGGGTGTCGCCCATCCTGCCTCCTGCCACACATACATCCCAGATCTTCTTTCCTTAGCTCTCATGGGGTGTGCCACATCTCTTTTAGCAGCAAGTTATATGGTCAGGAACATAACACATTTGACTTACATCAAAGGACAAGGTATTCACTGTAAGGATGCTCTGGGCTGGACCAGCGTGGGAAAAGACCAACCAGGACTCATCACTCCCTCTCAGGGTCTTGTGTTGTCTCTGTATCCCCTCTCCCTGTCTCATTAACTGTTTCCTCACAATACTTTCCTTGTACCTTGACTTTCAGCCCACCCCTTGGCCTTTCTATGCTATTATTGTCTTTTAGGTTGTGCTGCCACTGGGTATTCTCTGTTCCCAAATAAATTTTGGAGAATACAAGTGTGATGGACTGAGCTTATCTTTCAAGCCACCATATGTGATCCAGTGTTTAGCCCTAGTTCAATTAGCTGTGACCAAAAGAGTGGAGCCCTCATAGGCAAAACTTGTATACATTTCTCTGAAAATGGAGATATAGGAGATCAACACTGTTGGTGAAAGGGTTACAACATTTGATTCATTCTATGAGTACTTTGTAACTTTTCAATTGCCAAGCATGCCAGTCTACCTTAAAGACACCTGGGTAACCTTTTCTTAGAAATAAAGATAGTTTGTTGTTAGTTGCCATCTTGTCAATTCCAATTCTTGGCAACCCCATGTACGCAGAGTAATGCGCTTTGCTGCTGAAAGGCTGTCTTCTGTGGCACCTCTTGGTAGGTGTGAACTGCTAACCTTTTGACTAGTAATGGCATTAGTTCAGACAAACTTAATTGGAATTGGGGTGAATTTTGCTTTCTGGTTGATGTTTTCTTGGTCTAGCAGAAGACTTTGTTTGAAGTTACTGTGTATTAGTGTTGAAATAAATTATTTGGGGGGGTATTTAAAACTCTTAACAAGCTGTTTTTCAGCTCCCTTCAAGCACTTTAGAAGTACTCATTTATATGTAAACAATCAATATGCTAATTACAAGCAAGCCTTATCTATTTATTAAAGCACTTAACTGACTCTAAGCCCCTGTTAACTAAACAATACTTTGTTAACCTTAGCTGGAGGTTCTAAATAATCTTGAGATCAATAGACTTAATTTCTTTTAAAGTATTTTATAATTTATTCTTCCTATATGATGACATTCCACTATTTCCAGTTCATCCACAGGGAAGCAGCAGTTTCAAGATTTCAAAAAATTTCAAGATAAAAATTTGAAGCAAGTGAGGAACCAGTGTGTAAATAAAGCAGTGAAACTCTGAACAAAAGAGCAAGTTAGCATCCTGATGTGAGAAATAAATAACTTTTATTCACATGGCATTTTTCTTACAGAAACTTCCATAAAGAAATGCAAGCTAAAACACTATTCAAAGTATTATGCAAATCAGGGAACCATTTCTAACTTTAAAGTCCTTTTCACTTTTTAGAAAGTGATCCCAGAAGTAGGAATTATTGAAGAAGAAATAGGAATCAACATGGGATTGTTGAGCATTGTGAAGAGGTTTAGGCAAGATATTAAAACAAAAAACCTTACTGATTCTACTGGAAAATGTAATAAGGCCTCATGAAAAAGAGCATGCATTCCACTGACCTACACTAATATCAGAAACTTCTGTGTCATAGGCAAAAAGAAAACAACAACACATTAGACATTGCAGAACATCTGGAATAGTTACTTAAGGTAATTAAATACTACTGAAAATAACATAGCATTAACTGGAAAACAGTTTGATACGTCTCTGTAAATCTAGGGGTTAAAAAGTAAGAAGGAGAAATGGCAAAGGGTACCTTGTCACATTGGCGTGGTGATTCAGTGTGTGTGTGTTGGTTACTTTTAGTTGTAAGAGCAATAGGCATGCTCAGCCTGCTACATTTCCATTCAACGAAGGTTTATGGAAAGGAGCTCTGGTAGCGTAGTGGTTACAAATCAGGCTGCTAACCTCAGGGACAGCAGTTCCAAACTACCAGCTGTTCTGCAGAAAAAAGATGAGGCTTTCTGCTCCCATAAAGATTTGTAGCCTCGGAAACCCTGTACAGGGTCGCTATGAGTCAGAACAACAACAAGGTGTATGGAAGGATCCTGGGGACTGAGGGCAAGAACTCAGGGCCTGAGCTGTATAGAATGCAAAGGACCCTGTGTTCATAAGAGCCCCTGTACTTGGGTTAATGCTCTGAGGTGCTGTCTTGACATTCTGACTGCTTTTTGATCAAGGGACCCTGCATTTTCATTTTGCACTGGGCCCTTAAATTGGATAGCTGGGCCTTCTGGAACTGGGAATTCATTTACAACAACAATGACACATGAACCATAACCTCAGTCATTTCAGAAAAAGGAATATTCTACCTTCGTTCCAACTCTTCTACCTCACATCTTCATCTCTCTTTTGGAGAAGTAAAAATGCTCTTCTTAACTCTCCCAATTTATCTGACCTACTGGCTACGACTTGAAATTCCTATATCAGCAACAAAGGCATCATTATCTGACAGATACCAAAGCTGTATAGGGTTTTCGAGGAGTGGTTGATGAGTTTGACCATCAATCTTGTGATTTAAACCTACCCTGTAATACAGTGCTTATCCTAAAGTGCCACACCAAGACTTCTCAGTTTCAAATTGTTGTTGTGAAGTGCTATCAAGTCGGTTCTTACTCATAGTGACCTTGCATTGGTTTTCCAAGGAGTAGCTGGTGGGTTTGAACTATTGACCTTGTGGTTTGCAGTCTAGTGCTGATCCTATAGTACCACACCAGGAGTCATAGAAAAAACAAACAAAAAACCAACAGCTTTGTCACTGGTTAGCGGACAACATGAGTAACCAACATACTAAAGTATTTATTAATAATAAAGAATAAGAGTCTACTATTAGATTGTGTGTGTGTTGCACACCATTGACTCATTCCAACTAATAGCAACACTACACGATACAAGGGGTTCCTGGAAAAATGGAATGAAAAGATTATGGAATTTTTCTGTAAGCATTTAAAGATCCCATGTAGATTGTCCCATAGGGTTTCCTGGAGTCCTGATGTGGCGCTGTGAATTAATGTGCTGGACTGTAAAGTTGTTTGAACCGCAACATTGGCAGTTCAAGCTCATCAGCCACTCCTTGGAAAACCTATACAGAGTCACTATGGGTCAGAACCAACTTGATGGCACTCAACAACAACATAAGGTTTCCTAGGCTGTAATCTTTATGGGAAGGAACTCTAGTAGAATAATGGGTTACTTGTTGGGCTGCTAACTACAAGATCAGCAGTTCAAATCCACCAGCTACTCCATGGAAGAAAGCTAAGGCTTTCTACTCCTATAAAGATATACATTCTCAGAAACCCTGTATACAGTGTCTCAATGAGTCAGAACTGATTCCATGGCACACAGCAGCAGTAATCATTATAGGAGCAGGTCACCAAATCATTTCTTTCCCAGAGATGCTGGTAGTAGGTCCCAATCATGTATCTTTGGTTACCAGCCAAGCGCTTAACTATTGTGCCATCAAGACTCCTTAGTATTAAGTAGTTTTGTTGTTAGATGCCATGGGGTTGGTTCTAGCTCATAGTCATCCTACATAGGGTTTCCGAGGATCCGCTGATGGGTTTGAACTGCCGACCGTGTGGTTAGCTGCCCAGTGCTTACTCCCCCTTTAAACATTTAAAAGGAGAGGGACAAAGAGGATTAAGAAGAAGGTGTCTGAAAGATAGGTACAAGAGAAAGCAGACTGTAAGGGGGAGACGGTGCACGGTACAGATGTATCTTAACTGCTTCCTAGTTATTGACTGTTAACCGTTCCTGGCTACTGTGTTTGAGTGCCTGTTATTGACCCTACAGTCCTGCCAATTCTGCTTCCTGTAATTCATAAAGATATCTTTTAATATGGCAACTTTGTAATGAGGGAACTTAATTCCTAGAGGGATCACTGTTTAATATCTTTTGAACTGCTAAACTCTTTAATAGCAGGAACTGTAGCCCATCCTTTTGGTGCCCGAGGACCATCTTTGGACAGATGCCCTGAACACTTTCATAAAATCATGGATTCAGATCCACAGGCTCTTCCCAGAGTTGTATTCTGTTATTCAACAACTCTTAATGATCACAAAGCTTTCTTCATCTATGTCATAACCCTCATCTTCATTGTGGCGATTTTAATTCTTCTGAAGAAGAAAGACAGTTGGCCTCCATCTTCCACATGATTATTTTCATGTACTTGAAAAGCAGAACTTGATGATTTTTTAAATCTTCTTTTCTTCAGATTTAAATTATCTAAATTTCTATAAAATAGAATGCCTGTTACAGGAACCATTTAACAGCTTTAGGCTACAAGAGCCTTTCAGGTAGGACGTACATGTTGCCAAAGACAAAGGGTGACATTTGCTCATCTGTACAATCGGGAGAATGAGGAACAGAAGATGCGGGTACACATTGATGGAGACCATGTGGGTCACTTGGCTATGGCAAGGCTGGGGTAGCCACATCGAATTTCTTATCGCCTGATGGTTCTACAGTTTAAACTGCTTTGAATTTTAATAGAAGAAAAGTTGATCCCCCACTCCCACTCCCAAATTGCATGTTTATTCTTCCTGTTGCCCTATAGCATGGTTAATTTGTGTAGCATATTGCAAAACAAGTGAACAAATTTACCTACTTGTCATTCATCCTTAAAAATAATAATAATAATAAACAGAACTGCCGCGCAGCAACATTTTGACTCATTGTTGCTTTTCAAGCCTGAAAGACAAATATTGTCCCAGCAAGCACAACCTGTGCCTGTACATTACGTTCTAACTAATAAGTGTTGTCATGAGTGTATAGATGCTAGTAAATTTGAGTTTAAACTGTTCCCCTAGATAAACTAGCTCATCTGAGTAGTGATACAACATTAATAGAGTAGCTGTGATGGTTTTATTGTAACTTCAGTGCTCTGAAACTCCCTGGTGACTAAAGTAATATGGCTCTGTTTTAATAGCCTCTGAGTCATAATGGATAAAATGTGGGCAATTTCTAGTTTAGAGAGTGCTAACTATCTAACTTAACAGAAAATACAGCTCTGTGATGATTATCAATGCCAGTGGTTAACCAGCTCCCTGGGTAAATTAAATTTCATTATCATCTGGAAATTCCATTTGGCTTTTTATTGCAGTTTTCTACCCGGTTAAAGATTTAGCATCGCTGCTAAAAAGTAGCAGTATTGTTTGATATAAAGTTTGATTTTCCTGTCCTTTTCTGTCCACTCATAACAAAGCACTGAAATGATCACAAGACAAGTGAGCTGGTTCCAGACAGCATTTCGGGGGCTGACTTACTGATTTCCTAGTTTCTAACGCTAGTCATTTTTAACATAAACCAACCAGTTGTGGTTTAGCCAATCTCAGCTCATATTGATGCCATGTGTTGACACGTGGAATAGTGCTCACAGGGTTTGAACTGCTGACATTTCAGAAGCAACTCTCCAGAACTTGCCTCTGGGTTCATTCAAACCTCTGACTTTCTGTTTAGCAGCCAAGTAGGTTTGCACCTACTTTTAAAAAGGCTAGAACTTATTGAAAGAACACAGGAACCAATTTAAAGTTGTTCTCAATAGCCAGAGCTAGAGCAATTTGAATACAAATATAAAGAAGGATAGTGTTAATTTTAACCCATAGGGTAAAATAAATAATATAAGTGAATAAATAAGCGAGAAGGGACAACTCTTCAGTAAATGTAATTCCAATAAATGAACAGAGCACAAAATCACCACTAGGTAAACACAGTGGTAACAGTTGCTACAGAAAAGATCCACAGATGGATGTTAAAATTAGTGGAGAAAAGTTTGAAGAGAACACAGGAGCTTCATAGTCTCCATATATCTCCCCACAAATAGTTGTTTACTAGAAAGGTAAAGATTGTTGGCTTTATAGTACAGAAATCAGTAGACAGCAGTCTAACCTAGTAATCAAAGGCAACACCACCAAAATAAGATACATTGGCATGACGAATACCTTAATATAAAACACTGAGACAAAGCATCATTATTTGTGTTATTCTTCTTAAGAATACATAATCTCATTTCTTATCTTTCTCCTGAGGAGCAGTTGGTGAGTTCGAACTGCCTTCTCTTTGGTTATCAGCCCAGTGCATAACCTATGCTGCCACAAAGGCTCCTTAACCTCATTCCAGTTATGAAAAATCATTAGACAAACCCAAATTGAAGGGCATTCTACAAAATAACTGATCAGTATTTTTCAAAGTGCCAAGCCCCAGAAGCAAGGACCAATGAGGAATTGTTGCAGACTGGAAGAGATTAAGGAGAAATAATAAATAAATGCAATGAGGAATCCAGGAACAGGAAAAGAACACTAATGGAGAAAGGGGGTGGAGAAATTCTAATCAGATCTGTAGTTTAATTACTAACACTGTATGATAATTACACAATCTAAGAGGAGTCCTGGTGTGACGCTGTAGGATAAGCACTGGACTGCAAATCACAAGGTCGGTGGTTCAAACCCACCATCCACTTCTCAGAAACCCTACTTAGAGTCTCTATGAGTCAGAATTAACTTGATGACTACAACAACATCAAGATTATAGAAGATACTGATTTTAAGAGAAGTAGAGTAAAGGATAAGAAACTTGATATTTTTGTAACTTCCCTATAAGTCAAAAAAATAGTTTAAAATGTAATTTTTGAAAGCGACTCAGTAATTAATAGTGGAAACATTTATTTAGCCAGAGAGGGCTCAAATTACCTTTAAAGGAAGGAGAGCAGTCAAATATGCTTTCTGTTTCTCTGCTCACCCCTCCTTTCCATGTCTTTCATCACTTCTTTCTGCTTAGTTCCAGTATATGGAGCTAACAGCCTTGCAAAAAGCCCTTCGTTCAGGTCAGAAAATGCAGACCTCATGCCCTTTCTGTATATGGATGTTTGGATTTCCAAGCTGAGAAAGCCTCTGAATCCGCTTTTCAATACAGAATGCAGGCAACAGCATTATCTGCTTTTCCTGGTCCTTTATAATTCTTGAGCAAGACCTGAGGCAGGCAGCCTTCATTGCTTCTACATTTCCTCCATCCTCCTCTTTGTTCTTTCATTGTGTCTTGGTAGAGTACTCAGGATATCTAGTCAGAGATGACTGGATAGTTCTAATAGTCACTCCTTTGTTTTCTATGCATTCTCCTTTTACAGTGAACCAGTCAACATCTATTTTTTCTAACTTTTTATTTGGGGATGTTCAAACAGAGATGGATGGATGGATGGATGGATGGATGAAATGAAAATTGGATGGATGGATAGATGGATGGTTGGGTGGATATGGTCCAGTCAACTCTGTCTCATGTCAGAGTCTGTCTCAATTAACATAATGACATGTTACCTAGTCCTGCATTGTTCTTCATGATTTCTGCCATGTTTCAGTCCATTATTGCAGCCATTCTGACAATCCATCTCTCTGAGGGCCTCCCTCACCTTTGCTGGCTCTCTACTTCATCAAACATGATGTCCTGCTCCAGCAATTGATCTCTCCAGATGATGTATCCAAAGTAAAAGAGTTAGACCATGTTCTGTTGTGATACAAAAAGGTTTTCATTATCCAATTTTCAGAAGCAGACCACCAGGCCTTTCTTCCTAGTCTTAGTCTGTTCACCGTGGGTGACTCTGCAGCTATTTGAGATACCGGTGGCATAAGTTTTAGTGTCACAGCAACATGCACGCCACCACAAATATGGGAAACTGACAGAAAGGTGATAGAAAAATATAGAGACGATAGTCAGTCCCTTGTCAATTTGTTCTTAACCAGACAGGTAGCCTGACCAAAGAAAGGCAATTGTGAACACCTAAAATTAAGTGTGTCATCAGTGTTCCATGCCCTTTTCCCCATGGCGAGGGCAAAGGTGACAGTTCTAGTCTTCAGGTCCTATGATTCTTTCATACTTTTTTTTATGCTCTTATTTTTGGACAATAACTTGTTTCATGCAGTGGAGCAACTGTAAAAATTCCTGTCTAATATTTCTTTGTGCAATGCAGATTGAGGTCACTTCTAGGTATGGCTAAGGAGAAAAGGACCCTTTTAACATTTTACTTCGGCTGTAATCTGAAAATCATTTTTTGCTCTAAAGGTCCCATTTTTCTAAGGGAAGCAGGAATCATGAGGCCTCTGTGGTACTAAACATGAAAGGAAAAAGGTTAATGAAAGGTCACCAAAGAGTTCTTCCAGTTGTTAAGCTGAGTTTTTCCATCATCTGCAATTTAGGTTTGGGAATCTCAAGTTTTATTCCTAACAAAGTGTTCCAGCAATGTTTGGTCTTCAGGAAGTGATGATCTAAATGAATGCTGAAATGAGATCACAGTGACTCTTCACAAAGAAGGTAGTAGATGAATAAGATGCTAGTTTCCTGAGGGGAAGAAAGAGGATTTTACATCTGTATCCAAGTAGGATATCAAAATGTGAAGCCATGAGTCTTTGAGAGAAGTAGTAGTTGGGAGTGAAGCGATGGATCATTTCGCTTCTTATTCAATATAACTTGCCAGATGATGAAAGTACACATTAGAATACCTGACTTCAAGGATGTTAATAATCATCCCACAGTTTTACAAGAGGATGTGCTATTTTGTTTTATGGTGTTAAAAGGATAGATTGCCATTTCTTTATTCAGTTAGACAGAATTAGAAGTGTTCACGTGGAGAGAAAATTTCACGTGTTACATTTAGACAAAGTACTTAGGTAAAATGATATGAAAGGTAAAAATTTCATAGAAATGGTTCTTTATATCTTTTAAGTTAAAGAAGCCTCTTAATGTACTCACAAAAAAAGCAACCAAAGGAAAAGAAATATCCTAAAAGTAGATTGCCTTCAGTTTGATCATCTCAGAATTACTATTAACAAAATATTTTCTTTTACCATTTTCCCCATCATTGAAATATAATGTCTTCCTGTGATTTCATTACAATTCAGTGGTTATCTCTGAATTAGAATGACATTATAGGATTATGGGGATTTTATGAGTTTCTGCATCTGGGGAGAAAAATATGAATGAGTTGGAGAAGTTTGGAATCAGTATCACTTTTGGTGATATTTCAAACACTAGGAAGGAAAAAAAATAAAATGTACTGTTTTTGCTGAGTGGAAATGAGACAGAAATCTCATATCTTGTAGAGAAACAGATATAGCATTCCTACAGACTTCAGACTGAAAACATAGCACAGTGATATCTGAAAATAGGATTATAAATGAGTCTCATAAATACATTGGTATATGCTATAGAATAAACAGTGGACTGCTAACAACAAAATGGTCAGTTCAAACCCATCAACTGCTCCTGGGAAATCCTATACA
>NW_006408705.1:2635785-2644946 GCF_000296735.1 Chrysochloris asiatica
AGCATATTGACTCTGTAGGATAAGCACTGGGCTTTGAACCATTAGATTGGCAGTTCAAGCCCACCAGGCTGCTCCACAGAAGAAAGATGAGACTTTCTGCTCTTGCGAAGATTTAAAGCTTCCCAAACCCCTTTATAGGGTCACTATGAATTGGAACTGACTTGACGGCAGTTAACAGCATTTTCTTACAAACACACACACACACACACATATATATTTATATATACTCACATATATTGTTGTTCTTAAGTGCCATTGAGTCGATTCTTACCCATAGCAACCCTGTATAGGGTTTCCAAGGAGTGGCTGGTGAGCTGAAACTGTTGACCTTGTGGTTCAAATAGACTTTGCAGTCCAGTGCATTCACCCACAGTGCCATGCAAGGGGTCATTTTTACATGAACTTTTTTGATGCTCCTTTGTATATTATATACATTGTTATTATTAAGTGCCACCAAGTCAGTTCATATGTGTGTGTGTGTGTGTGTGTGTGTGTGTGTGTGTAGCATAGTGGTTATGAATCAGGCTGCAAACCTTAAGGCCAGAAGTTCGAAACTACCAGCTGCTCCACGGGAGAAAGATGAGGATTCTGCTTCCATAAAGATTTACAGCCTTGGAAACCTTGTACAGGGTCGCTATGGGTCAGAACCAACTTAACGGCACTTAACAACATTAATATATATATATATATATATATATATATATATATATATATATATATATATATATATATATATATATATATACACACACACACACACACATACATACATACATACGCTTTGGAATTGTAGTATGGTGCTGTGGGTTAATGCCTTGGACTGCAAAGTTGATTTGAACCACAGTATCAGTGGTTCGAGCTCATCAGCTGCTCCTCAGAAACTCTATACAGAGTCGCTATGGGTTGGAACTGACTCATTGGCACTTAACAACAATAGCAACATATATACTTTGGTGGTTGTTGGTGGTGGTTATGTGCCATGGAGTCGGTTCTGACTCATAGGGACCCTGTATAGTGTTTCCAAGGCTGTAAATCTTTGTGGGAGCAGAAAGCCTCATCTTTCTCCTGAGAATAACTAGTAGTTTCGAACTACTGACATTGAAGTTAGCAGCCCAACTGGTAACCTCTACACTACTAGAACTCCATGTATATACATATTGCATGTATGTATTGTATATATATTTTAATGGAATACCTCATTTCCTAGTGGTGTGGGACAAATAAGGCATTTATAGTCACTCTTTGAAGGAGTTTTACTATCGTGCACTACTCACCCACATGTCTAAGCCTGAGATAATGAGGCTTTGCCATATAAAAGAAGTCAGAAAACCAAGGATAGCACAAGAACCATAGGTACAACTTGTGGCTTGTGTGTATCAACAGTACCTTACCTGACGTCCATAGCTGTGGGTATTGACAATTGCAGTCCACTGTGCAATCTTATGACTTTCCCCATTCATGGTAAAGGGAGGTGTCCTTCCGGAAGTGTAAGGACAACAGAGTCATGTCCCTTGCCTGGAAGAGCTTCATTGCCTGGTTGTTCTGGTGCAGTGAGTAGCAGAAAGGCAAATCTAGACTACAGGGCAAGGCCCTTTATTGCTCCAGGGACTTAGTATGCTAGTTTAGAGGCTCTACAAACATAGCTGTCAGTTCAATACTTTTCAATATGTTTATGATCCTTCTGGAACCTTCTCATGAACAGAGCTCACTCTACTTTCAGCATAGGGTGTAGGGAATCACTAGAGATTTCAGTACAGCTTTATCCTTGTATCCATTAGCTAGGAGTTACTGCTGGCTAAGAGTCCTGGTATGGTGCTGCAGGTTAATGCTCTGGACTACTAGGTCGGTTTGAACAGCAGGGTTGGAAGTTCAAGTTCACCAGCTGCTCCTCCAAAACCCTATGCAGGGTTGCTATGAATCAGAACTGACTCGATGGCACTTAACAGCCCAGCACTGCGCTGCTGGCTAATGTTCACAACAGCCCTCTGACTCCATCTTGGATGTATCCCGTGTGCCAGAAAGCTCTGGGACTAGACAGGGATTTGGCACAATTCCTGGCAAATAGATGGCACCCCAGTGAGCATTGTGTATAGCATTTCTCAGTTTTGCCAGATACATAAATTGCTGCTTTCTCACTCTTCCCTAGGAAAGAAGGGCCATTTTGGAGGCAATTTTCAAATGAAAAAGAAGGGAAAGTAAAAGAAAACCTACCTCCCATTACCTAAGTCCCTTATCTTTTAATGTCCAGAACAGAAAAACGGAGGACAGGAGTCACTTTCCTGAAACTTTTGCTTCTTGGATGAGAAATGAATTTAAATCTTGTGTCTACGTCCCCTGATTTTTCAGACTTAGCCAAGGCAGAAAACCAATCCATTGCGTTATCGACTGGTATCATTACCTCGAGGTTAGAGACTGACTCACCATTCTCTGTGAAGCAGGCCTTCTTTCTTCCCTCTGCCTGGATGCTATCCCTCTATCATTTTTGCTCTTTCTGTCTCCCTATTGCCTTTGATATGGTAATGATCTTGCACAAGAAAAGCCTTTTTTTTTTCAATATGAGGACTTAAGAAATCAAAGGTGAGTAAGAAGGTGGAGGGTGCTAAGAAGGATGATAGTTTGTCCCTAAAAAATAAATAAGTATACCCCTTGGAATTTAAAGAAAAAGGGAACAGAAGTGAGAGGGCAGGCAAATGCAAGAGACAGTATTACTAACAGACTGGCTTAAAGCCCTCTTAACAATGTGCAGTTGCTCTCCCTAGCTCTCCGATTGATTTCTCTCTGCCCTCCACAGACCTGGCTGCAGTTAAGCCTTGTGTCCGCCACGTGATGCTGAGCCGAATCAGATTTTCCTTTTAGTTGTTCGATCAAATTTTCCTTCCTAGAGCTTAGAAGGCACACTTGGGACCATATAGTAATTGCCTCCCCACACTGAACTGCTGATACCTTTATTGGATTGGCATAGGGTTTCAGAGGACTGTGTTTAACATGCAGTGAGCCGCAGCAATGCAAACAGCTCCAGTGTTTAAACAAGCATCCATTAGGCCAGGAAACGAGGCGATGCCAGCCCATTTGGTGCTCTGTAGTGCTGGCAGCTCCAGGTGAGCAGGGCAGCTGGGGTGCCCGAGTGAGAGAGGGCAGGCGCGAGGGGAGTGGAGGAATTGTCGCGGCAGAGAAAGAGTAGATTCTCTTTAGATTTGTGCAAGAGGGAGAAAGGGGGGAGGGGAGGGGAGTGTTGTGGCTAGGGACATGTGCAAAGCTCATTAATATCTCATTATGTTAGAATTGCAATCTCCCCGCAGATCGTGTTAACATTTGCAGTGCCGGGCAGACAGAGGAAGGGCTTTGAGAAAGCAGCAGGGCCGTCTTTTTCTTTTCTTTCTTCTTTTTTTTTTTTTTGCAAGTCCCAGCAAGCTTCCAGGCTCCTAAGACTTGTTTTGCACTGAGGGAGTCTTGTTGAATTTGTGAGGGAAGACTGTGAGAAAACCCCAAAGGGGCAATAATGAGTTCAGGAGAGTGAGTGAGACTGATAACTGTAGTTTGTAAATCACCAAGTGGCTAGATTTCAAATATGTCAGCAAGAAACAGAGAGGGAAGAGATTTGACCACAAGACAGGGAAGGGAAAGTGTGGGATTTAAGTATAAGTCAGCTAAGAGTCTAGAACCCAGGCAGTGAATGAGCAATAGAGAATGTATCCCTGGCCTACTGAGTTTGAGCAAAGAGGGGATGGGATGGGAGCATTGAGCCAGGGAGATTTAAGGGATGGCATTCTCAGATGTTTCCACCTGCCTATGTTGTTGTGAGTGTCACAAAGGCAATGTTCTAAAACAGACAGAAAGTTGTATGCAGGAGCCTCACTTTCTGCAGGTAGGTCCAAAGTATTCTGGACTTTAACCAGTCAGTCTTCACCCCAGGGATCAAATCCTCTTTGCACTGGCTCAGCCACTGCACCTCAAGCACCACAGGCAGTAATGCAGAGATTCTGGTGCAAGGCCTGTGGCCTCACAGGAGGAAAAGTTGTTCTGTGGGAATTGCATTTGATTCTGCTCTACTGAAGGATCAGATGCTTCTGATCCTTCATTTATTTATGAAAGGTAGTGGTGGCTACTTTGTGGTTGTTAGGTGCCATTCATTTGACTCCAACTCATAGTGACCGCATACACAACAGAATGAAACACTGCTTGTTCCTGAGCCCTCTTCACAACTGCTATTATGTTTGAGTCCATTGTTGCCACCAATGTGTTAGTACGTTTTACTGAGCATCTTCCCTTTTTTTTTTTTTTTTTTCCCGGTTTTTTAGGTTTGTTTATTTTTTAATTTTTTTGCTGACCTTCTAATTTATCAAGCATGATGTCCTTTCCCAGGGACTGGTCCCTTCTGATAACATTTCCAAAGTATGTGAGACAAAGTCTTGCCATACTCACTTTTAAGGAGCATTCTGGCTGTATGTATTCCAAGACAGAGTTGTTTGTTCCTCTGGTCATCTAGGGTACTTTCAGTATTCTTCACCAACACCTTTAATTCAAATGCATCAATTTAAAATTTTTTTTGCTAGACAATTTTGGTGCATAAATAATTCTCTCTTTTTTAATGCTTTATTGTGAATTATGTGATAGTTTACATGGGAGAACATTAGCTTTACATTCATCCTATTGTATATTGTTTCATTGCCATGGTTACAGTCCTTTCCATGCATCATCAACCAGCGAAAGGGTATACTCTGCAAGCCTGCCCCCCTGGTCATCAGCACACAGCCCCTCTCCCTCTTTGGGTCTAGAGTCCCCGGCCTCTCCTTCTCTCCACATTATCATCTCTGCCTCCATCTCTGGCATCACTGTTTCTCTGGGTAGGGTCCCACACTCTGCTCTTCTTCCTTGATAGTCCCAGGGACCTCTGCTCCTGGACTACAAAGTCAACCACTGCCCTCCTTTTGCTACAAGTTATCTACCTTTACATTTCCAACCCTCACAGTCAGTCCTGATAGTAATTATTCACTATAAGTGTGTCAATTCTTATCCCGTCTTCTTTAGCAAATAGCTATATAACAGGATGTACCAAAACAAAGCACTCTGTGGGCTTTGTATTATTAAGGCCCTGAAGTCATTGGTGTTCATGCTCTTTGAGAATATCTGATTTCTCCCCCCTTTGATTTCAGGATTTCTTATTTCTACCTTATAAATTTACTTCTATTAACTTTGAGGCATAAGGGCACCCAAATAAAAGCAGACCAATTCACAGAGGTGCTCTACCGTTCAGGATCAGTGAGAAAGTAAAGGAGCACATGTACTTGGTTAATATCACAGAGCGGGACAAGCTCAGTTTTCAAGTATGGTTTGTGAAGACCTTTATGGTCATACTTCCTTCTGATATAACATAATATTGCATAAAATTGTGGATTTTTCATGAACCTAAAAAAAGGTGAAAAAAATTAATGTCATCATTGAAAGCAGTTTTTATCCCTTTATTTGGGTTAGGAGGAGCTAGTCATATTGTCCATTAGTTTGTAATGAACATTTAAAATAAATGTATTTGATAATCGCAGCCAAGTTTATTTGGATTTGAAAAACAGTTATGGCATACTCATACCACTGAGAAACAAATTTAACAAGACTTTATGGTGTGGCCTCCATGGTTAAAATAGTAAAATGCAGCATTATGTGTATTAAAATCTATTATTCTTTTGACTATGCAGCTTTAACAAAGCAAGCAAGAGTTCTGAGAACAAACAAACAACAACAATAAACAAAAAACCCCAGCTCAGTTTCTATAATTTCATAGCCAAATATAAGAAAAATATACCTCATGTTGTTTACGTTTTGACTTTCCCAAGTTTTATCTCATCAAAAGGAACCAAGAGTCAATCAGTAGTTACAGACAGTGGACTAGACCTCTGAGGTTTACTGTCTGATTTCCACTGCATCGTGTCTTCACAGTAGGATCCTGGGGGAAAAGCTTGGCCTGTTTTACCATGTGCTACTTCCTTTCAGTCAGCCCCTTTCAAGAGCATGAGCAATATCCACATACAAAGACCCGTATTCTTCAGGGTGTTGTCTCTCAAAACCTAAACTTTCTTCCACCTTCAATGCCTTTGCTGTCCTTTCTACAAGAGAGAGAATGGAAGTTAAGTTTTATACAAACTTTCAACATGACAAAAAAGTTATGACATCCAAATTGCCCATTTGAAGAGAGAAGGATGGTATTACAGCAGAATTATAGTTGAGAATAAAATGGGATTTAACTTTCACTTAAAAAGAAAAAGTGAATTCCCAGCTCTTTTCAGGTATTGCCATGAATAAAACTTTAAAGGAAAAGAACAGAAACTCAAGGGTGAGATGGAACTTAGTAGAGCCTTCATTTCCCCTTCCATCCCCCTTCTTCATTGAAGACCATATCTAAATCATCCCAGATGGCTGTTCTATTTTTAAAGATCTCCAGAAAAGGAGACTCTGCCACCTCCTCAGTAACCCATTCCAATATCTCCTGTCCTCACTGCCAGAATATTTTTTTCTGAGAGTCCTCAGTGGAAAGAAGACACTATCGTAGACCTAGGGTTCTGGATGAACCATCTTTATGATTTTGCCCCCTGTTGTACATGTAAAGACACCCAGAGTCAGGGATAATATCATTCTTTCTTCAGTGAAAAAGATTGTTTTCACTACTATTTAACTTTAAATTGGGTTTGTGAGCTTCTTGGAGGTCAATTCCCAAATTCTTTTCCGGGCCTGCTGTGTTCACAGAACTCTTCTTGTTAAGATGATGAGGTATCAAGTAAGCATCTTCATGTTTGCAATCTAAGAGGAGAACAAGTTTACACACAACTCCACAACAGACTCTAGATTTGAACAGACTTGTTCATGCAAGTGCTTACAAAATACCTACTGACCACCAACCACGTGCAAGACCCTGTGCCAGTCAGACACAGGAGACAGACATGCTAGTAATCAACACAGGCAGGACCTTGTCCTCATAGAAGCTACATTCAAATGGAGGAAAAAAGAAACCTCCAAGTAAGAAAAATAACAAGTGAGATGGTTATAAATCACGGAAAGTAGCATGAAGAAATGGAGACAGCGCAGCGTGGTAACATACAGCTTTCGAGGTGCATCTGAGGCAGCATGGTTAGGACATCTCTTCTGAGGAGATACCTGAGCAGAAACCTGAAGGCTGGAAACGAGGCAGCCCAGCAAGAAGCTGGGAGAAGTGCGTTCCACACAGAGAACCACTGCAGACACAAGAGCAAAGGAGTGGGAAGGTCAGTGTGGCTAGTGGTATAAGCAAGAGGGGTATGAAATGAACTTGGAGACATCAGCAGCTGATCCAGTAGTGCCTTGTTGTAAGACAGACTTAGACATTTGACTTTAAGAGAAACAGAACCTTGCACAAGAGCTTTTGGAAGAAAGACATGACTTGATGAATGTTTTTAGGTAATGGTTCTGGATGCTCATGGAGAATAGCTTGAACAAGAGAGTAAGATAGGATGTGGTGGCTGAGTGGTAGAATTCTCGTCTTCCATGCAGGAGATCTGTGTTTGATTCCCGACTACCGCGCCTCATGTATAACCACCATGTCTGTCAGTGGAGACGAGTCCTGGTGTGGCACCACAGGATAATGCACTGGATCGCAAGGTCGGTTTGAACCACAAGGTTGGCAGTTCAAACTCACCAGCTTCTCCTCGGAAACCCTATACAGGGTTGCTATGAGTTAGAATAGACTCAGTGACACTCGACAACAACAACATGATACTGAGCAGTTTTCAGTGGACTTTCTGGACTAAGGCAGACTAGGAAGAAATGTCTAGAGATCCATTTCTGAAATATCAGCCAAGGAGGAAACAAAAACAAAAATCTCTGGGTACAACAGTTCAGTTACTAACCAATCATGTGGATGAAGCAGGGCTGGGCAGCATTTCATTTCGTGGGGGGGTTGGGGGGGTGTCGCTATGATCTTGGGGACCATCTTGAAGAGGAGAGCTAACAACAACAACAGAATTCAGGGCAGAGATGAAGACTTATGTAAACTCTGGTCGGGGCAGTTGTTGTTAAGTGCCATCGAGTCAGTTCTGGTTTATAGCGACCCTGGTGTAGGTTTCCGAGGAGCAGCTGGTGAGTTTGAACTGGCGACCTTGTGGATAAAGAGAGAGATGGAAGGCGTGTATGCTGGAAGTGAAGGCAACACCTCATACATATGTTTTAAGAAAAATAAGCAATAAGCTAAAAACCCAAACTTAAAAAAAGGAGTGAATGTTACCTTTATAAAGAGATTTCACTATAAATATCTGCTATATAAAGTCAGGGAACACATGTACAGGTCTTAGACTATGAATTTTAATAAGAGATATAAAACCTTAATAGACAGATCATGGAATTAGAATGAATCATAGAGGTCATTTTCTTCAAACTTCCACCCAATAAGGAATCCCCTTTACTAAGCCCTAACAGATGAACAGCCAGCCTTGGTATGAAAACTTCAAGGGACAGGAAACTCATTAGCCTCTGAAGACAGCCCTTTCTATTTTGACTATCTCTAATCGGTTTTGTGTGTGTGTGTGTGTGTGTGTGTTTTTAAGTTCCTCCTTATATAGAGGCTGAATACTTTCTCCAAGTAACCTCCAACCACTGATCTTAGTTTCATATTCTGGAGCTACATAGATTAAATCTGTCTTTCCCTACATTCATATTCAGTTGCTATACAGTTGATTCCAACTCATGGAAAAACCCTAGGTGTTTTTTGGGGGAATTAAATGATAGTTTACATGGGTTTTACATTCATTCTATTGTATTTCATTTCATTGCAATGATTACAATCCCCTCCATGCATCATCAAACAACCAAAGGGGACACCCCACAAGCCTGCCATCAACACACAGCCCCTCTTCCTCCCTGAGTCCAGAGTCCCCAGCTGCTCCATCTCTCCACGTCTCCACTTCCACCTCCATCTCTGGCATCACTGCTTCCCTGGATAGGGTCCTATAGTGGCTGATTTTTGGAAGCAGATGGTCAAACCTTTCTTCCAAGGTACCTTTGGGTGCCTCCAACTTTTCAGTCAGCAGCAGAGCAGGTTAACCATTTGTACTACCCAAGAACACTTTTATTTTTTTTCATAGTGGACATGAAATGTTTAAAAGGCAGCCGTGGCATTCCTATCCTCCAACTCTTCCCTTCCT
>NW_006408705.1:2645046-2645599 GCF_000296735.1 Chrysochloris asiatica
CCAACTCCACAGCATTTAACAAGAACATCCATTTTTTTTGTTTTAAGGGTCTGTTTTTCCCTGATGAAGGTTGCTGTGCATACTGGAGAGTCACTTCTGACTCACAGAGATACTATATAGAGTTTCTGAGGAGTGGCTGGTGGAACCTCCAGCCTTGTTCTGATCAACAACCCAGTGCTTATCCTAGAGAGTTGCTATACCACGGGTATTTTAAATACCAGCAGGGTCACCCACAGTGGACAGGTTTCAGCTGAGTTTCCAGATGAAGACAGACTAGGAAGAATAGCAGTGGATATCATGGTCAGCACCAGATTATTAAATATTGAAACATGACAAAGAGCACCAGAATATAGTCAGATTTAGTGCCAGAAGATGAGCCCCTCAGCTTGGAAGGCACTCAGAATACGACTGCAGAAGAGCTGCTCATAGTCGAATTGACCCTGATAACGTGAATCGAGTAAAGCCCTTGGGACCTTCATTTGTTGATGGGGGCACAAATCAAAATGAAAAGAAACAACTATGACATCCATTAATAATTGGAACATGAAATGTA
>NW_006408705.1:2646150-2647720 GCF_000296735.1 Chrysochloris asiatica
AATACACAGAAATCAAATTGACTACATTTGTGGAAAGAGACAGTGGAAAAACTCCACATCATCAGCCAAAACAAGGCCGGGGCAGATTGTGGAACAGACCATCAGTTGCTCATATGCAAATTCAGGCTGAAGCTGAAGAAAATTAAAATAAGTCCACACGAGCCAAAACATATCTTTGAACATATCCCACCTGAATTTAGAGATCATCTGAAGAACAGATTTGATACATTTGATACTGAAGACCAAAGACCAAAAGAGTTATGGGATGACATCAAGAACATCATACAGGAAGAAAGCAAAAGGTAATTAAGAAGAAAAGAAAGAAAGAAAAGACCAAAATGGATGTCACAAGAGACTCTGAAATTTGCTCTCCTGTGTAGAGATGCTAAAGCAAATGGAAGAAGTGAGGAGGTACAAGAGCTGAACAGAAAATTTCAAAGGTCAGCTCGAGAAGACAAAAATTATAACAAAATGTGCACACACACACACACACACACACAAAAGACTTGGAGTTAGAAAATCAAAAGGGAAGAACACACTCAGCATTTATCAAGCTGAGGGAACTAAAGAAAAATTCAAGCCTCAACTTATGGTATTGATGATTATATGGGCAAAATATTGAATGATGCAGAAAACATCAAAAGAAGATGAAGGGAATACATAGTCACTGTACCAAAAAGAGATGGATGATAGTCAACCATTTCAAGAGGTAGCATATGATCAAGCAACAATGATACTGAAGGAAGAAGTCCATGTGTACTGAAGGCATAGACAAAGAACGAGACACCATGAATTGATGGAATACAAATGGAAATCTTTCAACAAAATGATGCAGTACTGTAGGCACTCACTCATCTATGCCAAGAAATTTGGAAGACAACTACCTGGCCAATGGACTGAGAGATATCCATATTTGCGCCCATTCCCAAGAAAGGTGACCCAATGAAATGTGGAAATCATCAAATAATGTCGATATACCATGGGAGTAAAGTTTTACTTGGTGGTGGCGTTAGTTAATGTGCTGTGGAGTCAGTTCTGACTCATAGTGACCCAGTACAAGTTTCCGGGGCTGTAAATCATTATGGGAGCAGAAAGTCTCATCTTTCTACCACATAACATCTGGCAATTTCGAACTGTTGACCTTGAGATTAGCAGACCAATTCGTAACCACTATGCTACTGGAGCTACATTGACAGAGAACTTCCAGAGGTTTAAGCAGGATTCGAAAGATGTGGAACAAGGGATATTATTGCTGAGTCAGATGGATCTTGCCTGAAAGCAGAGACTATCAGAAAGATGTTTACCTGTGCTTTATTGACTACACAAAGGCTTTCGATTGTGTGGATCATGACAAGCTGTGGACAACATTGCAAAGTATGAGTATTCCAAAACACTTAATTATGTTTATGAGAAACCTGTACATAGAACAAGAGGCAGTTGTTCAAACAGAACAAGTGAACACCGAATGAGTTAAAATTAGGAAAGGTGTGCACCAGGGTTGTATTCTTTCACTATGCTTTTTCAATCTGTATGTTGAGGAAATAATCTGTGAAGCTGGATTATATGAAGA
>NW_006408705.1:2648996-2658106 GCF_000296735.1 Chrysochloris asiatica
TTCACGTGACATGTTGTTTTTCTGGAGCATCTGCCCTGGTTGTGCCCTTTGCCCTTTGCTTAGTACTTCCTGACTATGTGCTTGGGAGAATGAGGACTCCAGAATCAAGCAAAACATTCTAGACACCATTCAGAGCAGAACATGCACATTATCTCCCTGGCTTTGGAGAACATCTACTCATTGTAACAACCTAAAACTGCAACAGCATATGGCGTTGAACTTGAAGGAAATAAAATTCGCTTATAACACAAGCTTTCCTGTCTTAAATGCAAGACTTTGCAGTTAGACTTGCCAAATCATAAATGTTACTGTTAACCTATAGAAGAGTGGTTCTGAACCTCTTGGAACATTATGGACCACATTGAAAATATGATAAAAGCTTTAAATCCTGTCACATACCTGCCAAATTTCTCATATGATTTCTTGGGGTTTTCAGAGTTCTTAAAATCTATTTGTAATCCATTTAAACTTCAAGTTTTAAAAGAAAACAGTATTGATATCATGGAGTTCTGATGCCATCATTGAAAATTATATATTTGCATACTGTACAGAGGAATGAAGGGCAACCTATTTGAAAATCCCTGCAGATTCCTATGAGATTTTTAATAGAAGAGGGAAGTTTCAAGAAGCTTTTCCCTATTATTGCCACATTTATTTGTATTGTCTTTTAGTCCTTATAACCATCTTCAGAACTAGGCAGTATTAATCCTATGTTACTTACAAGGAAAATGACATTTAAAGACACTAATGAGGAATTTGAAAGACCCAGAAGGAAGTACCGCCATAGTGCGCATTCCAGCACTGAACCATGGTGGATGGCCCTGTTAACTTTTAGGAGCTGGGGCCTTACCTGGTGGTGGTGATTGTGTACTGTGGAGTCATAGCGACACTGCATAGAGTTTCTGAGGCTGTAAATCTTTACAGGAGCATAAAGCCTCATCTTTCTCCCATGGAACGGCTGGTAGTTTCAAACTGCTGACCTTGAGGTTAGTAGCCCAACTCGTAACCACTATGCTATCAGAGCTCCTTGAGCCCTAACCTAGAACACAGTATTCCAGATGCTTCTGAGCAGTTTTAGTGTGTGATTGTGTGTACCTGGAAAGTGTCAATGTGATTAACCTTACCATGCCTGCATGGGGTACACACCATCACCAACATCATTCTCTTCAGGATGGGTTAGTGGCTGTCAGGGACTGAATTGTGTCTCTCAAACAATTCTTGACTGGTCCAGGACTCTCAGTGGCTTGGGAGTTATGTAATGATGTCATGTGAACTGATGTGATCAGTGCTGATCTGATGTGAGGGGATTAGAGTGAAATACAACTCCCTTACTGTGATCCCATGTAAGGGGAGTTTCCCTGGCTTGTGGCCTGCATCACCTTTTATATAATAAGAGATAAAAGGGGAGAGAAGCAAACAGAGAGAGGGGGACTTACTACCAACAAGAAAGAACTGCAGAGAGCAAAGTCCCTGTGCTGAGAAACCCCTAGATTCCAGGGAAGATTGATGACAAGGACTTTTCCCTAGAGCCACAGAGGAAGAATGCCTTCCTCTGGAGCTGGCTTTCTGAATTCAAACTTCTAGCCTCCTAATCTGTGAGAGAATAAATTCAGGCTTGTTAAAACTTATCTACTGTGATATTTCTGTTATAGTAACACTGGATCACTACGACAGTGGCCAATATGTATTTATGCTTGAGCAACTCAGGAAGCCCCAGAACTGTTCTGAGAAAATCTGAAAGGGCCACAATTCTAATAGGAAACCCACTTTCAGATAAGATAGTTGTTTTTTTGTGGGGTTTTTTTTGTTGTTGTTGTTGTTGTTTACCAACCTCTGAGGAGTTTTGGTGTGTTGCTGCAGGTTAAGGTCGGCAGTTCAAGCTCACCAGCTGCTCCTCAGAAACCCTATACAGGGTCGCTATGTGTCAGAACTGACTCAGTGGCACTTAATGACAACTGACCACTGAGGGGAGAAATGGTTCTGAGGACACCTTTCCTCTTTTCCTCTTTCAATTCAGTGCCATGCCATGGGATAGTTGGAAAATGAGAAACACATTCTACTGAAAAATGGATGCATGTAACGGGAAAAGCATGGGCTTCAGAATTAAAATGCCATCTTCTTCATACTAGTTGTAGGGCCATGGGCAGTTTATCTCATCTTCTTGAGCCCTAGTTTCCTCATTTGTAAAAATGATGTGTTATTTGCCTACTGTGATTAGGGAATTAAGAGAAAAGATAATGGATTTGCCAGGCAAATAGTGGATTGATAACACATAGTTTCTATTCTACAATAACTTTGAGGAAAGTTTAAATTTGTGGGGGCTGGTCTGGTAAATAGTAGATTTGGTTCAGCCATACTATCAGGTTTTCCCTGGTTTAGACCTAGATCACTGAATGATTCTAGAAGAATCTCTTATCCCCATCCCCCGCCCTTATCACCACCAAAATTTTATATGAGGTGAGAAGCAGGTCAGAATGTGCCCATTGTGAACCTATCCTCCATTTAGAGATGTAATGTAATAGGGGTGATTCAGAAGAACTCCAATGTCACTTCACTCCCAGCCTCTGTGAGGGGTTTCTGATGCGATGGTACCTTAGAGCTCAGACATGTGCAGATCTCTGCAGTGAGACAGTGTGTGAATTTAGCATTTGCAGATTTCTATGGCTTTAGAATAATCATAAGACCACAAGGTCAGTTTGACAACCACAAGGTCCCAGTTCAAGCTCACCAGCTGCTCCTCAAAAACCCTGTAAAACGCTGAGTTGGAACGGACTTGATGGCACTTAACAGCAACAGTAGTCTGGGAGAATATTTGGTTAAACAGTAGAAAAAGCAGAACTAAGTAGAAAAAGCAGAACTATGGTTAAGAAATGCTTGCCTATTGACTGAAAGGTGTTTTTGTTGTTGTTATGTGCTGTGGAGTCAGTTCCTAAGGCAACCCTGTTTAGGGTTTCTGAGGAGAGCTCTCCTGTAGGGTGGCTGTGAGACTGCACACAACAGCAGAAAGAACAAACCTGGGTGGAGCAGATTTGGTGAGACTATCATCTAAGAGTTACGTTTAAAAATAGAGATGGGGCCAGCTAACCTCATGGTTCTGAGTCATTAGATGTAGACTGTGCTCGATCATCTCCCTCTGTCTGCTAATAAGGAAACTGGCTTAATTAACAGAAGGAAATTAACTTGGATAATTTTGCAACATGAATCTGTTTCCAAAGAGGAGTTGAATGTTTCCCTTCCTATGGGCTGGGATTCATACAGTGGTTCATTCCACAGGCTGTGTGGACCTGCCATTGTTGCTGACTGACAAACGTAGGGTTTTCTTGATCAAATTCTAGTCCTCTTCATTGCTCCGCCAGCAACTGAAAACTGAGTAGAAATACTATCCAGAATGATTTTGCAACATGGGAGTCATTGTATGTCTTTGTAATATGGAAGTCAAATGCCTATTCACAGTAAATATAAGCCTCCCAGCTGACTTAAGGCAATTGAGTGATTTTAGATTTAGTATATGTATTTTGCCTCTCGGCCACTGGTTTTACCCAGACATAAATCACATCAGAAAACCTGAGTTTTGATACTAGAGTTGGCTCATCTGAGTTAAAACCCAAATATATGGAAATTGGGTTATTGATTGGAGAATTGGATCTCTTTGTCTATGAAACCTAGTCTCTAGTGGAGCCGATGGTAATGCCTCTTCAGGTGATACTCTGGGACAATTCCGAGCAAAACAGACGAGGAGAATGAGGATTTTGACTCTGCTTCTCTCTGTTCCATTTTTCTTCTGAGTTGATTTTTTTATCTTCTATGTCATTTTCTGTCTTAATTATTGTTTAATTTCTCTAATTGGGTTCCAGATGTTTGCTGGAGTTCCATTTGGTCAGGCACTGTGCTGTGTTCTTTTCTTTCCTTGCCCTTAGTTTAGAGGAGGTCCTAGCCTCACAGTGTAGCTATGTTTCTGGAGAGACCTGCCACCTTTACAGGATTTACTGTGGTCATTTTCTGTTTTTTTCTTCTTACAGTATGGCTCATGGTGAATTAAAATCAAGGTTCCTGTAGCTGGAGGTAGGAATAGGGCACAGGAAGCCTAGTCACATTATAATGAATAATAATAATAACTGTCTCCCTCTGTTGTGAGCTCTTCCAGGGAAACTGTGTCTTTTATTCATCTCTGAGTTGCCAACTTCTCACATAGGGCCCGGCACAGAAATGATGCCCAGTGCGCGTGTGTTGAATGAATGAACCTAATTTTTGCAAAGCCATTTATAATTTATAAAAAGCCTCCACATAGCAACATGGGGTGATTGTTTTCAAGACTTTAACCAAACCATTTCCTCCCTCATGTCATGATTATTGTGAAATTACTGTGGAATTCTGGAATGGAGAGGAGATGGAAGTTTGCCTCTCTCGTAAAGAAAGTTCTTAAAATTTGGTTTATTGTGGATTTGTTTTCTTTACAAAACAACCAATCACGGCTGTTTTCCTCCTCTTTGACTAGGATATAGGTGAATTTTAGCAAAATCAACAGTTACCTTTTAAAGAGCGAGACAAAAATGAGGCAACATAGGAAAGGCTTTGTGTTTGCTTTGTTAACATGTGTTTTGACTGGGCACATGCTCGTTGTTCTGCTGAACCAAATAATCCGCACTGCTTCCATGTCAGCAGTAAATGAGCACCCCTTGCAAGGTATGCCAGCCAGACTCTTCTGTAGAGATACTACAAAGGATTTGGACTCCTGTCATCCACTGGAATCAAAGGTAGTGCTGACCTCAGATGGCCTCTCAGCTCACAGCCACCCAGCATCCGCCTCTGGGAGAGAATCACGCAGAAGTTCATAACCACATAGTTTTTTCTTAAATAAATGGTTTAGCCTGTTAACACTCATCACCATAACACTTGGCTATTCCCCACAAAACCCAAGCGTAAAAGGAGGAAATTATTGTATTACTATTTTCCAGAAATCACTGGTACTTAGGATAAAGACCGAAGTAAGCAAAAGCAGCTTTTGACTTTCACAGGTGAAGCAAGAGCCACAATCAGGATTGTAACCCATTTAAAAAAAGGGAGGGGGGGCAAATGTAGGTGAACTATAATCCAGAAGAACATAGTATAATAATGCTAATGCATTGCTTATGTTCCCCTATTCCACATACTTCTGCCTTGGGATATGGAGACCCACCCCTTCAGTTCTTAGAAGCATATAGTTTAATGTATTTACATGCATGCCCCATTTGTGCCCGGGAAAGACAGAAAGAAAACCTTGTAGTGAGGACTATGATTCAAAAATACATATATACTGACTTACTACCTATATTGCCACAGTGTGTCTGTCAAAAACACTGCTCATCAGCAGGATCCACAGTAAATGGGAATACTCATTTTGGCCTTGGTGCCAGATTACCTTGGCCTGCTTCAGATTCATTCTCTGTGTCTAGACTTCTGCCCAGAGTCCTCAGAAAGTGCCTGTGTTCCTCCTTTATCCTGGAGAAATGACCCAAACTTCATTCACATCTCTTCTCAGGCCCTGTTTGCCTGCTCATCCATGTTCTCCCTTGTAGACGAAGACTTGTGTCACATTTGTCAGTGAGAAATGGAAACCTTTAGAGCCGACCACCCTTTCCATCTCAACCTCACTCCCATGTATGTCTTGTAGTCATTATTTCCATGGCTCTGATTCGCCATACTTTATATAAAAAGCAAATATCTCTACCCAATTATACATCTTAGGCTTTTCTAACTCAATTTTACACATCCTTCCTTAGTGTCAACCCCTCCTGCTCTCTGGCTCCCCAACTCTTGTAAACCCATGTAGGACTTCCTTTATGGAAGAAACCTTTACTTTACCACTTGTCAGACAAACTATGATGACTTTTCCCTCCTGCTTTTCCAAACATGAATTGTTTTACAAGATCACACCCACTGTCTCTTCTTTGGCTTGCTTCATTTCATTGACCAAAAACCTGGCATTCATTTAGAGAATTATTCTAGAACATTTACCATTAGCTAAAAACAAAACAAAACCCAGTTATCATTGAGTCACGGCAACCCTGTGTGTGTCAGAGCAGAATGGATTTTTTTTTTTCAGAAATAGATCATCAGGCCTTTTTTTCAAGGTGTCCCTGGGTAGACTCAAACTACCAACCTGTCTATTAGCAGCCAAGTTAGCTAACCACCAGACACATCTATGTGGCTATTTAAATTGAAATTAATTCAAACTAATAAAATTTAAAAATAAAAGTACTTCAGTAGCACCAGACACATTGCAAGTATTCAACAGTCCCATAAAAAGTTACTGACTACTGTATCATTATTATTGTTAAGTGCTGTCAAGTCATTTTGGACCCATATAACCCTGCATAGGGTTTATGAGGAGCTCCTGGCGGGTTTGAACTGCCAAACTTGTGGTTCGCAGCCTAGTGCTTATCCTATAGTGCCACACCACTGTATTTGTTGTTGTTGTTATTAAGTCCTATTAAGTCAATTCTGACACATAGCAACCCTGTATAGGATTTCCCAGAAGTGGCTGTGAGTTTGAACCATCAACCTTTTGGTCCAAACTCACCTTGTAGTGGGCAGTGCTCATCCTACAGCGCCGCACCAGGACTCCTACATTATTGTTGTTGTTAAGTGCTGTCCATTTGGTTCCAACTCACAGCAACCCTATTTCCAAGAAGAAGCTGGTGGGTTTGAACTCCCAACTTTGTGGTTCGCAGTCCAGTGCTGATCCTATTGTACTACACCAGGACAGTACAAATATGCCACATTTTCACCATCTTCCTAGGTTCTGTTGAACAGCACTGTTCTAAAGCACGGATTCTCAAACTTTAGCATTTATGAGTATCCATTGGAGGTTTGTTATATTGCTGGCCCCCATCCTCAGAGTTTCTGAATTAGGAGGTCTGTGGAGGACCCTGACAATTTGCATTTCCAGTTGTTGTCACGTGTTGTTGACACTGCTGGGTATATGAGGGGAAGCCTCTTTTAGATGCCCAATGAATTACTCTGTTACTCATCTGGTAGTCTCAAAGCTGCAACTGACACTACAAATCTATCTGAACACTTAAGAATGGAAATTTTTCATTCTCTTTTAACTCCGTTTTTCCGTGAACTTTTTGAAACCCCTTCATATTATTATCTTTAAAAGTTTTGTCCTACTTCCTTAATGTTAGTTTTCAGTCTCTCACTGTCCTTGTCTCTTGACACTCTTCTCAGCTAATTCACAAGATACATCTCCACTGTGTTCAGGTTCTTAAAGAATTTTTGTATTTACCTTGGTTGTTGTTGTTATTAAGTGCTGTGGAGTCAGTTCTGACTCATAGTGACCCTGAATTGAGTTTCTGAGGCTCAGCTAGTGAATTTGAACCACTGGCCTTGCAGTTCAAACCAACCTTAGGCCACCTCATATATATGGATGGAGAACTCCCAAACAGACAGCCCCTTAGCTATGAGTTAGAACCAACCTCAACAGTACTTAGTAGCAACAACAGTCTTCCTACAGTCTGTGGGAGAACTGTGTTTGGAGATACCGCTACTCCTGAGCATGATTCCGATTTAAAAAAAAAAAAAAAAGGTAGCTGCCATGTCTCTGCCTTCTCTGTCCGACAAACGAATGCTTCCCAGATCACTGATAATTGTTGCCATGCATTTCTTTTAGTAATGTCAAGGCCTTTGCTTGAAAAGCTCCATAGAAATGTCAAGTATTATGTGTACCTATTCATTACATAGTCATGCAGTTAGAGAAGACACCACTGCGGTGTACTGAGTAATTTCTTTAATGCCTTTCCTCATGGTGACCAACTGTTTTATAGATTGACTCTGCCTAATCCTTTCCATGAAGTATGGTTGGGATCAGACATGAATACGCCATTTTCAGATTAGAAACTGAGGTATAGTAAAGGTTCAAAGAGCCACCAGAATCATAGGCTGGTTCTACTTCTGCCAAGGAACTACAGCTCATGTGTGGACTCTCATACAAAGCCCCCAACTCCTTGCAAAACCCCTATCTTCCATGAAAAGCCCCTGATTCCTGTACAAAGCCCTCAACCCCATGCAAAGTCCCCAATTCCCATGCAAAGCTCCCCAGCTCCATGCAAAGCTCCAACTATTATAGAACACTAAGCTTCTGGTTTTTTAAAACATAAAAAGAAATTGCTAAATGTAATTCAACGCGCACTTCGCATAATGCATTTCTGTGACACTTCATAGTAATGAGATAATTACCATGGGTACAGTATTAGAGTATACATATTCTGATAAGTTACAGCTGTAAGAAATCAGTAATGGCCATTAATCATTCCGTGTTCATTCTTTATGAATCTCCGACTAGAAGTTAGGCTGCAGCGTTCCAACAAACTGAAGATAAATTTTATCATCGTCATTTCTGCCGTTTAGACGAAGAGTTTATGAATACAATAGACTCTGCCTAATTTAGACTAATTTGGACAAACAGCTGCCTGTATTGAGAAAAATTTGAATTGAAGTATAGTGGTAAATATATGCTGGATATGGCATATTTAAAAGTTAACAACTGCAATTCAAACTAGACTATCAAACTGTTAGTAAATAAACATCCTTGAGGAGCTACTTTAATTAATATATGAGAAGAATTCATGAGCACGTATCAATTGTTTATTTAAATTTGAGTCTCTATAGTCCTTGAGACCCATTTCTGTCTTAAGTAGGTTAAGCACTTCCCTTATAATCTTTATTATACACGACTCTTTTACATACTAAGTTCTTTTTTTTTTTTTTTTTTAACATACAGATAAATGCCAGGTTGGCCTCTAGCCAAGTTACAGCTAAAGACAAAATTAGCAGAAATTGAATTAATCAGGCTTTATTGCACAATGCATAGAGAGAGACACAAGCTTCTATGTTCATTCAAAATTAGGAAGTAGGTACATATTTTAGAAGAAAATCGCAAGGTTAAAAGAAATCCTAAAATGTTAGTTTGTTCATCTTTATCCACATTAACCCAGAAAAATGTGGTGCTATGGGATAAACACTGGACTGTGAACCACGAGATCAGCAGTTCAAACCCACCAGCTGCTCCTCAGAAACTCTGTATAGGATCGCTATGAGTTGGAACTGACTTTTTGGTGCTTAACTCTATA
>NW_006408705.1:2658206-2663479 GCF_000296735.1 Chrysochloris asiatica
GAGAACAAAAATGGAAACAGAGACTACACAAGTATCTTCTGTCTAAAAACACAGAGTTTCTAGGTGGTATCAACAGTAATACCCTCAGGTATTCGAGTCTGCCAGAGGCCTCTTGGAAGAAAAGCCTGGCAACCAAATTCTGAAAAATCATTAAATGCTCTGTGGAGCACAATGCTACTCTGACACACATGAAGTCACAATGAGTTGGAATTGACTGGACAATAACCGGTTTAATTATGGGTTTTGGTGTGCAAACACATGGGCTTATCATAAGAGAAGTGACTGGAGTGAGCCCAGGGCTCCTGACTCCCTATATGCTTCATCTAGGTAATGCATGCCATAGTGAGTACCTAGAGAAGGTGGATTACCCCTACTTGTACCTGGTCTAGTAACTAATTAAGCAAACAGACACATTCAGATTCCCCATGTAATTTTTAAGGGCACTCTACTCAAGATCATTCATGGTTGGAGATGAACAAGAGTTGATGTACCCTTTTATAAGAGCTTTTTACGTAAAAAGATTTCTACTTTAGCTCCTCTCTAGATTTTTTTTTGTTACCCAAATTGTGGTCACCAAAATGGAATACAACATTATTCTCTGACAACTGCCATGCATTTTGCCAGTATTCACAACAGACCTTCCTCCTCACCCCACAAAACGCATGACTCATGATAATTCCATGTGTGTCAGAGCAGAACCGTGCTTTCCAAGGTTTTCAATGGTTGATTGGGGGGGGGGAGACGACAGATTGCCAGGGCTTTCTTCCAAGGTTCCTCTGGGTAGACTCAAACTTCCAACCTTTAGTTTATCAGTCGAGAGTCTTAGCTCTACACTGAGGGACCTATACACTTAGGAGCAAAATGAAAGTGGACGGGGCTGTGAAATCTTTTGAATGCAGGGATCTTGTGTATCTTTAGCATCCTTGCACCAAATATTCAGTATCTGACAAAAGAGACCACCTTAAAAAAAAAAAAAAGTCTTAAGTATTTTAAATAAATAATCTAATGTGTACACTTGTTTTCCTGCTTTCTAGAGATAATTGTGATTAAGATTCAAATGCAGTGTTCCTTTCAAATTAACCAAGGCCAAGAAACTTTTGCTGAAGAGTGTAATGGATCCTTGCTCTCTGACTTAAAATTAGGCTCTAGAGTTCCTCAGTAAGCTTCCCCAGTTAATAGTGCCTTCCAGGCTGCTTGCTTTTGAAAGGAAGTCATTGGCTTGAGGATTTGAATCCAAAATCCAAGCTGAAACTTTGTTAATGCTGGAAAGAGCCTTGAAGATCATGTAGTCCAACCCTCTCATTTTATATTTGAGGAAACAGAGGTCTGGAGAGGTTAAGGAAGTGCTACCCAATCACATAATTAAGTTTGTTTAGTTGCTGTGCCTTCGTGAGATCTGAAAAACACCACTTGCATATTTTTGCCTTTGAAGTTCCTGACATTTTCTGTTGTGTATACTTAGGGTATTTTTAAATACTGATAAACATGTGAATGCAAACTGCATTTAGTTAAATATGGCAATGTGGGTAGTCTTCAGTGAAATATATTGCTTTGCTTGATGCCTTTATGTTCAGCTCTTTTCTGATTTGTGGTGTTTGATTAGGCAAAAGGTAACAAACACGCTCATTGCAATAAAAATCCACCATTCGGTCACATTGCCATCACTTTGCAAATATCTCTAAAGTAGTCATTTATTGTTTCAATTTTTTTTTCCTTCTCAACTAAGACCAAGGTGACAAAAGTTCTGTCCCAGGGGAATTTTAGAGAGCCACAACCTTGCAGAAGTAAGTAGTTACAGAAAATATTAGCTGTAGCTTATATAATGTGAACTGCACGAATCATATTTGGGTGGCTAGTTAAGAAATCAAAAAACATTGTAATAGATACTTTGAACTCTCCAGCTTTACAGTACATTTACAGCACACCACAATATTTGAACAGAGAGTTGACATCCAGAATGCCCCTTGGAAGTCAGGATGCTGAGACTTCATCTCGCATACTTCAGACATATTGTCAAGAAGGACCAATTCCTGGAGAAGGACATCATGCTTGGTAAGGGTCAACAGAAAAGACCACCACCGAGATGGATTGGCACAGAGGCAGCAGCTATGGGCTCAAGCTTAACAATGATTGTAAGGATGGCAAAGGAATGGGCAGAGTTTCATTCTGATGTGCATCAGGTCACTGTGAGTCGAAATCAAGTGTTTGGCACCTAACAACAACATCAGCATTGGGCTGAGCTAGGTAATCCTGCTGATTTTGCTTCATTTCTCCTCTGAGTTGTGTTGTGGTCCTAGTGGCTCTGTGCCTCCGTTTTCCCTCTGCATTCCTCTGAGGTTAGGTGGATTATCATGGTACAGTAACATTTACTAGATTCTAGGAAATATCCTTTCAGGATCATAAGAGGCATTATTCAGAACCTCCTAGGATCATGGGAGGATCCATAATGGTATAGTGGTTAAGCTTTGCCTGATAATTAAAAAGTTGGCCACTTGAATGTACAGCCACTCAGCGGGAGGAAGATGTGACAGTTTGCTTCCTTAAAGGTGACAGCCTTGAAAACCCTATGGGGCAGGTCTACTCTGTCCTATAGGGTCACTGTGAGCCGGAATCAACTTGATGGCATGCATTTGGGGTTTTAAATCATAGCATGCAAACTTCTGCCTACTCTGAGGTTTCGCTTAGAGTCATCTTTGGCTACATTTCTTTATTAATAGTTAAGGACCAAATGTGCAGTTTATTTTGAATCTGGGGTTAGAAACCATAGGAAAAAATAGCTAAGTTCTAGACTAAGTATAGTTGCTTCAGGACCAAGTGTGTGCTGGATTGAAATATAAATTAAGCATGGCTTTATCCACTTGTTTAAGGAGTCCTGGTGGTACTCTGGGCTAGGCATTGGGCTGCTAACCTCAAGGTTGGGGTTCAAACTTATCAGTCACTCTGTGGGAGAAAGATGAGGCTGTATACTCCCATAAAGATTTATAGTCTGGAAAATGCTATATAGGATTGCTGTGAATTGAAATGAACTTGATGGCATTGAGTTTGGTTTTTGGTTATCCATTTGCTTAATCAGCCATGTGGAGTTAATTTGTATCACTTCCAATACTTTATCTTTTACAAACAGTTGCAACCATTTTTTTTTTTTAAATCATGATCAAATCAGAAGTTAGTGTTGCAAGTGGCTCTTTTTCCTTCAGTGACTTAAAAACTTTCTGGATACATTCTAAACTTATCCACACAAGCCCTCAAGATCTATGTAGCTCTTCTTCAATCTTATATTTTGCTGTTTCTTCCTCAAACTCTGACTGAAGCTGATCACAAGTACTTGGAGGTTCACTCAGAAGCCTTGGATGATGCAAATGGTTTGCACAGAAGGTTGGCAGTTCCATCCCATTCAACAGCATTCTAGAAAACTGACCTAGAGATCTGCTTCCTTCAAGATTACAGCCAAGAGACTGCCACAGAGTTGGAACTGACTCAATGGTACAGAGTGTGGGGTTTTGGTTTTCAATTCCTGGAGTCCCTAAATGGTGCAAACCATTACCATACTCAGCTGAGACCTGAGTCCTCTCAGGGATGCTTAAGAAGAAAGGCCGAGCAATCTCCTCCTGACAAATGAGCCATTGGAAACTGTATGGCTCACAGTTCTATTCTGACACACAGAGTGTTGCCGTGAATCAGAACGGATTCTCCAACAAGTGATTCTTCGGTTGTTTATTTTTAGAGTGAATGTATTGTGATATTGTTATATTCCTCTGTAAAGTCATTGGTCATAAAGATTTAGTAATTATTAAACATGCACTTTAATCAAGAAAGGGGCATTTGGGCATTGGTTATATAGCCATGGTATTTTCTATCAACTTATATGCATGCAAAAGCTGGACAGTGAATAAGGAAGACCATAGAAGAATTGATGCTTTTGAATTATGGTGTTGGAGGAGAATATCGAAAGTGTCGCGGGCTGCCAAAAGAACAAACAGATCCATGTTGGAAGAAGTGCAGCCAGAGTTCTCCTTGGAGGCTAGGATGGCCAAACTTCATCTCTCATACTTCGGACATATTGTCAGGAGTGGCCAGTCACTGGAGAAGGATATCATGTTTGGTAAGGTGGAGGGTCAGAGAAAAAAAGGAAGACCCCCAGCGAGATGGATTGGCAAAGTGGCAGCATCAGTAGCTCAAGTGTGGCAACAATTGTTAGGTTGGCCCAGGATCGGGCAGCGTTTCGTTCTGCTGTGCATAAGGTCGCTATGAGTCGGTACTGACTCGATGGTACATAACAACAGCATAGTTTCCAGGGATATGAGTGGGTTGTTGAGCACTCCAAAGCCCCTCAAAGAAAATCCTGGAGGACTGAAATGATGAAAACACTTTAGAACAGAAGAGTGGTTGCAGACATTGTCAACCTCTCTATGAACTTCTCTTCTGAAATGAGGTTTACCTGGTTAACCCCAGGAAATTCAGCGATAACATGTCCAGTTCCTACCCAAGAGATGAAAACATCGAGTCCAAAGGTCTTTCTCCCTCTTCATCGCTCTTTTGACTTTCAGGATTGGTGATAACTCTTTTGAACATGGTGAAGTGTTGTCTTTGAGCTTCAAATTGGAAATAGAGGATTTAGGCTTCTATTTCTTAAAGGACTAATAAAGGGACTAGCCATGCTCAGCCATGGTCACTCCCTATACATAATTGAAATTTCTGCCCACAGAAGTCAGAGTGAGGTTGGGGGTGGGGGTGGGGGGTTGGTGAAGGCTGTGTAAGTGACTCTGACTGTTGCTATAACAACAGTACCTTGGTCTAATTTCTTTTGAAAAATGAATTTCAGCTGAAGGGATGAAGCTGAGCAGATTCTCCCCACAGATGAAAGCTTTGCCGACAGCCTCCAGAGCTTGGCTGTTTATGGATTGAATGCTGCTGCCTGGCTGAGAATTTCTCAGAGACAATTAAATGACATCCATGTTTTCCCTGTATGTGAGAATATGTCTGTCTACATGTGCACATCTTCACCCACATGTGATCTCTCTTAGCAAGAAAATGCCTTTCACTCTTTTTCTCTTGTTGGTGTATAAAGTTATTCTTTAAAATATCTAAATAAACACAATTGCCTTGTGGGTAAATGAAGACAGTTCTCTTTGCTTTCAGCCTTAGCATTAGAAAAAAAAATCCACTATGACATGGAGGTGTGAGAGTCAGACGCTATCTAGAAATATGAATAACGTCCTGTTCGCTCACTCACTGAGATGGTGTGAGCCTGTGTGTGTGTGTGTGTGTGTGTG
>NW_006408705.1:2663579-2698726 GCF_000296735.1 Chrysochloris asiatica
GAGAGAGAGAGAGAGAGAGAGAGAGAGAGAGAGAGAGAGAGAGAGAGAGAGATTGCCAGGAGGGTGCTCTTATCTGCCTGGGAGTATTGCTTTATGCAAAATACAACTCACAAGAAAGAGCAATGTCTGACCACTTTGAGAGAAATGAGGGGCTTTTTATAGATGGGGAAATCTTATTTCAATACTTTTGTTTTCCAAAGGGAGATACACACAAACTGGGATTTTATTCAAAAGTAGTGTCAGGTCTGGGTGCTTTGGGCTATTTGCATTCCCAAAGCTTGTGCACTACTTCAGTGCCTTGTAGGAAAAACGGTCTCCTGGTAGGGGCTAAAAACAAAAATGAGAATTTTTCAGTGAAAAGAAGGGGCATTTTGAGTAAACAGTGAAATAAAAATATTCTTGGTTCCTACCCAAGGGAGAGAAAAGTACTCAGCCTCCCTGAAGTATTCCTCCTTCCCACCTCCCTCCTCACTCCTCCCAGCAAATAAACAAATGGAAACCTCCTATTTAGTTCCAACATGCCTATTCTTTGGTCTGTGTTATTGCTGTAGGTCTCCAGCTGTGAATGATGCCTATAAGATCTGATCTTTTCATTTGCCCTACCCCTCCCTCAGGGGTCTCCCTTCTCCCCCACGTACCTCCTTCATCATCGTTGCTTTAAAGCTCTAAATAAAATCCTGTTAGGAATTTCAGAATCAAATTACAAGGTCACGCATAATACAGATATGTTTGAATGGCAAACGTATGCATGGCTTCTAGTAAGAGATCAGGAATTATTCCTAAGGAAATTGTTTCTTGTTCTTAAAAATCAATGTACTGTAATATGTTGTGTGCGTGTGTGTAGATGAAAAGATGGAGCAGTTCAGGGTTCAGGCTATGGAATTCTGATAGCAACTACAGCCCTCAGTGGAGCTTTTCCTGCAGAAAGCTACCACGTGCCTGCCACTGGGATGCACACATCTGCTCCTTCCTGAAGTTTCCAGGGCTGCAGCTATCATCACTTCTCAAACGCATGCTAAATTTGCAGAGTAACATCTTAACTTGGAGAGGAACACAGCGCTTTGCTGTGAATCAGGCAGATCTGACTCAAAGACAGGAACACATCCTGCTTCTACTGTCACGACACAGGTATCTAAAACACTCCCCAGAATTTCTAAACAAGGTTTGCTGGTGTCTGATCAGGACAGGACTTATCAGAGGCATAGGAGCAGAGAGGGTGAGAGCACAGATTGGAGACGAGCAGAACTGAGGATGGTTGTGCTGTGTGCCTTAGGATAAATTACCTCACCTCTCTGGACCCATTCCTCGTCCATCGTAGGATTATTGTAAGGATTAATTGAAGTAATGTGTGCGAAGCATCTAGCTTGATGTCTGATCTATGGTAGGCCCTCAGCCAATTAGAACATTATATGACAGTAATATCTTGAAACATCTTGTAAGCGGTGAATTAAATTATCTGATGAAAACTTAGAAGTGTAGCGCTTTCTACTAAAAACTACATTAGGAGATTTAAAAGTCGTATACTATTGGCATTTGCAGAAATGGCAGTTTCAGTTTTAATGAGTAGTTAATAATTTTGTGGAAGCACCAACTTGATTTGCATGTATGCAGCATGTGAAAAATTTCAACCTCAGCCGTAAGGAGTACACAGGATCAGTGTGACTTCAAGTGAAATATAATTTATTCATTCAACTGGGAGAAAGTCAAGAGCCTGTACAAAACTTTATGCATTTGAAAATTTGGAGACTTCAGGAGATCTTAGGACTTCGTTTTTTTAAATGTCAAGGACCATGTCTGTCATGAGTCTTGTGGTTATTGTTGTTGTCTATTATCCATTCCCTGTATGTTGTGGTGTGTTCAATTGGCATTTATTGCATGTTTAATAGTAGCTGAAGGGTAACATTGCTTATGTCAGCTGGATCTTGACTGAAAGCACAGAATTCCAGAAAGATGTTTATTTATGCTTTATTGGCTGTGCAAAAGCATTTGGCTGTGTGGATCATGACATGCTATGGACAACATTGCGTAAAGTGAGTATTCCAGAACACTTCTTTGTGTTCATGAAGAGTCTGTACAATCGAACAGACCAAGGGGACACTGAATGGTTTAAAATCAGGAAAGGTGTATGCCAGGGTTGGATCCTTTCACTATGCTTATTCAATCTGTATGTTGAGCAAATGATCTGAGAAACTGGATTATATGAAGAAGAGCGTGGCATCCAGGATTGGAGGAAGAATCACTGACAGCCTGAAATTGTCAAATGACATAGTCTTGCTGACTGAAAATGAAGAGGTCTGGAAATACTGATGAAGATAAAAAGCCACAGCCTTCAGTATGGATTGCACCTCAGTGGAAAGAAAGCAAAAATCCTCACAACTGAGTTAGTGAATAACATCATGATTAATGAAGAAAAGATTGAAGCATTTGATGATTTCAATTTGCTTGGATCTACAATCAATGCTCATGGAAACAGCAGTCAAGAAATCAAATGACATATTGCATTAGGCAAATCTGCTGCATAAGACGTCTTTAAAGTGTTTAAGAGTTAAGATCTCAGTTTGAAGACTAAGTTGCACCTTACCCAAGCCATGATATTTTCAGTTGGCTCATATGTGTATGAAAGCTGAACTCATATGAATATAAAAGTTGGACAATGAATAAAAGAAGCCTTGGGGAAAAAAATCACTGCACTTGAAGTATGGTATTGGAGAAGAATACGGAAAGTACCATGGATTGCCAAAAGAACAAACAAATCTGTGTTGATCAAAGTGGAGCCAGAATGTGCCTTTGAAGCTAGGATGGCAAAACTTCTTTCATGCTATGGACATGTTATCAAGAGAGACCAGTTCCTGGAGAAAGACATCATACTTGGAAAAGTTGAAGATCAGTGAAAAAGAGGAAGACCATCCCAACGAGATGGACTGATGCAGTGGCAGCACTCAGGGACTCAAACAGAACCACAATTGTGAGGGTGGCACAGGGCTGGCCAGTGTTTCCTTCTGTAGTCCATAGGGTCTCTATGAGTCGAAACCAACTCAATGGCACCTAACAACAACAACAACAAAGGGTAAAGAAAATACCTAAAAAGTTAGCCACACACAAAGAAAAGATTTTAATGTTTTGTGTTGTTTAAAGAGTGAGTAACTAACTAACAATGCCCCCTAGGCAGCCGCAGTAGGTTCCACCATAGCAATAATCATGTAGATAGTGCAGGAGAGAGCAGTGTTTCATTCTATTGTAGGTAGGGTTGCTATGAGTCATCGGCAATTAACAACATAACAACAAAACATACACCATATTCTATCACCACACAGATGAAGATGGTTGAGTAGCTATGTTCCAGACATTGCAAAGAGGTCAGATCCCACTAAGACTCCTGCTGTTGAATCAGTTCCAACTCAGCAACCCTAGAGGACAGAGTAGAACTGCCCAGGAGGGTCTCCATCTTTATGGAAGTGAAGTGACACATCCCACATCGTTCTCCCTCAGAGAAGCTGGTGGGTTCGCACCACAGACCTTTTAGTCAACAGTCCAGCACTTTAGCTATTGTGCCACCAAGGATCCGTTTTGCTTAGGAATAGATTGATCTAGCTCATACCAGAAAGAAAAAAAGTCATGATCTTACTAAAAATAATATTAAAGTTTTTCCAAAAGTTTTGAATTGCCTTATTACCCTGTGCTAGAGCTTGGTAATAAGCTCCTTGGGGCGCCCTTAACTGATGTTTCTGAGACCCACCAGGAGGTTGGAATTCCTTCTAAAATGATCCTTTTCTTCCATGAGCATTTAAGAATGACTTTTAACTGCTCATGTCTGACTCCCCTCCAGAGACTCAACGTTACCCTCTGACCAAGTTCAAAGAAGCTATATGTTTGTGTGTGTGTGAATGAAACTACTATCTCTGGACTCCACCTAGGGCTACTAAATCAGAAATTGTAGAAGGGGGACAAGAACTTTGCACAGATCCCAGGTAACTGATCACATTAAAGATTTAAAAAATCACTGATCTAGAAAATTGAACCTCTAACTAGACATCAAAAGTTCATTAGTAGAGGCTCTTTATTCTAGAAATCAGTTCTGGAAGTGTTTTCTACCTTATTTAGATTCTATTGGTTGAAATATCTAACGTATTAGTGTTGTGGGTCATTTATCAAATACATTAAATAAGCACATCAAATTCATCCATGTGTTCATCTGCTGATAACATGAAAAGAGAATAACCATGTGAAAATGGATTCCAGTGAATCGCCTGTCTTGACCAAAACATATCAAAATGACCAAAATGAGCCTCTAAAATAATTTAAGTATCTGCAAGCTAAGGTTCTAACTCATTTTCAAGTCTTGGACAATAGTTTCTTCTCCAGTAGTTAGTGGAGGAACCCGTTCATACTTTAAGCTGGAGGAGGTGCTTTAATGGGTGGTAGCTATTTGAAAACTTTGGAAAGTTAAAACTTCCACTATGAAAATATTTAGCACTTTGGATTCACTTACAAGTCAAAATATGTGACTTTGGCGCCTCTGGGTTTCAGCTTCAATATTCTTTTTTGTAAAACAAGGATTTGGTCTGGAGGTTGTAGTTCTAATGTACATTGTAGCACCATGATCTTCTTCATGTGTTCTTTAATGATTCTCAGCACAGATTCCCTGGAAACTTGTAGTTGTTAAGTGCCATTGAGATGGTTCTGACTCATAGTATTCCAGGATAGGATTTCTGAGGAGTGACTGATGGGTTTGAACTACCAACGTTGCAGTTCAAACTAACCTTGCAGTCCAGTGCTTATTCTACAGAACCATACCAGAACTCTCCCTGTAACCTTTGAATTCTCAAAATGCATAATAAGGAGTAGATGGCCCACAAGCCATTTCCAGTAGTTTAAGATAACCAAAAGAAACCACATTTACTCAAGCAAGCCGTATGCAGGCACAAATTTCAAGAGTCTGCTTTAGAGTGTAATTGCATAAAGTCAGTGTTGTTGAGAGCTCTTTTGAGCGTTCATTCATTCCATACAATCCCTGAAGGAAAAGGAGGACAGCTGTAATGTGGTGTGTATATTAGGATACTCTGGGAGTGTATCAAGACTTAAAGTAGTAGGGAGAGGCTGCCAAAAGAAACTTTGTTTAGAAAATAATACACAAACTCAACCATGAGGGATACATAGAACTTCACCCCCAATCCGAACTATGCAATCTTGCACACATTCTTTGTCTTCTGTAAGATGGTCATAATCATAAAGCTTGAACCACAAGGCTGGCGTTTCAAGTAAGTCTTCATTATTAATAATAGTATCGTCACTTTGATTCCCAAGCTTTTTGGTTCTGCCCAATTTCATGCAAACTAGGGATAGGACAAATAATAGAGTTTCTGTAATTTGCTTTTAGTTAAGTGTCACTGAGTCAACCCTTGACAAAGTAAGGAAATGCTGTCCTGCCCTGCCCTGTCCCATTGCTCTGATCTGCAGGACAGTTGTGATCTATAGGGTTGTCAATGACTGATTTGCAGAAGTTGCCTTTCTTCCTAGACTTTTCTTCCTACTCTGTCTTCACTGAAACTTGATTGGCATCATAGCAACACCCAAACCTCCGTTGACAGATGGGCGGTGGTTATACATAACGTTTATTGGCCAGGAATCAAACCTGGGTCTCCTACATGGAAAACAAGAATTATACTACAAAACCTCCACATTCTCATTTGAACTTACTGTTTGTTTGGTTTGTGGTGTCGAGTGGATTCCAACTCATAATGATCCTATAGGATGGGTTACAACGCTCCGGAGATGAAATGGCCGCTGGATTTGAACCACTGACCTGTTAGTTTGCAGCTGGGGGCCTAACTACTGCACCATCAAGTACCTTGCTAGCTAATGTTGCTTAAAGTCTAAAGGAAGGAAAGATCTCTTGGCCATGGACATTATCAAGACTCTGCTGGGAGAGGGGGTCCTCTGTGTCAGCAGAGGCTTGGTAGTTTTAGCCACATGCCTCTTCGTTATAGATGGCATCTAGTTGTCCTCCTTCCACCTCCTCCAAAATGCTTTCTACTGTCTTTGCCATTCCTCTGATACATGAACTGCCGCAATGGTTTGCTATAAGGATAAAATATGATCTTCAGTGTGAAACTGCTTCATAACTCCAAAAGCACTAACTATCCTTATTTCTACTGGTCTCGGTAGAGTGACACCTTGCAACCAGCTTGTCTTCCTCTGCTTCTCTCTGTCTCTCCCAGCCCCCCCTCCTTCCGTGTCTCTCTCACTCACCCACTCACTCGCTCACACACACACACACACACACACACACACACACACACACACACACAGCTTAGCAGAAGCACAAGACATACAGCAGAAGAGAGGCTTGTACTAGAGTCTTTATGGAGGAAGAATTATTTCCTTCTGAGTAATTGCACCATAGTGGCATACGTTGGCATAGGCCAGGGGATGAACAGTGTACTTCAGCTCCTGGTACCACAGCTTGCCTTAAATAGGAAGAAACATTTATATGTAATAACAGCAATACAGAAGCAATCAGACTGAGGCTCAGTAAAGAGTTTCTGTGTTTTTTCAGAAGGACACAAATCACACTAAGAGATTTCAGACTTTGGAGAGTAGAAGGGCCAGGGATTTCATAGGATCTGACTCTCTTGGGTGGGACTCTGATGAAAGTCACCTGAATCTTTTGGGGGACCCACAAGGACATGTCCCTATGTGCAGTCAGCTGTCTCATGTTCACTGAGTAGGATGCTTGGGAGTCACGAAGCTTTCTCAAACACATGCGTTCTCTCTTCTACCCATTCTCCTTTCTCCCAAGAGGGACATAGGAAAAAATTAGATTCACAGACCACCTTTCCATACAGCATAGCATAATGAGGTAGACAGAAGGGATGCTAAGATTGCTCTGCTATTTTGGAAACAACAAAGCAAAACATAAAAACCATAATATAGTACCTCCAATGATGTATTTCTTGTAGTCTAAAATGCTAAGACATGAAATATAGGTATGTCAAGATCTGGGTTAAAGGGATCATTGTAGAGAACTTCAGGTCTTCAAGGAAGCTCAGCAGTTTCATTCAGGTGGCGTGCTGAAAATGTATTTGATTTGAACCTTAACAGTCTAGCCTCTGCTGTTCTACAATCTAGGACATGAATGCATTAGCACTTGGACTTGGGCTTGAATTGCAAATTTGATTTTTGTTGTTCATATTTTAAAAGCTACACCAGATGCTTGGATAACATTATGGCTTTGCCGGCTAGGGAACGGAAATATTACCATTCTACCTACTTGTATGTGGAAGATCTAGGAGCAGTGGAGACTACATGTATCACTAATCTTTCAAAGTAATAATAGTTCAGGGTTAGCATGAGCTTACTGGTGTAGGCATGAAGCTAGAGGTTTTCTGTATTCTTTTATTTAACTGCATCCCCACAGTCACACTCTGAACTGTTGTTGTTGTTGTTAAGTGCCATCTAGTCAGTTCCAACTCATAGTGACCTTAACAGGGTTTCTGAGGAGCTACTGGTGAGTTGGAATTAACCTTGTGGTTAGTCCAAACTGACCTTGCAGTCCTGCACTTACCCCACAGCACCACAGTATTATTACTTATTTTACAGATAAAAAAGTTAAAGTTGGGGAGAGGTTAAATAAATGCACTCAGCAAGGACGAGGGGCTCTCGTTTTTCCACAAACTTTTTGAAGAAATTTTTGAAGCCCTTTGTATTTATTGCATGCCTATTGTGATCTATGGGAGTTCTGGTATGGTGCTGTGGGATAAAGCACTGTATCGCAAAGTCGATTTGAACCATGAGGTCAGCAGTTCAAACTCACCAGCAACTCCTTGGAAACCCTATACAGGGTTGCTATGAGTCAAAACCAACTCATCGGCACTTAACAACAACAACAACAATTGTGATCTATTGGAGTCCTGGTATGGTGCTGTAGGATAAGCACTTGACTGCAAACCATAAGGCTGATGGTTCATACCCACTTTTCAGAAACCTAATACAGCGTCACTATGAATCAGAACCAACTTGATGGCACTTGGCAACAACAGGGTCCCACTGGTGACCCTGCCTTCATGTGACTTTCCATAATGGTGAGGTAGACAGAAGGGATCTAAAATCGAAATATCTCAGTGCTGCTATACCACCTATACCACACGTGGGTAGATTTAAAGGACATAACATGATTTTCTCGACCTTTAGGAAGGTGGAAGTCCAAATTCTAAGGAAAAGCCCTCTTTTTCTTTTTTAGCTCCTCCTGAGGATCACTTTGTGATCCTCACATGTATTTTTCTGTCTTCCCTAGTTTGTGCTTGCTTGTCTCTGGGTCTGATCTGCTCTTTTTATATCTCACAAGTGATTAGGTTTCAAATCCATCTTAACTGATATGGACTTATTAGCATAACAGAAAGCCTACTCCTAGATAGGATTACATCCATAGCTATAGATGTTAGGATTCCAATCCATTTTTGGGGGGAGGGAGAACACAGTTAAATCCGTAACAGTAAGGCAACAGTTCTACAAAGCACCTATTAGGTGGGTCTCCTGGTGTGGTGCTGTAGGATCAGTACTGGTCCTTCTAACTCTGGGCATGTGCTCCTGTTTTTATATTACTATACAACGTTGTCTAACGCAGTTCAGGAGCCTCTAGCAAGTGACTGCAGTACCAGATTTGGTATTGTAATTAAAATGATAAGATGTAGGAGCAGGGGTTAAACGAGATTTTTACTCAAGAACTCTTTCTACTCTGCTTTACTTTTAAAATGAAATTCTCTGTGTATGAAAAAGCACCTAACAAAAAAGTGGCACTTCTTTGAATTCACTATCTCATCCCAAATTGGTTTTATTATACATGGGGCTTCTTTAGAGACTTGGCAGTTCTAGGTATGAGTGCAGGTCTAGGAGTCAGAGAGAATCCAATTTCATTGATTCTGTGATATACGGTCAGTTTGCCAATGGTAGAAGAGTGCCAAATGGAAGTTATAGGGCTAGGCCTGTGCTGAATTCTGCCTTCTGCCTTCAACTGTGTAAAGTTACTGAAACCCTACTGAAAATCTAATGCAATCTAGTTTTCCCTTTGCTGTTCAGCAAACATTTCCCTAGTGCCTACTCTATGCCAAGCACTTTCACCAAAGTCCCATGCAATGGTCCTTTTTGGTAGAAAGAAATGGGACAGATAGATGAATTGCTATAGTTAATAGATTCATAGATTAACAAGGTCTTTCTTAACTGGACTTCCTAAACATTGTTGTTAAATGCCATTGAGTCGATTCCAACTCATAGCGACCCTCTACAGGGTTTCTGAGAAGCAGCTGGTAGGTTTGAACCACCGACCTTGTGGTTTTCAGTCCAATGCTTATCTTACAGTGCCTCACTTATTAAATGAGTTCCATTAATTGGGCATAACACTCTCTAGAGCATGAGTAACCATTCCCATTACTAAGAACATAAAGTGTCAAAGTCAGGAAGTCTTATGGTCAATGGGGCTGCCTCCTGCTCTGACATGAACTCATCTTTTTCAGTCACTATGAATTAAGCAACAGATTCAATTTGCAGATATTTATTGATCACTGCTATGAACCAGGACACCAGGGAATAGTCCTGTAGAAACACAGTATGCAAGTCAGCAATGATCCCTACCTTTTTGGAGTGTGCTAAACGGGCATTTGGAGTCCATGTGTGCTGCTGTTCTGGACTGAAAGGTCAGTTTGAACCTCAAGGTCAGTGGTTCAAACTCACCAGCCGCTCTTCAAACCCTGCACAGGGTCGTTTTGAGTCAGAACCAACTCGACAATACTTACCAACAACAACAACCAGGCATTAGAAGTCCTGGTATGGTGTGCTGTAGTATAAGCACTGGATAGCTAGCCACAAGGTCAATGGTTCAAACCCATCAGCCACTCCTTGGAAACCCTATACAGGGTCACTATGAGTCAGAATGGATCCGATGGCACTTAACAACAATAAACATGTTTAGCAATTGCCCCTCAAGTATGACAAAAGCTATGATAAGGATGTATAGGTTGTTTGGAAATACATATTCTAGGATATCCAACCCAGTACAGGTAGTTCAAGAACAGTGGAGTTCAGAGTGGGGAAGGCATGTAAGAGAAGACTTCCTAGAGGAACTGAAACTTAAGCTCTGACCTGAAAAATGAGTAGTAATTAACCAGGAGAAGGATAGGGAGGGGTTAAGAGTATGTTCCAAGAAAAGAAAACAACATCTACAAAGCCCCTGAGGCAGCAGGAAGGATGACACATATAAGGAACTGAGTTTCAGGAGAGTTCATAGAACATGGGGATAAGAAGGTGTTGCTGCGAAGAGGCATATGGAGGAGTCAGGTGAAGAAGGCCCAGCTTGAATTTTACTATAAAGACAGTTGAAATCATAGCATGGTCATAAATGGGAAGGGAAGGACAATATATGTTGATGAAAAGCTGACAGTGTAGAAAGTAGTTGGCTAATAGCAAAACCATGAGTAGTCAAGAGGGAAAGGCATGGAGGGATACATGGAGATAACCAAGGAGACCAGTTAGGAAGCTGTTAAAAACAGTTTAGCAAGGATTGTGGTGCTGTGGGTTCATAAGCTGGACTGCAAAGTTGGTTTGAATCACAAAGTTAGCGGTTCTAGCTTACCAGCCACTCCTTGGAAACCGTATCCAGGATCACTATGGGTCGAAACCAACTCGACAGCACTTAACAACAACAACAACAGTGGCAGTGAGGATGGAGATAGTTTTTATTGTTGTTACTTGCCGTCAAGTCTGTTCCTAGCCCTAGTGACCCTGTATATGGTTTCCAAGGAACTGCAGCTGGGTTTGAACTGCCGACCATGTCTTTCAAGTTGACTTTGCAATCCTGTGCTTTATCCTACAGTGCTAAACCAGGAGAAAGATGAGTGGGTTTCACTAAGTGATATTTTGGAGGTACAATCCATGGGATTTGGGAATTGATATTGTGGAATTTTTCAAGAAAAATGCTCCTTTTCTTTCTTTTTTTTCCCCCATTTTGTTAACAATTGGATAACTGGGTAAACACTGAGGTGGTGAGCACTGAAGGAAGATCATGTTTGAGTAGTAAAAGATGATCGTTCAGCGTTGAGATAGAACGTTCTCTAGGTGTCTGTGAAATACCCAAGAAGATAACCTTGGTGTTAGTAAGGTCAGCAGAGAAGATTGGATCTGCTACGTTGTTTTGAGGTTATCAGCCTAGAGAAGATATTTGAAGCTGTCGGAAAGAAGTCATCTAGGCTAATGTGTTGAGTAAGGAGATCTGGTGATGTAGTGGGTTATGCATTGGGCTGTGAACTGTGAGATCAGCAGTTCAAATCCACCAGCTGCTCTGCAGGAAACAGATGAGGTTTATGCTCTTGTCAGGATTTACTGCTTTGGAAACCCTATACAGGGTCACTATGAGTCAGAACCGACTCAGTGGCATATGGCCACCAGCATAAGTAGCATGCAGGGGGGCGTCTAAGAAAGAACATGGAGGAAACCTGTCATGTAAGAGGAACAAAGTGGTACACATGAAACACCAAAAAAGAGCAACTGGAGAAAAAGGAGGAAATCCAGAAGAAGCCAGTAGAAGGGTATTTTAGAAGAGAGTGTGGTATTGTCTAAAAAGGTGTTGAGAGGTCAAGTAAACACAATAGTTTTGTTAAAGGAACTGAAACAAAGTTTTGGTTGACATTTAATATTACTATACTCGTCATTTCGATGCTTTCAGTAAATGTGTTAAATTCCACATTGTAAACATTCCTCATTTTTGAAATTATGGTCTTTAAAATATTGCTGATTTAATTCCTTGGTATTCTCAATTAAGATGTGAAAAGAGTTTAAAATAGGTATTAACATCTTCCTTCAATATGATTCATTTGGGTCCAAGTTTCATGTCTAGCACTCATTTGGAAAAAAACATCAGGTTATTTTTCTCTGCGAGAAGAGTACTTGCCCTTAACTGTCTCCTTTCCTTTGTTCTTTTGTTTTCTGTGTCTTAGCCCTGTGTGATTTCCCTTTCCCATGGAATTTGCATTGAAATCTTGACTGATTTTTAAATTAGAAATACCATTTCTTACCTGTGTGTTTAACCCATCAAGAAACCTAGTTCATAGCAATGCACATCGGGATGCTTAAAGAGTAAACGTGACTTAGAGGTATAGTTATCTTTCTTCCTTTGTCTTTTGCAGCTACAAGAGACTGTGAAAAGGAAGTTGGAAGGAGCCCGATCACCTCTTAATGGAGACCAGCAGAATGGTGCTTGTGATGGGAGTTTTTCTCCAACTAGTAAGCGAATCCGAAAGGACATTCCTGCTGGAATGGAAACCATCAACAGTTTGCCCAACAACATGCCACTGCCTTCAGCTTCTCCTCTTCACCAACTTGACCTGAAACCTTCTTTGTCCTTGCAGAACAGTGGAACTCACACTCCTGGGCTTCTAGAGGATCTGGGTAAGAATGGTAGACTCCCAGAGATTAAACTTCCTGTAAATGGCTGCAGTGACTTGGAAGATAGTTTCCCCATCTTGCAGAGCAAGGACCTCAAACAAGAACCTCTAGATGACCCTACTTGCATAGACACATCAGAAACATCTCTTTCAAACCAGAACAAACTGTTCTCAGACATTAACCTGAATGATCAGGAGTGGCAAGAATTAATAGATGAACTGGCTAACACAGTTCCTGAAGATGACATACAGGACTTGTTCAACGAAGACTTTGAAGAGAAGAAGGAGCCAGAGTTCTCTCGGCCAGCTACTGAGACGCCACTGTCCCAGGACAGTGTAAGTGTGAAGAGTGACCCCTCCCACTCTCCTTTTGCACATGTCTCCATGGGATCTCCCCAAACAAGGCCTTCATCTTCTGGTCCTCCTTTTTCTGCTGTCTCTACGGCTCCTAGTTTACCATCTGTTGCCAACACTCCCGCAGCTCCAAACCCCACCAGCTCACCAGCAAACTGTGCCGTCCATTCCCCTCAAACTCCAAACCAAGCCCACACTCCAGGCCAAGCCCCACCACGGCCTGGAAGCGGCTATCTTCTAAATCCAGCGGCAGTGACGGTGGCAGGTTCGGGATCGGGTTCTGTGGCTGTACCCAGCTCCGACATGTCTCCAGCCGAGCAGCTCAAGCAGATGGCTGCACAGCAACAGCAAAGGGCCAAACTTATGCAGCAGAAGCAGCAGCAGCAGCAGCAGCAGCAGCAGCAGCAGCAGCAGCAGCAGCAGCAACACTCAAATCAGACTTCAAGTTGGTCTCCCTTAGGGCCTCCATCCAGTCCATATGGAGCGGCCTTTACTGCAGAAAAACCAAATAGCCCAATGATGTACCCTCAAGCCTTTAACAACCAAAACCCTATAGTGCCTTCAATGGCAAACAACCTGCAGAAGACGACAATGAATAACTACCTCCCTCAGAATCACATGAATATGCTCAATCAGCAGCCAAGTAACTTGGGTACAAACTCTTTAAACAAACAGCACAATATTCTTACTTATGGCAACACTAAGCCTCTGACCCATTTTAATGCAGACTTGAGTCAGAGAATGACACCACCAATGGCCAACCCCAACAAAAACCCCTTGATGCCCTATCTCCAGCAGCAGCAACAGCAACAACAGCAACAGCCTCCCCCACCACACCTCCAGGCTCCCAGGGCACACCTGAGCGAGGACCAGAAACGCATGCTGCTCATGAAACAGAAAGGAGTGATGAATCAGCCCATGGCTTACGCCGCCCTCCCACCCCATGGTCAGGTAAGTACAAAAGTGAGACACACTTCTAACAGTTCTGGTGATGGTTTTCAAACAGCCAGCATGGGATGCTCACCACGCTTCAACTGTATCTGACCTCACCTGTTGCCGTGGAATCCATTTGGCTTGATAGCGACCCTACAGAGCAGAATAGAACCGACCCATCGTGTTTCCAATGTTTGTCTCACAGAGACAAACATTGTGAATTAAAACCGCTGACCTTTTGATTTAACGATTGAGCCGCCAAGGCTCCTACTTCAGCTGTGTTGTTGTTGTTGTTAAAGTACCATCGAGTCGGTTCTGACCCATAGCACTCCTGTGTAGGGTTTTCAAGGAGCGACTGTTGAGCTTCACCAGACGACCTTTTGGTTCAAACCGACTTTACAGTCCAGCACGTTAACCCACAGCGCCACATCAGGCCTCCTTCACAGTGTTACAGCAGTTTCATTACCTGCAGAAATCCTCCATATGCATCAGGGGTGGGGAACATCCAGCCCGCGGGCCATATAAGACCCGTGAAATCATTTGGTCTGGCCCTGCCAAGGCAACCACAGTTCCAGCCATCACATTAGGAGTGAGTCAGAAACCCTGCCTATGCAGGGTCACTGTGAGTTGGAATTGAGCAATTAAATGCTTGAATAAATAGAGGTGGCTGATTTTTAAGTTGATGTTTTGTATGGTCCATGAGTGATGTTATAGCTATCCAAATGGCCCTTGGCAGAAAAAAAGGTTCCCCACCTCTGTATACGTCTTCATGTCACACATGACTCCTTTGATTTCTTCCTTTCTTTCAGTGATGAGGTGTGGCACTTAACAGTATTCCCCAGCATTTGAAAGCCTCAGGATCAAACTTCTTTTATTTCTGGCAGCAGTTAAGAAACCAACAATTATGAGGGGGCTTCAAAGGGTTGGTGGAAAAAAATTCCATCATCTTTTCATTCCATTTTTCCATGTACTTTCCAAAGCCTCCTAGTACATAAAACTCTCACTCTGAGGAAGGTGGCTACAAGAGGTCTCCCTGCAAAGCCTAGTGTCCCCTCTGTAATGTGTGCAATCCTGGACTCTAGACTCGGGATAGTGGGAAGACGAGAACATTTAGAGAACATTTAGAGACATCTAGTCCTGCTGTGGCACTGTATGTTAATGCGCCAGGCTGCAAAGCCATTTGAACTGTAAGGTTGGTGGTTCAAGCTCACCAGCAGCTCTCTGGAAACCCTATACAGGATTGCTATGGGTCAGAACTGACTTGATGGCGCTTAACAACAACAGCAACCACCATTTTATAGGGTGCTGAAAATCCGTCGTATATCTGACTTAAATTATGAATAATTCAAAATGTCTGTACTTGACATTTGAATGTGGGAGAGTTTTGTATGTTTTTAAATGAATGTGTAGGATAGATTTGTTTTGTTTTGTTTTCTTTGTGTGTGTATGTGTGTTAAAACTGTCTAATATTTAACCATTTGTTGTTGGTCTGGAGCAGCTGGAGGTTGCTTCAACATAGTTATTTAGAATTGGCGTAAACACCCTTGCTCAGCCAGCTCTGATTCAGAACAGTTTGATGATGACTATATCTTTGTGCCGTATTAAAGTCCATTCTTTCGAACTGTCTTCCTTCATGCTATCTGGCTTTAAGGGCATGGGGCTGTCTGGGATGTATGGTAACAGTTAGGAGTGATTACTCATTGACAAGCATTCTGCTCACCTCAACCTCAGCAGTAGGAAACAGCCAATGTTCTTTTAATGTAACCCTTGGTGGACTCTGAAGGAAAGAGGGCATAGAGGAAATGCACTGTCAGAATGACCTTTTGCCTACATGGATTAATTCATGAGGGATTGCTTTCCTGCCAATTTCTAGTCTGTGCCTCAGCCCTCTTGGAAAACAGATGTTGGCATGCTTGTTGGAGATTTTGCAGAAAAGTCTTTGCTTTAGGGAGACCATCATGTCCAAACCGGTTCTAACTTGTGCTTGGCTATATGTCTACAGTTGGATGGATTAGAAGCACTGGGAAGGGGTGCTGGCAGATCTTGCATTACTGGGTGGTTGTTTGCATTTTCTGTTTCCTGGTGTGCCTCGCCCCCTCCCCTCTCAACCCCACACACAGTCAGCTCCCACACTTGATGGAGGATACATGGCCAGACAGGGTCCTGGCCTGCAGAGTCAGCTCTGTGCTCTGTGGCTTGCTTCTTGTCCTTCACAGCCTTCCAAACCCCAAATCTCACTGTGGTTTCTTGTCTGCACATGCCAGTCAGTTCTAATGAAATTCTCTCTGGATAAATGAAAATACAACACGGTTTATACACGAACTAGAATCTAGTAGCTGATAGTGGGGGCAGGGGAGATCACTGAAATGTGAACTTTATGTTTGATCGTGGTTTAATTTTAAAACATACCATTGGAAAATGCAACATCACGACACTCAGTAGTACGTTTAGAAACAGACAAGAATATAAGCAATGGACAGGGCTGTTGGTGATAATCCAGGTTGCCAGCTGTAGGATGGACTGTTGTTAATGTGAGTTGCCCTGCCACCGTCACTGTTTTAACACCAGCCACAGTAAAGGATTTCCTTGGAGCAGGACCAAAAATGATTCATTCCAACCACAGACTCTGCAGACATGTGGCTATAATGATGCACCTACCTTCCCACCCCACCCTCACTAAATGTCTCTTGAAATTTGCTAACTGGGATGAAGCCCCTGTCTTTGCTGGAACATGAATTCTAAGGTACTTATTTTAGGTCTTTGTGCTTGCCTTGCCTAACTATGAGTAACTGAAACCTTTAGCAGAGAGGTCATGTACTGAACGGACTCAGTCAGGTGAAGAAGCAAGCAGGATGGTTCTCTGGTGTAAACTTTCCATCTCACAAAGTGCATTTGGGGTGAACAGCATCTTCCTTTGCGAAGCTTCATTAGAATAATCAGGTCTTAATTCCATAAAGAACAATCACCAAAAAGCACATTTTTAAATGAAATTTTAACTCACCACTGTTTGAAACAAGCTACAAACTACGTATATAAACATGTGCATATCTTTCTGCAAACATACCATTTAATTTATTTCATGTTTTCAACTGATTGTGGAGCAGTATTTACTTAGCTGTCAGAATAGTTCATTACACTATATGCAGGTACATTGCACAGATACTAGCACAAATTACAGACAGGAGATATACATGTAATTATAGCTGTTGATGTTACGTGCCGTCGAGTCAATTCCTACTCATGGTGACCCTGTACAGGGTTTCCTAGTAACATCTGGTGGGTTTGAACTGATGACCTTGTGTGTGCACTCCAGTGCATAGATTGTTATTGTTGCTAAGTACCCTCGAGTTGGTTTTGACTATAACAACCCTGTAAAGGGTGTCCGAGGAGCAGCTGGTGAGTTTGAACTGCTGATCTTGTGGGTCAAACCAATTTTGCCATCCAGCTCATTGGTGTAGTTAAAATTTGTATACTGCTATTGCTAGTGAAAATTCACTTTATTTTTAGTAGGCCACAAAAGCTCATGGTCAATAGTTTTTCATGAATGACTCAACCACTAAAGCCAATCATAATAGAGCACTGTTATTATGAACCACAAGTTCAAGCCTACCAGTCGCTCTTTGGGAGAAAGATGAGGCTTTCTGTTCTCATAAATTATGTGCAACCTATAAAGAGTTGCTATGAGTCAGAACCGACTCAACAGCACTTAACAACAGCAACAACAACAATCTTTATAGAAGTAGAATGCCAGGTTTTTCTTCAACAGAGCCACTGGGTGAGTTCAAACTATCAACCTTTCAGTAAACAGCCTAGCACTTAACCAAAGTTTGAGCCACCAAGACTCCTTGGAAGAAAATTGTCATAGTATATATCATTGTTGTGACAAAGTAAGCCCCAGAAGGTTTCTTAAACTGTAATCTTTACGGGAGCAAATCACGAGGTCTGTTTCCCTCAGAGCCGTCGATGTCTTTGAACAGCCAGCCTTTCAGGTTGAGTGCCTAACTGTGGTGATATCAGAGTCCTGAACAGAATTATTTCATGATAATTATTTTATACCGTTGTTTTCTAACTTTGGACATTTGTAGAAAATGCTATTTTTCTCAGAACAGAATAAAAGTTCCTGGATATTTTAAAAATGGAGAAAATAGAAACAAAAACAAAAATTTAAATGATTTGTCTAGTCATTCCACTTCTCAGAATTTACTTACTATTCCTTGTAACCATAGAGTTGTACAAAGATATAATGAAAAATTATAACTATAATAAGAATTTGGTAAAATAATATATATGAAAATCATTACATAAAACAATGATGGATCACATGGGAATTCATGGCATGAGTGTAATAAGCAGATCATAAAACAGTTTGTATGTTATGATCCAATTTGTCCATTTTATGTGTAGAAAAATACTGAGTCACCCAAATGTTAGGAATGGCATTTCTACTTGTTAAAATTATACCAGTCCAGTATGCTTTACTGGATTTTCTAAACTTCCTGTTATAGTTTGTATGAATTCTATAATCAGTAAAAATGCAAAATGCTTTTTAAAGGAAGGGAAATGGTCTTTTTTTTTTTTTTTTTAAGTTAAAAACAAATCCTTAGTTGACCCCCATATGCTGGTTGGATTGAGGTGAGACCATTAAATTCTACTCTTAGTTATGAATCCCCACTTCAGGAGATAGTTCTAAAGCCCTCTCTCCTTATTCTCTCTCTTGAGTAGAATTACTGTCGTAGGGTTCTTCATTGGCTGATTTTCAGAAGTAGATCAGCATGCCTTCCTTCCAATACCTACTCTCATTCCTTTTCCCTCTCCACATCCCCTCTTCACTTCTTACTGTCTTCTTTAAATTCATGTAAAACTTTGGCTAAAATAATAACAAGAGCATCAGTAAGATCTCTACCACTGGAAATATTTTTCTCTTTATTTTTTTAAATTTGTATTCTATGATGAAATAACCAGAGCTGACCTTAGTCATGCCTGCCTGTTGCCTTTTCTAATCTTGCATTGCTCTAGAGCTGGAATCTCTCTGTCTCACCCTCTCTCTCTCTCTCTCTCTCTCTCACACACACACACACACACACACACACACACACACACCACATGCATGCACGTGCACGTTCCCTCTCTGTCAAATGCATTCTTTCTGTCCCTCAGCTAATTTTTGCATAGTACCTAACATGTGTCTGAAACATAAGGCAGTTTAATAAATCATTTGATAGATTATTAAAGTTTGGGCCCAAAATATGTTTCCAGTTGATGATCAGCTCCAATGGAGAGGGCATTAGCACAAATAACACAGAGCTGCTTTTGAGATCAAATAGAAGAACTGGGAAGGCAAGTTGAAAAAGAATCCTTTGATAGGAGGTGATTATCTTGAACCAGTTGGACAACAATGAGATTACTGGGGCTGCAAACTCAATCTCAGTCTGATAAACAAAAAACAATGGAGTGACTATGAAAGAAGTAAACCCAAGGCAAATGACTGTTTGGTGGTCAAGAAAGGTCACAGGGCTACCCAGAGCACAAGAATAATTCCTGTGTGGAACAGTGCAAAATGAGTAACTTCAAAAATGTGTTGCTAATTTTTCATCATTGCAATTATAGGGCTAGCGTCATATTACTTTATTTTGTACATGTTTATTTTCCATGAGTGACCTCATGTACAAGTAAGTACATGTATGATCATATCATACACAATGTTTTCTGGCTTCAATTTTATTTTACCAAAATTTGTTAAGGACCTTCTCAGGCATATTATTGTAAGTTTTTCAGCCATAAAATCTGAACAGAAAAACAGGACTTTCATATTCACAGTCATCATGAAAATCCCTTTGAAGATACATTTTCCTTAATGCTAAAAACTCAGAGCCCCTTTGTTTAGTTCCCTTTAAACTACACACTGTTTATTTTATCCAAATAATGAGAAAGTAACATTACTGTAAGGTTTATGATGAGACACAGCAGTTCTCTGCTTCATCCCCTTTGCTCTGAATTTCTGTTTCCCTAAGGCAACCATTTTAATTGATTTTGTTCTCCTTATTCATTTCCATATACTACTGTTTCTCATTTTTTTTGATTATTTGAATCTATAGATACATCCCTCCCTCATCCCACAATCTTTATCTCTTCCCTGTACTTTTAGTACAATGTTGTTGAGTGCTGTTGAGTTGATTAGGACCCATAGCGACCCTGTATAGGGTTTCCAAGGAGCAGCTGGTAAGCTTGAACCACCAACCTTGCGGTTCAAAAGGCTTTGCAGTCTGGCGCATTCACCCACAGCGCCACACCAGGATTCCCTTACAATAGAGGGGAATATATCACAAATTATGTTCTTTAAAGTATTTTGTGGTTGTTATTGTTAAGTGCCATTGAGTCACTTCTAATTTATAGGGACCCTAGAGCTCTGGTAGCGTTGTGGTTATGAATCGGGCTGCGAACCGCAAGGTCAGCAGTTCCATGGGAGAAAGCTGTTCCATGGGAGAAAGAGGAGGCTATCTGCTTCCGTAAAGATTTACAGCCTCGGAAACCCTGTACAGGGTCGCTATGAGTCGGAATCGACTCCACGGCACATAACAACAACAACAACATACGGTGTGTACATGTTTTTAAGTTTTCATTGTGAATTGAGTGATAGTTTACATGGGAGAACATTAGCTTTGCATTCATCCTATCTTACTTTGTTTTGTTTCATTGCAATGATTACAGTCCCTTCCATGCATCATCATTTAACTGCATTTGCTTCCATTCCCTCTGTTTGCTTTTACTTTTTTGGATGTACACCAAAGCACTCAGGAATATATAACCATTCAAACAACCAAAGAGCATACCCTGCAAGCCTGCCCCCGGCTGCCAGCCCCTCTACCTCCCTGAGTCCAGAGTCCTCAGCTGCTCCATCTCTCCACATCATCATCTCCGCCTCCATCTCTGGCGTCACTGCTTCCCTGGATAGGGTCCCGCACTCCACTATTCTCCCTTGATGGTCCCAGGGTCCTCCACTCCTGGACTGCAAGATCAACCACTCCCCTCCTTTTGTTACAAAACGTCTACCTTTACATTTGTAATACTCACAATCAATCCTGATAGAGTCTCATTCCCATCTCCTTTCACTAGCTCCGTCTAGACAGGTTGGAAACCACTCGATGGAGATTCTACCTTCCCCCACACCCTCTGAAACTAGGCTCCCTCTTGAAAGCTTGTAAGCCAGTCTCTTCGTGCCTTTGTAGCCTCTCCCTTCCCCCATTTTGAGTCTCTAATGTGTAAGTGGCCCATCCCTGCCAAGACTGTAAATCTTTATAGGAGCAGACAGCCTCATCAGTCTTCCTCCAAGCAGCTAGAGGGTTTGAACTGCCAATCTTGTGGTTAGCAGCTCAGAGCCTAACCCACAGTGCCACCAGGACGCCTTTCTTAGAATAATTGTCTCACTTTTCTGATTGTTGTTTTTGTACCTGCCTTCAGTTCATCCTCAATCTTTACTGATCAGTATAAGTCAAACACATCAAATAATATATTTTATCATTTCCTGCTTTTTCTCTTTCTTCCTCCTTCTCTTCCCTCCTTCCTTTCACATGTGTCCTGAAGGTTTCTACCCTCTTGCTCCAATCTGCATCTGTCCTACAGTTTTCTTGGCCTGCTGCTTAACCAAAATCAAGAGGCTGCCTGTAACTATCCTTCTTAGAATTTACTTCATCGCCTTTCTGTGTTGTAATATCTGATTTTTGATCCTTCCTCCTCTTTCTTGTTTTTTCTTTCCACAAATTTATAAAAACACATCCACATAGCTTGCTAACTAAAAGTTCATGGGGAAGATGGTTTTTTGGTCAAACTCTTTTTGAGAATGGAGCCTTGTGTGGTGCTACAGGATAACTACTGAACCACAAGGTCAGTTTGAATGGCAAGGTCGGCAGTTCGAACTTACCAGCCGCTCCTCGGAAACCCTACAACAGGGCTGCTATGAGTCAAAACCGACTTGACGACACTTAACAAAAGCAATGGCAATTTCTGAGGATATCCCTTCATCACAGTTGAGAGAGAATTTGGCCAGATGTATAATTATAGTGTGGAAACATATTCAATCAGACATGTCTTCCCAGTCCTCTGGCTTTTATATTGTTGAGAACACCACTGTCATTTGGCTCTCCCTGCCTGGTGTGGTGCTGTGGGTTAATGTGTCACATTGCAAAGCTGTTTGAACTTCAAGGTCAGTGGTTCAAGCTCATGAGTGGCATCTCAGAAACCATATACAGGGTCGCTATGGGTCGGCACCGACTCAATGGCACTTAACAACAACCCTGTACATGTATCCTGTTCCTTAAGTCTGAAAGCTTTTCACATCTTCTCTTTATCCATAAAATGTCATGATAATATATCTTAATACAACTCAGTACTGTGTTTGGGTATGACACTGTAGAATAAGCACCGGACTGCTAATCAAAAGCTTGGGAGTTCAAACTCGCCAGGCACTCCTTGGAAACCTGGTACATCTAGGGTCACTATTAGTTGGAACTGACTCAGAGGCACTTAACAACAAGTGTAAGGCAAAAGGTGATGTAGGCCATTATCACAGGAAAATCCCGTTTCAGTAGGGCTGTGACCTGAATTAAGGGTGCTCCATATGACCCTAAAAAACAACAACAACAATAAAACACAGCCATCCAGGTAATCCCAACTCATTGTTGTTGCTGTTAAGTGTCATCACGTCAATTCCGACCCACAGTGACCCTGTATAGGGTTTCCAAGGAGCAGGTGGTGAGCTTGAACCACCGACCTTGCAGTTCAAATGACTTTGCAGTCTGATGCATTAGCCCACAGTGCCACACCAGGACTCCAATCCCAACTCATAGCGACCCTATATATGGTTTCTGAGGCTGTAAATGTTTACAGGGGCAGAAAGCCTCATCTTTCTCCTGAGCAGCAGCTGGTACTTTTCCTACAATGCCACCAGGGTTTCTTAATCCCCTAATCCCACCCTAATCCCCTTACAACTGAGTGATCACATCAGATCACATTATAAGGGTGATTAAATCATTACATAACTGACAAACCAGTATCAACCAGCTAAATTCATACACATTTAGGGTGGACATAATTCAACCCATGACACATTTATTTTGTTATTCTTTCATTTTAGATTTTTCCCCCTCTCAAATGTGTGTTTATTTTCAGAATGAGGCACAATAAAATGGATTTGTTGCTCTTTGTGCTTAGATTTGTTGTTGTTAAGTGCCATCGAGCTGATTCTGACTCATAGCGACCCTGTATAGGGTTTCCAAGGAGCAGTTTGTGAGTTTGAACCACTGACCTTGCAGTTAGCAGTCCAGTGCCTATCCTACAGTGCCCTACCAGATACAGCTTGTCAAATGTGGGGCTTTAATCTAGGGTTACTGAGCACAAACTGAGCCATTTTACTGGTTCAATGTCTGTGGACTTTTTCCCCCATGGGCCAGTCAGAAAAAGACTCCTTTAATCTCACTGCTGTTTTTAAGTGCCGTCAAGTCGATTCCAACTCATAGCAACCCTGTGCAGGGTTTCCAAGGAGCAGCTGGTGAGTTTGAACCGCTGATCTTGTGGTTCACAATCCAGTGGTGATCCTACAGTGCCACTGGGTGGTGATTCTCTGGAGCTGAGTGAGAGAAGGGAGTTGGTAGATGATGAAGTGACTAATGATGGCATTCACTTCTTCACAATTAATCTCCTGATTTCCATGTGGGTCCTTAGCTCACCCTCATCTAAGCCTGGAATTCAGAATTCCAGTTTTGTGGCTTAATCTCTCCATTCATCCTTCTCTTAATCTAAAGAAGGTTATCTGGATCACTTCTTTTTATTATTATTATTGTGAATTATGTGATAGTCTACATGGGAGAACACCAGCCCCACATTCATTCTGTCCTACTTTGCTACACTGCAATGATTGCAGTCCCCTCCATGCATCATCAGACAACCAAAGGGTACACACTGCAAGCCTGCTCCCTGGCCCTCAACACACAGACCCTCTCCCTCCCAGAGTCCAGAGTCCCCAGCAGCTCCATCTTTCCACGTCATCATCTCTGCCTCCATCTCTGGCATCACTGCTTCTCTGGATAGGGTCTCACACTCCACTCTTCTCACTTGATGGTCCCAGGGACCTCTGCTCCTGGACTGCAAAATCAACCACTCCCCTCCTTTTGTTACAAAAAAACGTCTACCTTTACATTTACAACCCTCACAGTCAGCTCTGATAGCAGTTATTAACTACTGAACCACAAAAGTCTTATCCCCATCTCTTTTCATCAGCCCCATCCAGACAGGTTGGAAACTACTCAGTGGAGAGTCTACCTTCCCCTGCACTCTCTGGAGCTAGGTTCCCTCTTGATAGCTTGTAAGCCAGTCACTTCTTGGCTTTGTAGCACCCCATTTTGGGTCTCCAGTGTCTAAGTTGCCAACCCTGTGCACCCTGGGTCACTTCTTAAATTACCCAGGACTTAAGTCAGTTTTCTTTTCTGCATCCCTACCTCCTTACCTGGCATTCAGGAATCCCCTGGTTCCTGAGACTGCATATCATTCTTTAATTGGGATTAAAAAACAACAACACAAAGAACCCAAGCCTGTTGACATCATGTTGATAGTGTGTTGATTGTGACTCATGGAAATCCCATACGTTACAGATTAGAATTGAGCTGCATGGGGTTTTGTTGGCTATTTTATAGAAGCAAATCACCAGGTCTTTGTTTTGTAACACCACTGAGTAGGTTCAAACCTCCAACCTTTCAGTTAATGGCTGAATGCAATATGTTTGAGCCACCTAGGGATATTTTAGTTTGAACTACCTTACTGAATTCCCTTATCCAGGATTCAGTTTAGCTTTCTGGTGTGGCACTGGAGGATAAGCACTGGACTGCTAACCACAAGCTTGGTGGTTCAAACCCACCAACTACTCCTTGGGAACCCTATACAGGATCACTCTGAGTCAGGACCTACTCAACAGCACTTAATAACAACAGCAACAAACTGCTTAGTAATGCAAAGACATTCCACTGTGTGGATAACAAACTATGGATAACATTGTGAAGAGTGAGCATTCCAAAACACTTAATTGTGCTCATGGTAAACCTGTCCATAGACCAAGAGACAGTCATTCAAACAGAACAAGGGATACTGAGTACTTTAAAATCAGGAAAGGTGTGTTTAAGGATTAAATCCTTTTACCATATTTAGTCATTCTGTACCCTGAGGAAATAATCCAAGAAACTGGATTATAGGAAGAAGAGCGTGGCCTCAGGATTGAAGGAAGACTCATTAACAGCCTGCAATATGCAGATGATACAATTGCTTGCTGGAAACAAGGAGAAATGAAAATACTGATGAAAATCAAAGACTGCAGCCTTCACTTTGGATGGTACCTTAGTGTAAAGAAAATAAAAAATTCTCACAATTGGAACAATAAATAACATCATGATAAGTGGAAAAATTATTGAAGTTGTCAAAGACTACACTTTGCATGTATCCATAATCAACACTCACAGAAGTAATAATCAAGAAATCAAATGGCTTACTGTATTAGGCATATCTCATACAAAAGACCTCTTGAAAGTGTACAAGAACAAAGATGTCAGTTTGAAAACTAAGATATGTCTGACCCAAGCCATGGCATTCTTAATCACCACATATGAATATGGAAGTTGGGCAGTGAATAAGGAAGAACTTAGATGAATTAATGCATTTTGCATTACGGGTGTTTTTGTTGTTGTTGTTGTTGTTATGTGCTGTGGAGTTGGTTGTGACTTACAGCGACCCTGTACCGGGTTCCCGAGGCTATAAATCTTTACGGGAGCAGAAAGCCTCATCTATCTCCTGTGGAACAGCTGGCAGTTTCAAACTGCTGACCTTGTGGTTCACAGCCCAATCCATAACCACTACGCTAACTTGGTGCTGTAGAAGAATATTAAAATATCATGGACTGCCAGAAGAACCAACAAATCTGTCTTGGAAGAAGTACAGTCAGAATGTTCCTTAGCGGTGAGGATATCGAGACTTATCTCTCATGCTTTGGAAATGTTGTCAGGAGGGAGCAATGTAGTTAGCAATCCAGTGCATATCCTACAGCATCATGAAAAGTGATCATCCTGCTATTTTAGACTATAATCATGTCATTATGACCATTGAGCAGTTGTAAAACTCTTTAAAAATATTGACTGACTTTGAAGACTATAGAAACAAAATTAGACTCCATGACCCTGACTAAGCCAATAGTAACTGACAACTCAGAAGCAAGGTAAAATATTGGCAGAACACTCATCACTGGCTGAATCCAGGGCCGCCTAGCTGAAGGAAAGCAGTGGCAAAATTGCTGCAAAAATCTAGATAATAAATGAAATGCTCCTCTAGATGGATAAAATAAATCATTTCCATACACATCTGGCATATTTTGAAAATCCTGATTGATATTCTGTCAGAGTCTTAGAAATATGAGACCAAGAGTAAACAGCAGAAAAGGAAAAGTTTTAGGAAAGGAAAACAATTTTATAATAGTATGATATTGTTTTAAGTGGCTCCCTGTAAGGGAACTCTTTAAAGGTTTAGTGATATGAGACTATTCTTGTTTACCATGAAAGCTTGCATCTGAAATGTTTGTGTCCTTAAGAATCACCTGTGGAAATTGTTCAGATGCAGATGATCAGATTTTACTGTCAAACACTTGAAATCATTAGGCCTGGGATGAGGCCTGGGAATGTGCAGTTTAATAAACACCTACTAAAACTCGACGGCACTAAACAACAACAACTAGCACTGATATGGTGCTGCAGGATAATGCACTGGACCCCAAGGTCAAACCCACCATCTGCTCCTCAGAAACCCTAGAGAGGGACAAATTTGAGCAGGAACCAACTCAACGGTGCATAACAACAACAACACTAGCACTATCAAAACAAGAAAGGCCAGAGTAAAATTAATGCATTTGAGTTACGGTGCTGACAATGAATAGTGAAAGTCCCATGGACTGCCGGAACAACAAACAACTCTGTCCTGAAAGAATTAGAGCCAGAATGTTCCTTAGAAGTGAGGATGACAAGACTTCATCACTCATACATCGACATGTTGTTAGGTGGGAGGCACCAGTCCCTGGAGAAGGACATCATGCTTGGTAAAATAGAGGCTTATCAAAAAGGAGGAAGACCCCCAATGAGGTGGAGTTACGCATGGCAGCAGCAATGGGCTCAAGCTTAGCAACAGTTGTGAGGATGCTACAGAACAGGGCAGGGCTGCTGTGAGTTGGAATTAACTCAAAGCCACATAACAACACCAGTTAATGCCACTGCTTCTTTCTAATGGTAACAATGGGACTGCTATTAAAGCAGCCTGTATTTATTACAGTCCTGGTGTGGTGCTTTTGGATAAAGCGCTGGACCGAAAGGTTGGTTTGAACTACTGGTCTGTAGTTCAAACTCACCAGCTGCTCCTCAGAAACCTTATACATGGTTGCTATGAGTCGGAACTGACTCGACGGCACATAACAACAATAACATACTTAAATATAGCAGCTATTCTGTATGGAACAATAAATTGTCAGTTCTAAAATTTGTATCATTTCAAACAAGATGAAAAAATTGGCTCACTCTAAACTTAATGAATTTTTTCTTTTTTAGAATAGAAGATTTTTAAACAAATGATAAAGTTTTATGGACCCTGTGTGTATTTGGAAAATCATAGAAATTATTACTGGTGATTTTTTAAGAGGGCCAAGCAATCTGCCTCTATCAGCCGTCTTGGTAAAGGGTGGAATTCCCCCTTCACCTCTCTGAAAGAGCCTTGGTTACTCATCCCTCCATCTAAGTTTCTTTGAAGGATAGCCTGCGTCATGTGCCAAGCTGCCGTTCTCAAGCTCTCTAGGAAGAGAAATGGCAGTGGAATAGAGGCACGAAACTTCTCTCATGCACATCAGTAACAACCACAATTCCAGGTTCTGATGCTCCATTTTGCCTAGATGGCATCCTGGCACCTTTTCCCAGGTATTCCCTTCCTTTTAAGGTGTCTGGGCCTCTGCCACATGCCCCTCTGTGGACATCTAAAGCTTTCACAAGTGAAAAGAGTAAATCAGACTTCAGTTTCTTGCCAACAGGAGCCTGTAAGTCTAAGCATTACACACATATATGGAAAATTGTGAAACTTGATCCATCATCTCTTCTCTGTGTATATTCATTCATAAAATCCCAAACATTACAGACGAAAATGAGATGTCCAAATAACATAATCGATAGTGGCCAGTGCCCTGGAATGTACAATCTACTCAGGGGAAAAAAAGAAGGAACAAGTGTTAAGTCAATAGAAGGCAACAAGTGGTTAAGTGCTGCCTTACTAAATTGTGTGTTAAGGGTCATGGACAAGAGAGGCCGGAAGTAGATGAGGATCGGCCTCCAAGAGGGCGCTGAGCTTTGTGATGAGACAAGAATGAGTAGAAGTTAGATGGGGGGACGGTGGGTGGAAAGGCATTGGAATGGAGGCAAAAAATTGTACCTTAAAGGTAGATTACAGATAGACTAGAGAGAAGGGTTTATGTTGTGGAATATTGAAGTGAAATTTGAACGGGAAAGCATTTAGAGAACTTTTTAATATCTGAAGTGTGAGACAGTAAGAATCTCTATCTGGATGTGGCAATTAAAATTTAAGAAAACAGGCACAAGCAGCATTTAAAAGAAAGAAGCTGCAGAACTTGGTGATTGAATATATGATGAGATGAAATGGAAATGAATTAAATGTTTATGATCATAAGGTTGAATATTAGGATGGCATAATAGTTTCTGAAAGATGATGATATGATTATGTTACATATAAATATAAATATCAAATCATATTTATGTTTAAAAGCAATTCAACACACTTGTTATTTACCTTGTTATTATTCTGATTTATAGTTTTTCATTTGCTAAGGAACTCACTCTTTCCATGCTCTGCAAAAGGTGTGAAGCAAGCTCATAGCAGTTTTTTTAAAGTTTGTGTTAAATTGGCCCACAAGCAGCTTGTCTCTTGTGTTCTATAGTTGGGCTTTTGTTTTCACAAGTGTTTATTTTCCAATAAATTCACATTATTTAAAGTAATAACAGGTAATCTTATGGTCCCGTTGCTTACTATTTTTATTGCAGGTATTTACTTGGTCATATCTTATCTATTATTTGAAGAGAGGCCTCTCTAAAGACAGTCGTTATGCACATGTATGAAAGGAGCCAAGTTTGAAACTTTAAATACATGATGTCATGGTTCATCAGTTGTTTATAGCAACTCTAGCTTTTCTAGAGGTTACGAAACTCTGACAAATTGTGTTGTTGTTTTTTTTCATATACAAAGCTATTCTATTTGTATGTTGAGTCCTGAGCAAGTGTCTATAGATTTAATCTTCTTTATGAGACCAAATAATTTGCATCTGACACAGGGTATAAGGAATCAAAATGCACTTCATGTTTGCCATATTTCCAATACATTGTTGTGATCAGTTAATATATTACATGAAGTTGTACAGTTTCCTTATACAATTTTGTTTACTAAACAGTAAACGTTGTTGTTGTTAAGTGTCATCAAATCTGTTCCAACCCTTAGTGACTCTGTATAGGGTTTCCGAGGAGCGGCTGGTGAGCTTGAACCACCAACCTTGTGGTTCAAACAGACCTTGCTGTCCAGTGCTTATCATACAGCACCACACCAAGATTCCAAACAGTAAATGTGATGTGACCTCAAATAACATCTAAGCTGATAATTCCCACTTATTAATACTATGATTTCCTAGAATAGCTCTTATGAACATTTTCTGATTGCTTTTAGATCTGAGATGTTTGGGGATTATTTGGGGTTTTTTTCTGCACTAAGCTCTAGCCAGTGTATACGAAGACCAATTTAATAGGCTTATTAGTCCCGGAGCACTTTCAGTACCTGGCTAGCCAGTCATTGGTGCAGGAACAGAGATTGCCCCTGGGTACAGACGATTTGTGAGAATTTTGGGGGGAGGGGGAGTGATACCATCCCATTGAACAAATAAGGAGACTGATGGTACAAGTGGTTTAGTAATTGGCTGCTAATATAAAAGTTGGTGGTTCAAACCCACCCAGTAGTTCCACAGAAGAAAGACCTGGCAATCTGTAATGAATACAACCCAGAAGACCCTCTGGAGCAATTCTGCTCAGTAACATGGTCATTATGAGTCGGAATCGACTGGACGACAACATTTTTGTTGTTGTTTGCTTTTTGCCTGAGCAGATGAATGGAAGCACTAGCCCTATACCATGGCACTTCTGGTGTGATGCATCCTCTCTTTCACCCCCTGTTAGACACCAGCTGCAAAGCCATTAGGTCTTCATGGCTGGAGCAGAGCAGAGCACCAGCTCCTCAGATCTGTGCAATATGGGTATAAGTGTGCCCCTCAACTCCATGGTATTCTCTTGTCACAATGAGTTAGAATCAGTGGTGTGAAGTGTCAGATTGAAAGGTGGTTGAAGGCACTAGAACACCAAGCTGTTCACATCTGACTGGAGAGCAGCCTGCACAGTAGCTAATGCTAGTTCCAATATCACCAATAAACCAGAATGCCATGGTTGTTAAGTGCCATTGAGTTGGTTCCAACTCATATTGACTCTGTATAGGGTTTTCAAAGAACAGCTGATAAGTTTGAACCACCGACCTTGTGATTCAAACCAACCTTGTGCTCCAGTGCTTTATCTCACAGTGCCACATCAGGACTCATTAGTGTGACACAAAAGGCCAAAGAAAAGATGTGGGAAATGATTTGACCTCTGTGACCTTCTCACTGCAGTGACAGGTTCATACACTCCAAACTCTAGGTAGAGCAACATTATCCAATAGAAATGCAATTTGAGACACAACTGCAACTCCTGGAACTTAAAGATTGCCCGTGGCCACGTTGTTGTTAAGGGCCATTGAGTCGATTCCTACTTGTAGGGAGCAGCTATTTAGTTTGAACTGCTGACCTTGTGGTTCAAACAGACCTTGCAGTCCTGCACTTACCTCACAGTACCACACCAAGACTCATTCGAAAAGGTAATAAGAAAGAGAGAAAGTTGATTTTTAATATTATATTTTTATTTACTGTGTCTTTTACAGCTTGAGCATATCACAATTTGGACTAGCCACATTTCAAATGCTACTCTGTTGGACAAGGAAATTCTAGAACAAACAACAACAAAAGCTTGCTTTGTGGCAAGTTAGGCAATAGACAGGATCAGAGGTGAAGCAGATAGAAACGAAAGGATTTGTTTTTGCTGTTTCTGAGCCCCTGGACCCTTACAACACTTTTTAAAGGGACTTTTCTGGTGTGGTGCTGTAGAATCGGCACTGAACTGCGAACCACAAGGTTGGCAGTTCAAACCCATCACTTGTCTATACAGGGTCCCTAGGAGTTGGACTGACTCGATGACACTTAACAACAACAATCTTAAATTTGGGAGTGTCATAGCTCTATACTATAAGCATTGGATGGCGAACCACAAGTTCAGCAATTTGCCCCACCAGCCGTAGGAGAAAAATGAGTCTTTCTGCTCCAAGAAACATGTACAGCCTCGGATATCCTATATAGGGTTGCTATGAGTTGCAGCCAACTCAACAGCACTTAATAGCAACAACAGTCTTAAACTGAACAGAATGAACTAGTACAGATTAGTACAAAAAACAACATAATCAGTAATTATACACATGAACATAACCAGATAGAATACACAGGAATCAGACCAATTACATCTGTGGAAAGACACAATGAAGAAGTTTAGTATCATCTGTCAGGATAAGGCAGGGAGAATACCATCAATTGCTCATATGCAAGTTCAAGTTAGAGCTGAATAAAATTTAAAACAAGTCTATGAGAGCCAAGTACAACCTCAAGGATATCCCACCTGAATTTAGAGACCATCTCAAGAGTAGATTTGATGAATTGAACCCTAATGGCCAAAGACCAACCGGTTGTGAGATGACATCAAGGACATCATAATTTTTTTTTTTTTTTAAGAAGAAGATGATTAAAAAAAAAAAAAAAAAAATGTCAAAAGAGACTTTAAAATTTGTTGAATGTACAGTAGCTAAAGCTATTGGGGAGGGAAAACAAAGATGAAGTAAAAGAGCTGAACAGAAAATTTCAAATGATAGCTGAAGTCGAAAAAGTAAACTATTATAATGAAATGTGTAGACCTGTAGTTAGAAAATCAGAATGGAAGAACACACTCAGCATTTCTCAAGCTGAAAAAAAGCTGAAGAAATTCAAGCCTCAACTTACAATATTGAAGGAGTCTATGGGCAAAATACTAAATGATGCAGGAAGCATCAAAAGAAGATGGTAGGGATATACAGTGTCATTGTACCAAAAAGATTGTTCAGTCTTCAGCCATTTCAGGAAGTAACATATGATCAAGAATCAGTAGTGCTGAAGAGGGCCTAGCTGCCCTGAAGGCATTGGTGAAAAACAAGGCTTCGGGAATTGACAGAATACGGATTGAGAGATGTTTCAACAAACTGATGCAAAACTGGAAGCTCTCACTCACCTGTGTCAAGATATTTGGAAGCCAGCTACCTGGCCAACCAACTGACTGGAAAAGATACGTGCCTCTTCCAAAGAAAAGTGATTCAGTGCAGAAATTATTGAGTAATGTAATAACACACACAAGTGAAATTATACTGAAGATAATACAAAAATGGTTGCAGCAGTACATTGACAGAGATATGCTAGAAATTCAAGCTGGATTCAGAAAAGGATCTGGAATGAGGGCTATCACTGCTGATGTCACGTGGATCTTGGCTAAGAGCAGAAAATACCAGAAAGATGTTTACTTGTGTTTTATTGACTATGCAAAGGCATTTGACTCTGTGGACATAATCAAGAATGGGAATTCCAAGACACTTAACTGTGCTCATGAAGAACCTATACATAAACCAAGAGGCAGTTGTTAAAACAGAGCAAGAGAATATTGCACAGTTTAAAATCAGGCTTTTATTATTATTTATTATTATTCAGGCTATATAATAAGCAGATAATAATCTGAGAAGCTGGATTATAGCAGGAATAACATCGCATCAAGTTTGGAGGAAGATTTAACAATCTGTGATATGCAGATGACACAACCCTGCTTGCTGAAAGGGAAAAGGACTTGAAGCACTTACTGATGGGTTGCATCTCAACATAAAGAAAACAAAAATCCTCACAACTGTACTAATAACTCACATCATGATAAATGGAGAAAGAGCATTGAATCTGTCAAGGGTTTCTTTTTATTTGGAGCCCCAATCAATACCCATGGAAGCAACAGTCAAGAACTCAAAAGATATATTACATTGAGCAAATCTTCTGCAAAAGACCTCTTAAAGGGTTAAAATGCAGACATCAGTTTGAAGACTAAGATGCACCTGACCTAAGCCATGGTATTTTCATTCATCTCAGATTCATGTGATGTGGTGTTGTAGGATAAGCACTGGACTGGGAACCACAAAGTCAGCAGTTCAAAACCACCAGCTGCTTCTTAGAAACCCTTTACAGAGTCACTATGAGTCAGAACCGACTTGATGCCACTTAACAACAACAAGAACATATGCATGTGAAAGTTGAACAATGAATAAGGAAGACCATAGACGAATTGTTGCATTTGAATTCTGAAGTTGGTGAAGAATATTTTAAGTACTGTGGACTACCAGAAGACCAAACCAATCTTTTTGGAAGAAGTAGACAGAATGCTGCTTACAAGCAAGAATATCAAGACTTTGTCATGTGCTTGGACATGTTATCAGGGGGGACAAAAACAGCATTTTGTAACAAATGATGTAACCATGTTGACTTGAAGGTAAAGGGTTGTTTTATTGATGCAAAACCTAAATCTCATAGATGTTAGTTATGTAATCTTCCCAAGGTTCTGGAGAGAATGCTGTGGTGAGAACAAGATTTGAACCTTGGTCCCAGCTGCTGAGTCGACTCCTAGAAAAGGACATCATAACTACTAATGTAGAGGGTCAGCAAAAAAAGAGGAAGACTCCAAGGAATGGACTGACACAGTGGCTTCAAGAATGGTCTCAAACATAGCAATGAGGATGAGGATGATGTAGGACCAGGCAGTGTTTCATTTTGTTTTACATAGGGTTGCAGGGTGGAACTGATTTCAAGGGCACTTAACAAGAGCAATGCAAAAAACTATTAGTTTAATGCTTTACACCTGTTCTTTGAGCTGTCCTCTGAGGGTTGAATGACGCCTGTGATGAATTGTATTGTGAAACAATAAGGCACTCTTCCTCTCAATCTGGGACTTCCCACTGTCTCTTCTTGGCCAGGAAGCCCTCTTGTGAAGGGGAGGTTCTCACTGAGTCTGTTCCTCTGGACAACAGCAGACTTTGCACTCTTGTCATTGGAATTTACCTGATCTGTATGGTTGCTTATGGAGAGAAAGAACATGTATTTTATTCATCCATACTCTATCTTCTACATTTAGCATTTGTAAGCAGGCTTGGGGCCATATAGACATCCTGTGGAGAGGTCAGAAGCACCTGACCCCCTATTAACATGTCAATGAGAATGACTGGTGCTCTGGGCTTGTTTGCTAGGATTTTGATGAGCTTCATTAATTATGTTGAGAAAGAAAGGTGTGCAGCTGGAGAAAAACCCATTTCACTCCACGTGAACATGAATAATTGGACAGTTGGCAGAGTGTTAAATTGGTCGTCTAGTGAGAGAAACTCGTGTGTAAACACAATTCCCCAAAACACCAAGCAGCAGGCACAGGTCTTTCAGATTTTGCAGGACCCTTACCATTTCACAGGCTCTTGACTTGAGAACTTGTCGATTTGAGAGAGAGCCTGACAATCAGTTAAGGAATTGCCTTGTTAGGGAGATGGCAGAAGTTAGGAGTCGACTCTGAAGCTGGGAACAAGGTTCAAATCTTGTCCTCACCACATCATTCCCTCCAGAACCTTGGGCAGAGTACCTAATGTCTATGAGATTTAGGTTTTGCGTCTAGAAAATAACCCTTTAACTTCAAGTCACTTCTAACTATGGTGACACTGTGTGTTACAAAAATGTTATTGTTGCTAAGTGGCGTCAAAAGACAGTTCTGACCACTAACGACCCTGTGTTACAAAATAGAGCTGAGCAATAGACTGTAATCTCTACAAAAGCAGATCTCCAGACTTCTCTTCAGTGGTGTCAACAGCATTTAGGTTAGTATTTGAACACCATCCAGAGATCCTTCATCTAGAAAAGATGATCTTTTCATTCTTTTTTTTTTTTCCATAAAATTTTGACTTCATCTCATGTGTATATGTATGTATGTATGTTGTACATTGGGTCGCTATGACTTGGTACCGACTTGATGGCGCCTAACAACAACAACGACATGTATGTATATGGAGTCCTGATGTGGCGCTGTAAGTTAATGTGCTGGACTGCAAAGTCGGTTTGAACCGTGAGGTTGGCAGTTCAAGCTC